>NW_027140130.1:613750-1227500 GCF_036365525.1 Heterodontus francisci | reverse complement strand
GTGCATATATATAATTCTCTTTGTCGGGGCTGTGGTCTGTGTGTGTGTGTGTGTGTGTGTGTGTGTGCATATATATAAGTCTCAGTGTCTGGGCTGTGGTGTGTGTGTGTGTGTGTGTGTGTGTGTGTGTGTGTGTGTGTGTGTGTGTGTGTGTGTGTGCATATTTATGAGTCTCAAGTGTCTGGGCCGTGGTGTGTGTGTGTGTGTGTGTGTACATACATATAATTCTCAGCGTCTGGGCTGTGGTGAGTGTGTGTGTGTCTGTGTGTGTGCATATATATAAGTCTCAGTGTCTGGGCTATGGTGTGTGTGTGTGTGTGTGTGTGTGCATACATATAATTCTCAGTGTCTGGTCTGTGGTGTGTGTGTGTGTGTGTGTGTGTGTGTGTGTGTGTGTGTGTGTGCATATATATAAGTCTCAGTGTCTGGGCTGTGATGTGTGTGTGTGTGTGTGCATGTATATAAGTCTCAGTGTCTGGGCTGTGATGTGTGTGTGTGTGTCTGTGTGAGTGTGCATATATATAAGTCTCAGTGTCTGGGCTGTGGTGTGTGTGTGTGTGTGCTTGTGTGTGCATATATTTCGGTCTCAAGTGTCTGGGCTGTGGTGTGTGTGTGTGTGTGTGTGTGTGTGTGTGTGTGTGTGTGTGTGTGTGTGTGTGTGCATATATATAAGTCTCAGTGTCTGGGCTGTGGTGTGTGTGTGTGTGTGTGTGTGTGTGTGTGCAAATATGTAAGTCTCAGTGTCTGGGCTGTGGTGTGTGTGTGTTTGTGTGTGTGTGTTCAAATATACAAGTCTCAGTGTCTGGGCTGTGGTGTGTGTGTGTGTGTGTGTGTGTGCGCAAATATATAAGTCTCAGTGTCTGCGCTGTGGTGTGTGTGTGTGTGTGTGTGCAAATATATAAGTCTCTGTGTCTGGGCTGGTGTGTGTGTGTGCAAATATATAAGTCTCAGTGTCTGGGATGTGTTCTGTGTGTGTGTGTGTGTGTGTGTGTGTGTGTGTCTGTGTGTGTCTGTGTGTGTGTGAAATATGTCTCGGGGCCTGGACTGTGGTGTGTGTGTGTGTGTATACATATAATTCTCAGGTCTGGACCAGCATGAGGCACTGTGCTGACCACACTAGAGCCCTGTCCAGCATGCGGCACTTTGCTGACCATACTAGAGCCCTGACCAGCATGAGGCACTGTGCTGACCACACTAGAGCCCTGTCCAGCATGGGGCATTGTGCTGACCATACAAGAGCCCTGTCCAGCATGGGGCATTGTGCTGACCACACTAGAGCCCTGTCCTGCATGGGGCATTGTGCTGACCATACTAGAGCCCTGACCAGCATGAGGCACTGTGCTGACCATACTAGAGCCCTGTCCAGCATGGGGCATTGTGCTGACCAAACAAGAGCCATGTCCAGTATGGGGCATTGTGCTGACCATACTAGAGCCCTGTCCAGCATGTGGCACTTTGCTGACCATACAAGAGCCCTGTCCAGCATGGGGCACTGTGCTGACCACACTAGAGCCCTGTCCAGCATGGGGCATTGTGCTGACCATACTAGAGCTCTGTCCAGCATGGGGCATTGTGCTGACCATACTAGAGCTCTGTCCAGCATGGGGCATTGTGCTGACCATACTAGAGCTCTGTCCAGCATGGGGCATTGTGCTGACCATACTAGAGCTCTGTCCAGCATGGGGCATTGTGCTGACCATACTCGGGCCCTGTCCAGCATGGGGCATTGTGCTAACCATGCTGGAGCCCTGTCCAGCATGGGGCATTGTGCTGACCATACTCGGGCCCTGTCCAGCATGGGGCATTGTGCTAACCATGCAGGAGCCCTGTCCAGCATGGGGCATTGTGCTGATAATACTAGAGCAATGTCCAGCATGGGGCATTGTGCTGACCATACTAGAGCCCTGTCCAGCATGGGGCATTGTGCTGACCACACTAGAGCCCTGTCCAGCATGGGGCATTGTGCTGACCATACTAGAGCTCTGTCCAGCATGGGGCATTGTGCTGACCATACTAGAGCCCTGTGCAGCATGGGGCATTGTGCTGACCACACTAGAGCCCTGTCCAGCATGGGGCATTGTGCTGACCATACTAGAGCCCTGTCCAGCATGGGGCATTGTGCTGACCATACTAGAGCTCTGTCCAGCATGGGGCATTGTGCTGACCATACTAGAGCCCTGTCCAGCATGGGGCACTGTGCTGACCATACTAGAGCTCTGTCCAGCATGGGGCATTGTGCTGACCATACTAGAGCTCTGTCCAGCATGGGGCACTGTGCTGACCATACTGGAGCCCTGTCCAGCATGGGGCATTGTGCTGACTATACTAGAGCTCTGTCCAGCATGGGGCATTGTGCTGACCATACAAGAAACCTGTCCAGCATGGGGCATTGTGCTGACCATACTAGAGCTCTGTCCAGCATGGGGCACTGTGCTGACCATACTAGAGCTCTGTCCAGCATGGGGCATTGTGCTGACCATACTAGAGCCCTGTGCAGCATGGGGCATTGTGCTGACTATACTAGAGCTCTGTCCAGCATGGGGCACTGTGCTGACCATACTAGAGCCCTGTCCAGCATGGGACATTGTGCTGACCACACTAGAGCCCTGTCCAGCATGGGGCACTGTGCTGACCACACTAGAGCCCTGTCCAGCATGGGGCATTGTGCTGATAATACTAGAGCTCTGTCCAACATGGGGCATTGTGCTGACCATACTAGAGCCCTGTGCAGCATGGGGCATTGTGCTGACTATACTAGAGCCCTGTCCAGCATGGGGCATTGTGCTGACCATACTAGAGCTCTGTCCAGCATGGGGCACTGTGCTGACCATACTAGAGCTCTGTCCAGCATGGGGCATTGTGCTGACCATACTAGAGCCCTGTGCAGCATGGGGCATTGTGCTGACTATACTAGAGCCCTGTCCAGCATGGGGCATTGTGCTGACCATACTAGAGCTCTGTCCAGCATGGGGCATTGTGCTGACCATACTAGAGCTCTGTCCAGCATGGGGCATTGTGCTGACCATACTAGAGCCCTGTCCAGCATGGGGCACTATGCTGACCACTCTAGAGCCCTGTCCAGCATGGGGCACTGTGCTGACCATACTAGAGCCCTGTCCAGCATGGGGCACTGTGCTGACCATACTAGAGCTCTGTCCAGCATGCGGCATTGTGCTGACCATACTAGAGCCCTGTCCAGCATGGGGCACTGTGCTGACCATACTAGAGCTCTGTCCAGCATGGGGCATTGTGCTGATAATACTAGAGCTCTGTCCAGCATGGGGTATTGTGCTGACCATACTAGAGCCCTGTCTAGCATGGGGCATTGTGCTGATAATACGAGAGCTCTGTCCAGCATGGGGCACTGTGCTGACCATACTAGAGCTCTGTCCAGCATGGGGCATTGTGCTGACCATACTAGAGCTCTGTCCAGCATGGGGCATTGTGCTGACCATACTAGAGCTCTGTCCAGCATGGGGCATTGTGCTGACCACACTAGAGCTCTGCCCAGCATGGGGCACTGTGCTGACCATACTAGAGCCCTGTCCAGCATGGGGCACTGTGCTGACCATACTAGAGCCCTGTCCAGCATGGGGCATTGTGCTGACCATACTAGAGCCCTGTCCAGCATGGGGCATTGTGCTGACCATACTAGAGCTCTGTCCAGCATGGGGCATTGTGCTGACCATACTAGAGCTCTGTCCAGCATGGGGTATTGTGCTGACCATACTAGAGCTCTGTCCAGCATGGGGCATTGTGCTGACCATACTAGAGCTCTGTCCAGCATGGGGCATTGTGCTGACCATACTAGAGCTCTGCCCAGCATGGGGCACTGTGCTGACCATACTAGAGCCCTGTCCAGCATGGGGCACTGTGTTGACCATACTAGAGCCCTGTCCAGCATGGGGCATTGTGCTGACCATACTAGAGCCCTGTCCAGCATGGGGCATTGTGCTGACCATACTAGAGCTCTGTCCAGCATGGGGCATTGTGCTGACCACACTAGAGCTCTGTCCAGCATGGGGCATTGTGCTGATAATACTAGAGCCCTGTCCAGCATGGGGCATTGTGCTGACCATACTAGAGCCCTGTCCAGCAAGGGACACTGTGCTGACCACACTAGAGCCTTGTCCAGCATGGGGCATTGTGCTGACCATACTGGAGCATTGTCCAGCATGGGGCATTGTGCTGACCATACTAGAGCCCTGTCCAGCATGGGGCACTGTGCTGACCATACTATAGCTCTGTCCAGCATGGGGCACTGTGCTGACCATACTAGAGCCCTGTCCAGCATGGGGCACTGTGCTGACCACGCTAGAGCCCTGTCCAGCATGGAGCATATTGCTGACCATACTAGAGCTCTGTCCAGCATGGGGCATTGTGCTGACCATACTAGAGCCCTGTCCAGCATGGGGCATTGTGCTGACCATACTAGAGCTCTGTCCAGCATGGGGCATTGTGCTGACCATACTAGAGCTCTGTCCAGCATGGGGCATTGTGCTGATAATACTAGAGCTCTGTCCAGCATGGGCACTGTGCTGACCACACTAGAGCCCTGTCCAGCATGGGGCATTGTGCTGACCATACTAGAGCTCTGTCCAGCATGGGGCATTGTGCTGACCATACTCGAGCCCTGTCCAGCATGGGGCATTGTGCTGACCATACTAGAGCTCTGTCCAGCATGGGGCATTGTGCTGATAATACTAGAGCTCTGTCCAGCATGGGGCACTGTGCTGACCATACTAGAGCCCTGTCCAGCATGGGGCACTGTGCTGACCACACTAGAGCCCTGTCCAGCATGGGGCATTGTGCTGACCATACTGGAGCATTGTCCAGCATGGGGCATTGTGCTGACCATACTAGAGCTCTGTCCAGCATGGGGCATTGTGCTGACCATACTAGAGCTCTGTCCAGCATGGGGCATTGTGCTGACCATACTAGAGCTCTGTCCAGCATGGGGCACTGTGCTGACCACACTAGAGCCCTGTCCAGCATGGGGCATTGTGCTGACCATACTGGAGCCCTGTCCAGCATGGGGCACTGTGCTGACCATACTAGAGCTCTGTCCCGCATGGGGCATTGTGCTGACCATACTAGAGCTCTGTCCAGCTTGGGGCATTGTGCTGATAATACTAGAGCTCTGTCCAGCATGGGGCACTGTGCTGACCATACTAGAGCTCTGTCCAGCATGGGGCATTGCGCTGACCATACTAGAGCTCTGTCCAGCATGGGGCATTGTGCTGACCATACTAGAGCCCTGTCCAGCATGGGGCACTGTGCTGACCATACTAGAGCCCTGTCCAGCATGGGGCATTGTGCTGACCATACTAGAGCTCTGTCCAGCATGGGGCATTGTGCTGACCATACTAGAGCCCTGTCCAGCATGGGGCACTATGCTGACCACTCTAGAGCCCTGTCCAGCATGGGGCACTGTGCTGACCATACTACAGCCCTGTCCAGCATGGGGCACTGTGCTGACCATACTAGAGCTCTGTCCAGCATGGGGCATTGTGCTGACCATACTAGAGCCCTGTCCAGCATGGGGCACTGTGCTGACCATACTAGAGCTCTGTCCAGCATGGGGCATTGTGCTGATAATACTAGAGCTCTGTCCAGCATGGGGTATTGTGCTGACCATACTAGAGCCCTGTCTAGCATGGGGCATTGTGCTGATAATACGAGAGCTCTGTCCAGCATGGGGCATTGTGCTGACCATACTAGAGCTCTGTCCAGCATGGGGCATTGTGCTGACCATACTAGAGCCCTGTCCAGCATGGGGCACTGTGCTGACCATACTAGAGCTCTGTCCAGCATGGGGCATTGTGCTGACCATACTAGAGCTCTGTCCAGCATGGGGCACTGTGCTGACCATACTGGAGCCCTGTCCAGCATGGGGCATTGTGCTGACTATACTAGAGCTCTGTCCAGCATGGGGCATTGTGCTGACCATACAAGAAACCTGTCCAGCATGGGGCATTGTGCTGACCATACTAGAGCTCTGTCCAGCATGGGGCACTGTGCTGACCATACTAGAGCTCTGTCCAGCATGGGGCATTGTGCTGACCATACTAGAGCCCTGTGCAGCATGGGGCATTGTGCTGACTATACTAGAGCTCTGTCCAGCATGGGGCACTGTGCTGACCATACTAGAGCCCTGTCCAGCATGGGACATTGTGCTGACCACACTAGAGCCCTGTCCAGCATGGGGCACTGTGCTGACCACACTAGAGCCCTGTCCAGCATGGGGCATTGTGCTGATAATACTAGAGCTCTGTCCAACATGGGGCATTGTGCTGACCATACTAGAGCCCTGTGCAGCATGGGGCATTGTGCTGACTATACTAGAGCCCTGTCCAGCATGGGGCATTGTGCTGACCATACTAGAGCTCTGTCCAGCATGGGGCACTGTGCTGACCATACTAGAGCTCTGTCCAGCATGGGGCATTGTGCTGACCATACTAGAGCCCTGTGCAGCATGGGGCATTGTGCTGACTATACTAGAGCCCTGTCCAGCATGGGGCATTGTGCTGACCATACTAGAGCTCTGTCCAGCATGGGGCATTGTGCTGACCATACTAGAGCTCTGTCCAGCATGGGGCATTGTGCTGACCATACTAGAGCCCTGTCCAGCATGGGGCACTATGCTGACCACTCTAGAGCCCTGTCCAGCATGGGGCACTGTGCTGACCATACTAGAGCCCTGTCCAGCATGGGGCACTGTGCTGACCATACTAGAGCTCTGTCCAGCATGCGGCATTGTGCTGACCATACTAGAGCCCTGTCCAGCATGGGGCACTGTGCTGACCATACTAGAGCTCTGTCCAGCATGGGGCATTGTGCTGATAATACTAGAGCTCTGTCCAGCATGGGGTATTGTGCTGACCATACTAGAGCCCTGTCTAGCATGGGGCATTGTGCTGATAATACGAGAGCTCTGTCCAGCATGGGGCACTGTGCTGACCATACTAGAGCTCTGTCCAGCATGGGGCATTGTGCTGACCATACTAGAGCTCTGTCCAGCATGGGGCATTGTGCTGACCATACTAGAGCTCTGTCCAGCATGGGGCATTGTGCTGACCACACTAGAGCTCTGCCCAGCATGGGGCACTGTGCTGACCATACTAGAGCCCTGTCCAGCATGGGGCACTGTGCTGACCATACTAGAGCCCTGTCCAGCATGGGGCATTGTGCTGACCATACTAGAGCCCTGTCCAGCATGGGGCATTGTGCTGACCATACTAGAGCTCTGTCCAGCATGGGGCATTGTGCTGACCATACTAGAGCTCTGTCCAGCATGGGGTATTGTGCTGACCATACTAGAGCTCTGTCCAGCATGGGGCATTGTGCTGACCATACTAGAGCTCTGTCCAGCATGGGGCATTGTGCTGACCATACTAGAGCTCTGCCCAGCATGGGGCACTGTGCTGACCATACTAGAGCCCTGTCCAGCATGGGGCACTGTGTTGACCATACTAGAGCCCTGTCCAGCATGGGGCATTGTGCTGACCATACTAGAGCCCTGTCCAGCATGGGGCATTGTGCTGACCATACTAGAGCTCTGTCCAGCATGGGGCATTGTGCTGACCACACTAGAGCTCTGTCCAGCATGGGGCATTGTGCTGATAATACTAGAGCCCTGTCCAGCATGGGGCATTGTGCTGACCATACTAGAGCCCTGTCCAGCAAGGGACACTGTGCTGACCACACTAGAGCCTTGTCCAGCATGGGGCATTGTGCTGACCATACTGGAGCATTGTCCAGCATGGGGCATTGTGCTGACCATACTAGAGCCCTGTCCAGCATGGGGCACTGTGCTGACCATACTATAGCTCTGTCCAGCATGGGGCACTGTGCTGACCATACTAGAGCCCTGTCCAGCATGGGGCACTGTGCTGACCACGCTAGAGCCCTGTCCAGCATGGAGCATATTGCTGACCATACTAGAGCTCTGTCCAGCATGGGGCATTGTGCTGACCATACTAGAGCCCTGTCCAGCATGGGGCATTGTGCTGACCATACTAGAGCTCTGTCCAGCATGGGGCATTGTGCTGACCATACTAGAGCTCTGTCCAGCATGGGGCATTGTGCTGATAATACTAGAGCTCTGTCCAGCATGGGCACTGTGCTGACCACACTAGAGCCCTGTCCAGCATGGGGCATTGTGCTGACCATACTAGAGCTCTGTCCAGCATGGGGCATTGTGCTGACCATACTCGAGCCCTGTCCAGCATGGGGCATTGTGCTGACCATACTAGAGCTCTGTCCAGCATGGGGCATTGTGCTGATAATACTAGAGCTCTGTCCAGCATGGGGCACTGTGCTGACCATACTAGAGCCCTGTCCAGCATGGGGCACTGTGCTGACCACACTAGAGCCCTGTCCAGCATGGGGCATTGTGCTGACCATACTGGAGCATTGTCCAGCATGGGGCATTGTGCTGACCATACTAGAGCTCTGTCCAGCATGGGGCATTGTGCTGACCATACTAGAGCTCTGTCCAGCATGGGGCATTGTGCTGACCATACTAGAGCTCTGTCCAGCATGGGGCACTGTGCTGACCACACTAGAGCCCTGTCCAGCATGGGGCATTGTGCTGACCATACTGGAGCCCTGTCCAGCATGGGGCACTGTGCTGACCATACTAGAGCTCTGTCCCGCATGGGGCATTGTGCTGACCATACTAGAGCTCTGTCCAGCTTGGGGCATTGTGCTGATAATACTAGAGCTCTGTCCAGCATGGGGCACTGTGCTGACCATACTAGAGCTCTGTCCAGCATGGGGCATTGCGCTGACCATACTAGAGCTCTGTCCAGCATGGGGCATTGTGCTGACCATACTAGAGCCCTGTCCAGCATGGGGCACTGTGCTGACCATACTAGAGCCCTGTCCAGCATGGGGCATTGTGCTGACCATACTAGAGCTCTGTCCAGCATGGGGCATTGTGCTGACCATACTAGAGCCCTGTCCAGCATGGGGCACTATGCTGACCACTCTAGAGCCCTGTCCAGCATGGGGCACTGTGCTGACCATACTACAGCCCTGTCCAGCATGGGGCACTGTGCTGACCATACTAGAGCTCTGTCCAGCATGGGGCATTGTGCTGACCATACTAGAGCCCTGTCCAGCATGGGGCACTGTGCTGACCATACTAGAGCTCTGTCCAGCATGGGGCATTGTGCTGATAATACTAGAGCTCTGTCCAGCATGGGGTATTGTGCTGACCATACTAGAGCCCTGTCTAGCATGGGGCATTGTGCTGATAATACGAGAGCTCTGTCCAGCATGGGGCACTGTGCTGACCATACTAGAGCTCTGTCCAGCATGGGGCATTGTGCTGACCATACTAGAGCTCTGTCCAGCATGGGGCATTGTGCTGACCATACTAGAGCTCTGTCCAGCATGGGGCATTGTGCTGACCATACTAGAGCTCTGTCCAGCATGGGGCATTGTGCTGACCATACTAGAGCTCTGCCCAGCATGGGGCACTGTGCTGACCATACTAGAGCCCTGTCCAGCATGGGGCACTGTGCTGACCATACTAGAGCCCTGTCCAGCATGGGGCATTGTGCTGACCATACTAGAGCCCTGTCCAGCATGGGGCATTGTGCTGACCATACTAGAGCTCTGTCCAGCATGGGGCATTGTGCTGACCACACTAGAGCTCTGTCCAGCATGGGGCATTGTGCTGATAATACTAGAGCCCTGTCCAGCATGGGGCATTGTGCTGACCATACTAGAGCCCTGTCCAGCAAGGGACACTGTGCTGACCACACTAGAGCCCTGTCCAGCATGGGGCATTGTGCTGACCATACTGGAGCATTGTCCAGCATGGGGCATTGTGCTGACCATACTAGAGCCCTGTCCAGCATGGGGCACTGTGCTGACCATACTATAGCTCTGTCCAGCATGGGGCACTGTGCTGACCATACTAGAGCCCTGTCCAGCATGGGACACTGTGCTGACCACGCTAGAGCTCTGTCCAGCATGGAGCATATTGCTGACCATACTAGAGCTCTGGCCAGCATGGGGCATTGTGCTGACCATACTAGAGCCCTGTCCAGCATGGGGCATTGTGCTGACCATACTAGAGCTCTGTCCAGCATGGGGCATTGTGCTGACCATACTAGAGCTCTGTCCAGCATGGGGCATTGTGCTGATAATACTAGAGCTCTGTCCAGCATGGGCACTGTGCTGACCACACTAGAGCCCTGTGCAGCATGGGGCATTGTGCTGACCATACTAGAGCTCTGTCCAGCATGGGGCATTGTGCTGACCATACTCGAGCCCTGTCCAGCATGGGGCATTGTGCTGACCATACTAGAGCTCTGTCCAGCATGGGGCATTGTGCTGATAATACTAGAGCTCTGTCCAGCATGGGGCACTGTGCTGACCATACTAGAGCCCTGTCCAGCATGGGGCACTGTGCTGACCACACTAGAGCCCTGTCCAGCATGGGGCATTGTGCTGACCATACTGGAGCATTGTCCAGCATGGGGCATTGTGCTGACCATACTAGAGCTCTGTCCAGCATGGGGCATTGTGCTGACCATACTAGAGCTCTGTCCAGCATGGGGCATTGTGCTGACCATACTAGAGCTCTGTCCAGCATGGGGCACTGTGCTGACCACACTAGAGCCCTGTCCAGCATGGGGCATTGTGCTGACCATACTGGAGCCCTGTCCAGCATGGGGCACTGTGCTGACCATACTAGAGCTCTGTCCCGCATGGGGCATTGTGCTGACCATACTAGAGCTCTGTCCAGCTTGGGGCATTGTGCTGATAATACTAGAGCTCTGTCCAGCATGGGGCACTGTGCTGACCATACTAGAGCCCTGTCCAGCATGGGGCATTGTGCTGACCACACTAGAGCCCTGTCCAGCATGGGGCACTGTGCTGACCATACTGGAGCATTGTCCAGCATGGGGCATTGTGCTGACCATACTAGAGCACTGTGAAGCATGGGGCATTGTGCTGACCATACTGGAGCATTGTCCAGCATGGGGCATTGTGCTGACCATACTAGAGCTCTGTCCAGCATGGGGCATTGTGCTGACCATATTAGAGTTTTGTCCAGCTTGGGGCATTGTGCTGACCTTACTAGAGCTCTGTCCAGCATGGGGCATTGTGCTGACCATACTAGAGCTCTGTCCAGCATGGGGCATTGTGCTGATAATACTAGAGCTCTGTCCAGCATGGGGCATTGTGCTGACCATACTAGAGCCCTGTCCAGCATGGGGCACTGTGCTGACCATATTAGAGTTTTGTCCAGCATGGGGCATTGTGCTGACCATACTAGAGCTCTGTCCAGCATGGGGCATTGTGCTGACCATACTATAGCTCTGTCCAGCATGGGGCATTGTGCTGATAATACTAGAGCTCTGTCCAGCATGGGGCATTGTGCTGACCATACTAGAGCTCTGTCCAGCATGGGGCATTGTGCTGACCATACTATAGCTCTGTCCAGCATGGGGCATTGTGCTGATAATACTAGAGCTCTGTCCAGCATGGGGCATTGTGCTGACCATATTAGAGTTTTGTCCAGCATGGGGCATTGTGCTGACCATACTATAGCTCTGTCCAGCATGGGGCATTGTGCTGATAATACTAGAGCTCTGTCCAGCATGGGGCATTGTGCTGACCATATTAGAGTTTTGTCCAGCATGGGGCATTGTGCTGACCATACTAGAGCTCTGTCCAGCATGGGGCATTGTGCTGATAATACTAGAGCCCTGTCCAGCATGGGGCATTGTGCTGATAATACTAGAGCCCTGTCCAGCATGGGGCACTGTGCTGATAATACTAGAGCCCTGTCCAGCATGGGGCACTGTGCTGATAATACTAGAGCCCTGTCCAGCATGGGGCACTGTGCTGATAATACTAGAGCCCTGTCCAGCATGGGGCATTGTGCTGACCATACTATAGCTCTGTCCAGCATGGGGCATTGTGCTGATAATACTAGAGCTCTGTCCAGCATGGGGCATTGTGCTGACCATACTAGAGCTCTGTCCAGCATGGGGCATTGTGCTGATAATACTAGAGCTCTGTCCAGCATGGGGCATTGTGCTGACCATACTAGAGCCCTGTCCAGCATGGGGCACTGTGCTGACCATATTAGAGTTTTGTCCAGCATGGGGCATTGTGCTGACCATACTAGAGCTCTGTCCAGCATGGGGCATTGTGCTGATAATACTAGAGCCCTGTCCAGCATGGGGCATTGTGCTGATAATACTAGAGCCCTGTCCAGCATGGGGCACTGTGCTGATAATACTAGAGCCCTGTCCAGCATGGGGCACTGTGCTGATAATACTAGAGCTCTGTCCAGCATGGGGCATTGTGCTGACCACACTAGAGCCCTGTCCAGCATGGGGCATTGTGCTGACCATACTGGAGCATTGTCCAGCATGGGGCATTGTGCTGACCATACTAGAGCACTGTGAAGCATGGGGCATTGTGTTGACCATACTAGAGCCCTGTGCAGCATGGGGCATTGTGCTGATAATACTAGAGCTCTGTCCAGCATGGGGCATTGTGCTGACCATACTAGAGCTCTGTCCAGCATGGGGCATTGTGCTGACCACACTAGAGCCCTGTCCAGCATGGGGCATTGTGCTGATAATACTAGAGCTCTGTCCAGCATGGGGCACTGTGCTGACCATACTAGAGCCCTGTCCAGCATGGGGCACTGTGCTGACCACACTAGAGCCCTGTCCAGCATGGGGCATTGTGCTGACCATAATGGAGCATTGTCCAGCATGGGGCATTGTGCTGACCATACTAGAGCTCTGTCCAGCATGGGGCATTGTGCTGACCATATTAGAGTTCTGTCCAGCATGGGGCATTGTGCTGACCATACTGGAGCTCTGTCCAGCATGGGGCATTGTGTTGACCATACTAGAGCTCTGTCCAGCATGGGGCATTGTGCTGACCATACTGGAGCCCTGTCCAGCATGGGGCACTGTGCTGACCATACTAGAGCTCTGTCCCGCATGGGGCATTGTGCTGATCATACAAGAGCCCTGTCCAGCATGGGGCATTGTGCTGATAATACTAGAGCCCTGTCCAGCATGGGGCATTGTGCTGACCATACTAGAGCATTGTCCAGCATGGGGCATTGTGCTGACCATACTAGAGCCCTGTCCAGCATGGGGCATTGTGCTGACCATACTAGAGCCCTGTCCAGCATGGGGCATTGTGCTGACCATACTAGAGCCCTGTCCAGCATGGGGCACTGTGCTGACCATTTTGGAGTTCTGTCCAGCGTGGGGCATTTTGCTGACCATACTAGAGCATTGTCCACCATTGGGCACTGTGCTGACCACACGAGTGTACTGCCCACCATGGGACACTGTGCTGACCACACTAGAAGTGGCCGGCTGTGTGGTTCGCATCATTTTATGGGTCCCATCTTCTGCGCCCTCAGCACCAGTGGGTCTGTAGAGTTGAAAATCGTGGCTGGGAACAGATACAGAGAGAAAGAAATTCACTTTAAAAAGAGAATTGAGAAAAGATTGAAGGCATATTATTTGCAGAAATATGGGAAATGCACAGGGGAATGGGACTAATGGAGTTTTGAGGCCATGGAGGGATACAGACTCAAGAATGAGAATATTAAAATTAAGGTGCTGCCAGACCAGGAGCCATTGTAGATCAGTGAGCACAGGGGTGATGGGTGATCGGGATTTGGTGTGAGTTAAGATACAGGCAGCAGAGTTCTGGATGGGCTGTGGTTTATAAAGGTTTATAACTGGGAGGGTGACCAGGAAAGATTCGGAATACTCAAGTGTGGATTTAACAAAGGCACATATGAGGGTTTATGCAGCAGATGGGCTGAGGCAGAAGTGGAGATGAGTGATATTACTCAGGTGGCAGTAGACAGGGTTGGTGATGGAGAGAATTTGGAGATGAACTCAAGTAAGGTAAAAATAGAACACAGAGGTTGTAAACTGTCTGGTTCAGCCTCAGGATCGGGTATGTGGTTCACAGATAGGGGATGGAGTTTGTGATGGAGACCAAAGGACCAATGACACTGTCTTCTCTCTTCCCACAATTTACATTCCAGAACAGTATTTCAGTAAACAGGGTTTACAGATCTCCTAGCTGGAAATAGAGACAGTATCAGCAGCAAAGAGGAGAGAGTAAATTACAAGAACTGAAATACCGTTAGCAGTGGTTTATACAGCTGATTTCTGGAGATAGAGATTCAGCAAAAATAACAACAGCAGCAAGGAGGGCAGAGTAAATTACAGGAGCAGTAATGCAGTTAAACATGGTTAATCAAGGTAATTACTGGAGATATTCACCGGGATTAACAACAGCAGCAAGGAGGGTAGAGTAAATTACAGGAATATAATACAGTTAAACATGGTTTAAAGAATAAATACCTGGAAACAGATACTAACCAGGGACACCAACAAGACCGAGGATGGGATAATAAATGTATTGAGCAATCCGAAGTGCGAGGTAGATGCGAAAGTCTAATGAGAACCGATCATAATGTGTAGAAAGATCGTGAAGTTCTGAGGATAAACTCTTGCTCATTGTTGTAACATTCCAATCTATTGTTCTCAGATTCTGACCCATTGTTCTCAGATTCTGACCCATTGTTCTCAGATTCTGACCCATTGTTCTCAGATTCTGACCCATTGTTCTCAGATTCTGATCTATCCTCTCCCTCTCTCTGGAGCCGCTGATCCCTGTGAGTGCCGGGCGTGATGCTCCCGCTGACAGTATGGGATAACACATCGAAAGGAGTCCCATATTAATAGAAGAGGGAAACCCTCCTGTGACACAATCAGGGTCCATGGAGACTGACATTAATTACAGTCACTGAACAAACAGTTTCAGTTAACACCTTTCAATCCAACACCTTTTTGTACCACAATAAACTGGAACTCTTACCCAGTCTGAATGGATGTATAGGGGTTTCTGAGGGAAGGAATAGTGGAAATAGCAGAGGCACTGGCCAGAATCTTCCAATCCTCATTGGATATGGGTGTGATGACAGAGGATTGGAGGATTGTAAATCTTACATCCTGTTTAAAAAAGGAGATATGCGATAAATGCTGTAATTACTGACTAGTCAGACTAGTGTCACGATGGGGACATTTGTAGACGTGACAACCCAAGAGAAAAATACTTGTTGCTTGTAAAAATATTGGATAGTAAATGGTTAGCAACCTGGATATGCTAAAGACTATTGATGTCTGGAAAACAACAACAAAAACAACAATTTATATTTAGATATTGCCTTTAATGTTATAAAACATCCCAAGGTGCTTCACAGGAGCATTATGAAGCAAAGTGCGAACTGAGATACAACAGGAGATATTAGGTCAAAGGACCAACAGCTTAGCCAAAGAGGAAGGTTACAAGGAATGTCTTAAAGGAGGAAAGTGAGATGGAGAGGTGCAGAGGCGGAGATGTGTAGGGAGGATACTGCAGCTTGGGCCCCGGCAGCTGAAGGCACGGTCGCCAGTGGTGCAGTGATTAAAATAACGGATGTAAAAGAGACCAGAATTAGAGGAGCACAGATGTCTCGATGGGTTCTGGAGCTGGAGGAGATTACAGAGATAGGGAGGGGCGAGGCTATTGAGAGATATGACAACAAGGATGAGAATTTAAAAATCAAGATATTGCTTGACTGGGAGCCAATGTCGGTCAGTGAGATATAAACGGGACTTGGTGTGAGCTAAGACATGGGCAGCAGAGTTTTGGATGACCTCAAGTTTACAGAGAGTAGATGTGGGAGATCAGCCAGGAGTGAGTTGGAACAGTCACATCGAGAGGTGACAAAGGCATGAATGAGGTTTCAGCAGCAGATGGGCTGAGACAGGGGTGAAGTCAGGCGATGTTACTGAGGTGGCAATAGGCGGTTGTAATGATCCCCTGAAAATGAGGTTAAAGATCATTTTGTGGTGAAATGTGACACCAAGGCTGTACACATATTGTCTGAATCTCCGACTGTCACCAGGAAGAGGGATGGAATCAATAGCAAGGGAACAGAGTTGGAGTGGGGAGTTAAAACAATGGCTTCAGTCTTCCCAATATTTAATTGGAGGAAATTTCTGCTCATCCAGTACTGGGTGTCGGATAATCAGTCTGATAATTTAACAACAGTGGAGGATTGGAGAGAGGTGGTGGTGAGGTAAACTTGATGGTGTTCTTTGATTAAACAATGGAGAGGGTTGATGAGGGTGGTGTGATTGAAGTTATACATATGGACTTTCAAAAGGTGTTCGATCAAGTGACATTCAATAGACAGGTTAGGAAAACTGTACCCTATGGATTAAAGGTACAGTGAAAGTGTGGATATAACATTGGCTAAGGAACAGTAAACAGAGAGAAGTGGTGAAAGGTTGTTGTTCAGACTCAATGGGAGTATACAGTGGTGTTCCCCTGGGCTCAATATTAGGACCACTGCCCTTTTTGCTCTTGGAAACCCAGGGTGGGTAGGGCAGAGGCCATTCGTCTTCTTTCCAGAGCTTTCCCTCTCTCTGCAGCTTCTGCTCCATTTGTTGATCATGTTACAGACGCAAAGACACTGTAACTACAGTCCCCATTCATCGTACAGAGTTGTGTCACCAAGTCCTCTCTCCTCCCTGAATGTCTGCAGCAGCTCATAACACAACCTCCAGATAACGATCCACAGCACCTCCACTAACTTTGTAATAACAGAAGTAAGTCAAAAGCCCCTCACCTGCAAGTTGGACGCCTGGTCCTTTTAACTAACACTAGAGGGGAATCCTCGTGCTGCTGAATGTATGTTCAGCTGAGAGTGACTAACACAGGTGGTCAGTATACATGCAAGGACCAAGTATCAAAGACGTACATCAAAGTTGCTGAAATGGCTGATCGACTTCATATTCAGACCTGTCCTCACACTACAGACACACACACGTTACACCGACACGAGCACCCCGGCCAGCCTGGGTGTCCTGTACAATGTGCTGGATGTGACCGGCAGTGCAGCTCACACCATTTTATGGATCCAAGCTTCCACAGCATGAGTGGAGCAGGAGAGATGAAATGTGTGGTCAGGAAGACCACACTGTGCTGTCTGGATACAAAATTGTCTGGCCCATAGAAGACAGAGGGTGTTAGTAGATGGAAAGTATTCAGCATGGAGCTCGGTGACCAGTGGTGTTCTGCAGGGATCTGTTCTGGGACCTCTGCTCTTTGTGATTTTTATAAATGACTTGGATGAGGAAGTGGAAGGCTGGGTTAGCAAGTTTGCCGATGACACGAAGGTTGCTAGAGTTGTGGATAGTGTGGAAGGCTGTTGTAGGTTGCAACGGGACATTGACAGGATGCAGAGCTGGGTTGAGAAGTGGCAGATGGAGTTCAACCTGGAAAAGTGTGAAGTGATTCATTTTGGTAGGTCGAATTTGAATGCAAAATACAGGCTTAAAGACAGGGTTTTTGGTAGTGTGGAGGAACAGAGGGATCTTGGGGTCCATGTCCAGAGATCGCTCAAAGTTGCCACCCAAGTTGATAGGGTTGTTAAGAAGGCGTATGGTTTGTTGGCTTTCATTAACGGGGGATTGAGTTTAAGGGCTGCGAGGTTATGCTGCAGCTCTATAAGGCCCTGGTTCGACCACACTTGGAATATTGTGTTCAGTTCTGGTCGCCTCATTATAGGAAGGGTATGGATGCTTTAGAGAGGGTGCAGAGGAGATTTACCAGGATGCTGCCTGGACTGGAGGGCATGTCTTATGAAGAAAGATTGAGGGAGCTAGGGCTTTTCTCATTGGAGCGAAGAAGGATGAGAGGTGACTTGATAGAGGGGTACAAGATGATGAGAGGCAAAGATAGAGTGGATAGTCAGAGACTTTTTCCCAGGTGGAAAGGGCTATCACTAGTGGGCATAATTTTAAGGTGACTGGAGGAAGGTTTCAGGGAGATGTCAGAGGTAGGTTCTTTACACCGAGAGTGGTGGGTGCGTGGAATGCGCTGCCAGTGGTGGTAGTAGAAGCAGATACATTAGGGAAATTTAAGCGACTCTTGGATCGGTACATGGATGATAGGAGAATGAAGGGTAGGTAGTTAGTTTGATCTTAGAGTAGGATAAAGGTTCGGCACAACATCGTGGGCCGAAGGGCCTGTACTGTGCTGTACTGTTCTATGCTCTATGTTCTATGTTATATGAAGAGAGGCAGAGGGAAAGAAACTCACTTTTAAGCCGGAATTGGAAAAAAGATTTTTAAGAGGAACAAGTTTCAGGAACATTGGAAATGAACAGGGGATTGGGATAATCAGAGGGGTGAGGACATGGAGGGATTTGATCACATGAGTGAGAATATTAAAATTGAGGTGTTACTGGACCAAGAGCCAATGTCGGTCAGTCAGCACAGGGATGTTGGGTGAACAGAATTTGGTGCAAATTAGAAGATGGCAGCAGAGTTTTGGATGACCACAGGTTACAGAGAGTAGGATGTGGGAGACCAGCCAGGAGTGTGTTAGAATAGTCAAGTCTCGAGATAAAAAAAGGCATGGATGAGGTTTTTAGCAGCAGCTGAATTGAGCTCTCTCTCTCTCGTTCTTTCTCTCTCTGTCGGCCTCATTTGCTCTGTCCCACACTCAGAATCTTATAAGTTTCAATCAAGTCGCCTCTTACTCTTCTAAACTCCAGCTGACATAAGCCTAGCCTGTCCAGCCTTTCCTCATTAGAGAACACCCCATTCCAGGCATTAGTCTAGTAAACCATCTCTGAACTGCTTCGAATGCATTTCCACCTGTCCTTAAATGAGGAGACCAATACTGTACACAGTATTCCAGAAGTGGTCTCCCTATATAACTGAAACATAACCTCCCTACATTTGTATTCAATTCCTCCTGCATTGGACGATAACATTCTATTAGTTTTCCTAATGACTTGCAATACCTACATATTAACCTTTTACAATTCATACACAAGGACTCTCAGTTCCCCCTGGATGGTAGAGCTCTGAAATCTCTCACCATTGTGATTATATGCTTAATTTTTATTCTTCCTGCCAAAATGGACAATTTCATATTTTCCCACATTATACTCCATTTACCAGATCTTTGCCCAATCACTCAATCGATCTACCCCTTTGTGGTTCACTTGTGTCCACGTCACAACATACTGTCTGACCGACGTTTCTGTCATCAGCAAATTTAGCAAACATACCTTTGGCCCCTTCATCCAAGTGATTTATATAAATTGTAAACAGCTAAGGCACCCGCACTGATCCCTGTGACACACCACTCGTTACATCTTGCCAAACAGAAAATGATCCATTTAAGCCTACTCTCTGTTTCCTGTTAGCTAGCCAATCTTCTATCCAAGCCAATAGGTTGCCCCCTACACCATGAGCTTTTATATTCCGCAATGAACTTTGATGTGGCACATTATGAAATCCCTTCTGGAAATCTAAGTATAGTACATCCACCAGTTCCCCTTTATCCACAGCACCTGTTACTTCTTCAAAGAACTTCAATAAATTGGTTGAACATGGTTTCCGTTTCACAAAAGCATGTTGACTCTGCCTGATCACCTTGAATTATTCTGTGTGTCCTGCTATAACGTCTTTACTGATAGCTTCTTACATTTGATCCATAGCCAGAAAGCCTTTCTCACCTGCCACAGGCCGTATGTCCACTATGTTTATTCTGATTTTGTGCTGTATTTGAACTGTTACTCCTCAATAAACTGCTTGTGACCCTTCGACCTCCTTTTGGTTAATCTGTGACCCTGGATCAGATCTTACATTGGTGTAGGAGAGGGAACACAGCTCATGTCAAAGTCCTGCCTCCCTTTTATATGATCCTGCATAATGGACAGGGACTACTGGGCAGTAATGTGCTCAAAGGTTATCAGCAGTAATTGATTATCCCTATATTTGTATATTGTAGAACATTAAAACATACCCCTACTCTGGTGTCCAGTGCACCCTCAATATTCATGATTAAAATATCAGAGGAGTGGGAAACAGACAGCTCTGATCACCCTGAGGTACAGGCGATTCTCGAGTCCGTGTCGAGTGTATCCACAACCCATAAAGATAACTGTGCAAACATGAGCAGACCCGAAGAAATTAACTGACCATTGCATGATCCATGAAGCATTATTCTTACCGAGCTGAAATTATGTCATGCATTCCAGACAATATCATGTCATTGTTATACCAGGGTGTAGTTCACGAAGCCATGTTCCCTTCTAACTGCCCGATTTGACTGGTTGGAAAGCCGGATGGCAGCTGGTGACTGACTATTGACCACCACAAACTCAATTCAGTCAACCCTGCATGAACCCGGTTGTCTGATAGACACCCACCCTACTCTCCCGGATTCTCAGTGGCAGGGCTGTCTTCTCTACCCTGGATATCTCTAATGTT
The DNA here is from genome assembly GCF_036365525.1 of Heterodontus francisci. Lineage (NCBI taxonomy): Eukaryota > Metazoa > Chordata > Chondrichthyes > Heterodontiformes > Heterodontidae > Heterodontus > Heterodontus francisci. The sequence goes on along the minus strand of NW_027140130.1, from coordinate 1,207,143 downwards.
TATTGGAGTATCCCAGTAAAACTAGAGAAACAAATTAAATTCACATTCACTTCTGAGGACCAGAGGTACTCCTGGACATGTCTGTCACAAGGGGTTCCACAATAACCCCACTATTTTCAACAAACGTGTAGCCGGGTCCCTTCTGAGCTTTTCACAGTCTTCCTGCTCGCTGCAATATGTCGATGATCTTCTCATCACCGTGTCCACACATTTAACCCTTTTACAGGAACTACTGCAGTGACTTTGGGAGCTGGACTAAAAGAACATCCACGTAAGGCCCAGCTGGTGCAAGACCGTGTCACCTTTCTACGTGCCCAGATCAGATCATCCTGCATCAGCCCACACCAGCGTCAGGTCGAGACCATCCAGTGTCTACCCCTGTTCACCTCAAAGTCCTGCCCTGTGTCCTATCCTCAGGCTGGTGGGGTATCAGTGGACCCTCATCCAGTATCTACCCCTGTCCACCTCAAAGACTACCCTGTGTCCTATCCTCAGGCTGGCAGGGTATCAGTGGACCCTCATCCCTCGATTTGCAGAGACTGTGACTCCTCTTTATGAACTAACTAATGGTGATGATGACCAGATTTAACCTGGTTGGACTGAAGAGAGCAGAGAAGCAGCAACACAATTGAAGAAATCTGTCGCCCAGGCAACGTGTCTTATCTCACCTAACCCTGACAAGACTTTCAACATGGAGGTGGTGGACACAGTGAAAAGCCTGACTGCTGTCCTATGTAGAGAATACGAGGAGAAATTACTCCCCATTGTGAATGACTCCAGAATTGTCAGTGGGACTGAACTGATTTATTCTGTTTGTGAAGGACATTTGTTAACCACGTTCTGGGGCATCAAACATTTCACTTACATCACGGGGTTCTCCAGGGTGATACTGCCCAGTCCATTATAAACTTTCCCAGTATAGGGCGGCACAGTGGTGCAGTGGTTAGCACCGCAGCCTCACAGCTCCAGTGACCCGGGTTCAATTCTAGGTACTGCCTGTGTGGAGTTTGCTAGTTCTCCCTGTGTTTGCGTGGGTTTCCTCCGGGTGCTCCGGTTTCTACCCACATGCCAAAGACTTGCAGGTTGATCGGTAAATTGGCCATTAGCAATTGCCCGTAGTATAGGTAGGTGGTAAGTAAACATAGGGACAGGTGGGGATGTGGTAGGAATATGGAATTAGTGTAGGATTAGTATAAACGGGTGGTTGATGGTCCGCACAGACTCGGTGGGCCGACGGGCCTGTTTCAGTGCTGTATCTCTAAACTAAACTAAAAGTAGTAATAGTATTCCCCTGTCAGAGAGTCGTAGAGTCATAGTCATTTCAGCACAGAATTATGCCATTCTGCTCATCGAGTCCATGCCAGCTCTTTGTCGATAAATCCAGCCAGTCTCATTCCCCAGCTCTGACTCCATATTCCTGCAAGTTTATTAACATCAAGTGTTCATCCAATATCCTTTTGAAATAATTCACCTTCTCTGCTTCCACCACCCTCGGAGGCAATGATTTCCAGGCCATTTCCACTCGTTGTGTAAAAATGTTGTTCATCACATCCCCCTTAACTCTTGCCCTCAATCTTAACTCTAGTCATTGTACCATAAGCTAATGGGAACATCTTTTCCTGTCTACCTTATCCAAACAGGTCATCATCTTGTACACATGTATCAAATCTCCCCTCAATCTCCTTTACTCCAAGGAGGACAATCCCAGCTTTTACAGACTATATTGTACTGAAAATCCTCCATCTCTGGAACCATTAAAGTAACCCTCCTCTACACCCTGTCAATGACCCTCACATCCTTCCTAAAGTGTGGTGAACAGAACTGGATGCAGTACTCCACTTGGGGCCTAACCAGAGCTTCATAAAGTTACAGCATAACTTTCCTTCCTCTGAACTTACCACCTCTATCTATGAAGCCCAAGATCCCATATGCTTTACTGACGACTCTCTCAATATATCCTGCCACCTTCAGGGATCTATGTGCCTGAACCCCATGTCCCTTTGTCTCTGCACACTCTTTCGAACTTTACCATTAAGTGTATATCGCCTCTCCCTGTTACTTCTGATAAAATGCATCACTTGACACTTGTCTGTATTAAATTCCATTTGCCTCTCGTCTGCCCATTCTGCTAGCCTATCTATGTCCTCTTACATCGATTGGTATCAACCTCAATGCCTGCCCCGCCTCCAAGTTTGGTATCACCTGCAAATTTTGAAATGTTTCTCTGTATGCCATTATCCAAATCATTTATACATATCAGAATAAAACAGTGTTCCTAGCACTAACCCTTGGGGAACACCACTGTCTATTTTTCTCCAGTTTGAATACCAACTATTTACCGCAACTCACTGTTTTCTGTCATTAAGCCAGTTTTATATCCAAGCTGACACTGACCTTCCTTTTCCATCAGCATCAATTAACTGTCCAATTCTCACAAACAGATTGTGAAATAAAGTACAAATTCAGCTTAAAATTAAGTGAAATGCTAAATGTAAAATTAACAAATTGTTGGAAAGAGATCGACTCTTAGATCACTTAAAATTCAATCTCTCGTTAACTTTACTGCATTTAGTACTCTGTCCAAGCAGGACTCCCTAAAACTGGACTCAGTGCAGCTTATTGCATTTAGGGTTTGGGGAGAGAATTCAAAAGCTTAGGGATGAGACCAGAAAGTGCTGGAAATACTCAGCAGGTCTGGCAGCATCTGTGTAGAGAGAAACAGAGTTAATGTTTCCGGTCTCTGACCCTTCATCAGAACTGGTAAACGTTAGGAATGTAACAGTCTGTAGTTTAATCTATCCCCTCTCTGTCCCATCACAGTTCTTCCTTCTTGTTCTTCTTCCCCCTTCCCCTCTTTCACATGTTCAAAGACTGTTACATTTCTAACGTTTACCAGTTCTGATGAAGGGTCACAGATCTGAAATATTAACTCTGTTTCTCTCTGCACAGATGCTGCCAGACCTGCTGAGTATTTCCAGTGTTCAGCATCCGCAATATTTTGCTTTTATTTTAGTGTTTAATTCACTGACATTTATCTTCCAGGAATTCCTCCCTGGAAGTTCTGCTCTACTCTTCCAGAGCGTAGGGCCTCGGCAGCTGAAGGCAGGACCACCAATGGGAGAGCAATTAAACTCGTAGATGCTCAAGAGGCCAGAAATAGATGAGTGCAGATATCTCGGAGGGTTGTCGGGCTGGAGGAGATTACACAGATAAGGAGTAGTGAGATAATGAAGGATTTGAAAAGAAGGCTGAGAGTTTTAAAATTGAGGTGTTGCTGACCAGGAGCCAATGTAGGTCAGTGAGTCCAGGGAGTAATGGGTGAACATGACTTGGTGTGAGTTAGGACATGGGCAGCAGTGCATTGGATCACCTCAGGGTTATGGAGGGTAGAATGTGGGAGACCAGCCAGGAGTGTGTTGGACTAGTCGAGTCTACAGGTAACACAGGCAAGGGGGAGTGTTTCATCAGCAGAAGAGCTGAGAGAGGGGCAAAGTTTGGTGATGATACAGAAGTGTAAGTAGGCTGTTTTAGTAATATTTAGCAGGAATCTCGTCGCAGCGTCAACTATGAAACCAGGTTGTGAACAGTTTGCTTTAGTCTCAGACAGTTGCCAAGGAGAGAGATCCAGTCTGTAGCGAGGAAACTTTTGACGTGGGGTTTGAAAACAATGGCTGCATTCTTCCTAATATTTAATTGGCATGGCAGATGTGTGAGGTGATACATTGTCGGAAGATTTGATCTATATTATCCGTTCATGGGATGTGGGTGTCGTTGACGAGGCCAGCATTTATTGCCCATCCATAATTGCCCTTGAGAAGGTGATGGTGAGCTGCATGCAGATGAATGACCAGGGATAATACAAGCTGAATGGCACATCTTTAAAGATATTGAGAGTAACAGAGAGACCTGAGGTGTTTGTATGCAATCTTTGAAAGTAGCTGGACAGGTTAACAAACAGTTCACAAAGCAAATAGATTCCGAGGCTTGATTAATAGAGACACAGAGTAGACTGGCCAGGATATTGTGTTAACCCTATAGAAAAGACTAGTCCGGCTCCATCCGGAGTATTGTGTCCAATACTGGAAACCACACTTTAGGAAGGACATGAAACCTTGGAGAGGGGACAGAAGAGTTTTACTGGAACGTTTCCAGGGATGAGGGATCACAGTTATGTAGCTGGGATTGTTTTCCTTGGAGCAGGAACATTTACAAGGTGATCAGATAGGGATATTTAACATCATGAAGGGTTTATGTAAATTATATAATGTTTCTAATGTATGAGTGGCCATTAACCAGAGGACATAGATTTATGGTGATTGGAAAAAAGAAGCAGAGTTGACATGGGGATTATTGTAATGCAATTTTTGTTTCGCATTTGCAAATTATTGTATGATAGGCTGAAGGATACAGATTCAAAAGTATATTCAAAAAGTGATTTGGTTAGATATTAAGGGGAAAAGATCAAGGATCTGGGAAAGATCCAGGGTGTGGAACTCACTGGAAACTCATCAAAAGAGCCAGCACAGACTTCATAGACCAAATGACCCCCTTCCATGCAATGCTATTATATGTTTCTATGACTTTTCCTGCCTGTACTTTTACAATTTTCCTATCGTTTCAAAAGGTGTTTGATAAAGTACTATATAACAGCCGTGTGACCCAATAAGAAACACATGGGATTAAAGGGCCAAAGTCAGCCAGGGCTCAGTTTGTAGCTCTCTCCCTTTTCAGTCACAAGCTTCCAGGATAAAGTGTCATGAAATGACTTTTTCACAAGAATCAAGGCTGACACTGCAGCGACAGTACTGAGGGAGTATTGCGCTATCAGATGAGCAGTCTTTCGAATGAAACGTTAAACCAAGGCCCCATCTGCCCTCTCAGGTGGATGTTAATGATCCTATGGGATTATTTAGAAGCAAATCAGGGGAATTATTCCCTGTGGCAAGGACAATATTTATCCATCAAGCAACATCATAAAAACAGATCTGGTTATTATTACATTGCTGCTTGTGGGATCTTGCTGTGCGAAAATTGGCTGCCCTGTTTCCGACAGTACAAGAGTGAGTAGGCATTATAAGTATATGTTGATTGTAAATCGCTTTGGAATATGTAGTAGTCATGAAAGGCGCTACATAAATGGAAGTCCTTTTTTTTTCTTTTTCAATCCCAGCATGCAAGAAATTAGTTAGGTGACAGGTATCAGAGAGTAGGGAATAATGGCAGTTTTTCAGCTGGGCGAAGTACACAGTGGGGTTCCCCAGGGTGACTGTTGGGATCCCTGGTGTTGCATGCTAATGCAGTGGGCTTGTGTACAGAGGGGGTAATGTCCAAGTTTTCAGATGGAAGGGAACTCAGAAATGTTAATAAACAGTGAGAAGGATAGTAACAGACTTCAGGAGGACATTGACTGACTGATGAAATGGGCAGGAACATGGCAGATGGAATTTAACACATTGAAATGTGAAGTGAGACATTTGGGTAGGAAGTATGAGAAGAAAAAAATATACAATAAATGGTACCATTATAGAGTGAGTGCATGATTAGAGAGACCTCGGGTGTAAACACACAGATCTTAGTTAGTAGCATGCAGTGTCCTTGGTGTTAGAGAGAGACATACAGAGTAATAAAACTCAGGAGGAAATGCTGATATTTATACATCATTGGTTAGGTCCCAGATGGAGAATTGTGTCCAATTCTGATCACCACACATTGGTAAGGATGTCAAGGACTTAGTGAAGATACAGAGGTGAATTACGAGAATGGTACCAGGGATCTGGGAATACAGTTACGTGGATAGATTCGAAAAGCTGGGATTGTTCTCAATCGAGCAGTGATAGGTAAGGGGAGATTTGATATAAAATTCAAAATTATGAAGGGTTTTGATAAGGTAATCAATGTGAAACTGTTTCCAGTGTCAGAAACAGGGGCGGCACAGTGGCGCAGTAGTTAGCACTGCAGCCTCATATTATGGGTAAAGCCTGTGTGGAGTTTGTGGGTTTCCTCCCTCAGCCAAACGTCTTGCAGGTTGATAGGCAAACTGGCCATTATAAATTGCCCCTAGTATAGGTAGGTGGTAGGGGAATATAGGGACAGGTGAGGATGTGGTAGGAATATGGGATTAGTGTAGGATTAGTATAAATGGGTGGTTAATGGTCGGCACAGACTCGGTGGGCCGAAGGGCCTGTTCCAGTGCTGTATAACTAAATCCAAAAGTCTAACGTTCAGTACTAAGAAGACACAGACTGAAGGTAATTGACAAAAAACCAGAGGTGAAATGAGGAGAATTTTCTTCCACAGCGAGTTGTTGGGATCTGGAATTCACTGGCTGAAAACATGGTGGAAGCAGATTCAATAATATCATTCAAAAGGCAATTTAGCAAATACTTGAAAAGGAAAATAAAAACAGGAGTCTGGGGAAAGAGGAGGAAAGAGGAATTAATTAGATGGCTCTTTCGAAGAGACAGCACTGACACAAAGGGCCGACTAGCCTTCTTCTGTGCTGCATCAATCTTTCATTTTATGAGCAAGAGAAAGTGAGGGAAGAGAGAGAGAAAGACAGAGAGTGAGAAAGTGTGAAAGAGAGAACAGCAAATAGAAATAGAGAGTACGTCGTGTTTTTGGGCAGAGGGATCATGATCTGCCCGTGCCCGTTCCTGTTGAGGCAGGTGACAAACACACTTCCTGCTGCCTTCTCATTTCCATGAATTCTACGTGCCACCCCGGGTAACCCGCGTTGCTGTCTGTCTGGATGCTTAACACATGTTTCAGCCAGGTTCAGCTTTTAAACGCAGTCTGTCCCTCTTAAAGAGGAGATGCACTGATTCACTGGAGGCTGCTGCTGCTCACTGTGAATTCTGCAATTGGAGACACGGTAAATTGCACACTGCAACAAAGGGTTCTGCGGTTCACGGATGTGGGGATGGATGTCTTAGTTACGAAGGGTGACAGGAGGATAGGGGCTCTGTTTCCGTGTGGTGGGGTGGAGACTCTCAAGGAACGTCATGCGAAGGGAATCGGTGAAGGTGGCCAGGGAGGTCAATGCAAGAATTCTCGCCACGAGAATCTGGCAGCAGAGCCAGAAGAAGTTTAATGAGCTCACACGGGTGGTCAATGTCATTGAATTAAGCTCCAAATGGCATCTCCTACCCCCAACATCACCAACTTCTCACACTGCTCAATGCACCACACCCCCATCACTCACCCATCAGCAGTCCCTAACACTCAGGACTCACACCTAACATTCACATACTCCACCTCACCCTCACACACCTTGTACTGATAGCAGCCTCACACCCACCTCTCACTGCCTCCAATTACCTCCAGCTATTCAACTATGGCAGGCATATCATCAAAACACAGTGTAAAACAATCATTAATATTCTGCCTTCTTTCTTACAGGACAAGGTGACCCATAATCACAGGGAGCAGCAAGTGAACCAGCGAGTGACCAGGCATACATTCATCCCCTGAGCCTGAGGGAGGAGTTGGTTCTTCACATCATGGGACTGGCTGTGACAGAGCCCGTGGCATCCGGCATCGCCGAGAGCATTCAGGATGATACTATGTTCCTGCCTTATGCCCCTTCTTAACTCCCACCTCCCCCCGCATCCTGCTGTCTGGGATGATGTACAAGCTGCAGATGGTGGGATCATGGACCTCCTGCTTTCCAACCCACCCACAATCTCTCATCCCAATACGACCCTTCTGATTTTACAATTCCCAATGGTACCCCAAAACTGCCAGCTTCCCAGTCACAGCAGCTCCAGGAGACAGAGAGAGAGCATCAGCACAGGACTGATGGTGAAGCCCCATCACTTAGTCTGATACTGACAGCCTCCAGCTCAAATACTTCCACTGTGTGTGCCTTAGAGGCTGGTATAGAGTCGGAATCTGCACATGCTGATACACCGAAAACGCACGAACTGCAGCCAGGGCAGGGGGAAAGGATAGTGCATGTGGCAGCTCCCGGAGAGCGAGGTCACAAACGTGCTATAATACACAGGACTCAGATCAGAACATTACTGGGCTGCTGCCTATGTCGAGGTGGTACGGTTTGAATCGAAGCCCTCAAGGCCCAGAGCTGCTCGAGGACGTCCTGCAAGGTCATCTGCAGTCTCCCCGAATGACAGTCAGCAGTCTTCCACCAGCCATGCTGCAGTCACTAGGGAAACACTGGGGAGCACGAGGCAAGTCGAGGGAACGCACAAGACAGAGACTAAGGAAATATACAAGAGTGAATATTTCCATTTTCCTTTTGTATAATTGGATGTGTTGTTGGATAAAGATGTTCCTGAAAAGGTTTATGTTGGTGGTTTTTATTACAGGATGGTGACCAAGACGACTCTGTGATGGGGCGTCTCAGATGGGTGAAATGGTGGAGAATGGGTGATCCATGGTGGGAAAGGGAAGTTGTCCTAAGGGAAACAAAATCTTAGCAGGGACTCCCCGACAGCCTGTCTAGTTCGAAGGCGTCCAGGAAATATCCTCCCTGCGTCCTCCTCCTCCTCCTGAGGTGTCCTCCGGATTCCTGGTGCCAATGCCTGTGTCCTCATGATAGTGATGATATGAAGGGTGCAGCAGAACACCATGAACTTGGACACCTGCTCCAGTGAGTACTGAAGGGCTCTCCCCGTGCGGTTCAGACATTGGAAGCATTGCTTCATCACACCGATGGTCTGTCCCACCATGTTCCTGGTGACTCCATTGCTCACATTATACACATGTTAATTGTGGGAGGTTGGGTGGCGGTGGTAGGTGGTTTGGGGATGTGGAAACATGAGCTGTGTCTAGACGGTTTTTTTCTTTGCCTCCGAGGAGCCACATTCTGGTTCTGTATGGAAGCCCTAAGTGTTGAGAATGGCTGACTGCTTCAGAATGAAGGTATGGTGGCTGCTGACAGGGTAGTGAACATTCACCAACATGATGTACTGGGCATGCTCACACACCAACTGTACATTAATGGAGTGAGAGTTCTTTCAGTTCCTGTACCTCTCCCCATTGACATGGGGCCACCGCAGAGACACCAACACCATCAGGATTCCCGCTATCCTGACAAAGCCACGGGATCTCTCATTCTGCTTCCCCCTGCTGAGCGAAAAAACGATGGCAGAGATGGTCACACTCACCTCCCAGAATTATCAATGGGAATGGACAACACACAGGCCTCGCAATTACTGGTCAGTTAGTTTAACATCAGTGGTGAGGAAGGTTTTAGAAACTAAATCAGCGGGAAAAAAATCAACACACACTTGGAGATGTTTGAGTTAATTAAGTGTTGTCTGCACGGATTTTTAAAAAGCAGATCATGCTTTCATGAACTAATTGAATTTATTTTGATGAAGTAACAGAGCAGGTTGATGAAAAGAATGTGGTGGATGGTCTACATGGATTTTAAGAAAGCGTTTGATGAAGTACCACACAAAAGGATGTGGAAGCTTTAGAGAGGGTGCAGAGGAGATTTACCAGGATGCTGCCTGGACTGGAGGGCATGTCTTACGAAGAAAGGTTGAGGGTGCTCGGTCTTTTCTCATTGGAACGAAGAAGGATGAGAGGTAACTTGACAGAGGGGTACAAGATGATGAGAGGCATAGATAGATTGGATAGTCAGAGACATTTTCCCAGGGCAGAAACGGCTATCACCAGGGGCCATAATTTTAAGATGATTGGAGGAAGGTTTCGGGGAGATGTCAGAGGTAGGTTCTTTACACAGAGAGTGGTGGGTGCGTGGAATGCACTGCCAGCGGCGGTAGTAGAAGCAGATACATTAGAGACATTTAAGCGACTCTTGGATAGGTACATGGATGATAGTAGAATGAAGGGTGTGTAGGTAGTTTGATCTTAGAGTAGGTTAAAGGTTCGGCACTACATCGTGGGCCGAAGGGCCTGTACTGTGCTGTACTGTTCTATGTTCTATGTTCTAAAATGTTGGATAACAAAATTGAATCACATGGATTAGCATCCAATTGGATCAAATATTGATTGATGGAAAGAAAAGGGTGAGTAGTGTTAAATGGTTGTTTTTCAGACTGGAGGATGGTAGGCAGTGATGTTACCCAAGGGTCAGTGCTGGGACCACTTTTTTTTGCTATATATAAATGACTTGGATCTTGGAATACAGAGCAAAATTTCAAGGCTTGCCAATGACACCGAACTTGGATGCGTGGCAAACACTGAGGATGACACAAACTGCCTGCAACAGGATATCGACAATCCAGCAGAATTAACAGAGAAATGGCAGGTGGAATTTAGTACAGAGGAGTGTGAGGTGATGCCTTATGCCAGAAGGAATAGGAAGGCAAGATAGACTTAATGACATAGTTCTGAACATTGTGCAGGAGCAGAGGGACCTGGGGCTCCATATGCATTTATCATTGCAGGTGGCAGGACATATTAGGAGAGTGTTTAGCAAAACATATCAGATCTTGGAGGCAAGGATACAAAAGCAGGGAAACATAGAAACATAGAAAATAGGAGCAGAAGTAGGCCATTCGGTCCTTCGAGCCTGCTGCACCATTCGTTATGATCATCGCTGATCATCCAACTCAGTAATCTTTTCCCCCCATATCCTTTGATCCCTTTAGAACCAAGAGCGATATCTAACTCCTTCTTAAAAACATACAATGCTTTGGCCTCGACTGCTCCCTGTGGTAGCGAATTCCACAGGCTCACCACTCTCTGGGTGAAGAAATCTCTCCTCATCTCAGTCCTGAAAGGTTTACCCCTTATCCTTAGACTGTTGCCCCTGGTTCTGGACATCCCAACATCGGGAACATCCTTCCTGCATCTAGTCTGTCCAGACTGATTATAATTCTGCAGGTTTCTATGAGATCCCTCCCTCACTCTTCTGAACTCCAGCGAATATAATCCTAACCGACTCAGTTTCTCCTCATACATCAGTCCCGCCATTCCAGGAATGAGTCTGGTAAACCTTCGCTGCACTCCCTCTATTGCAAGAACCTTCTTCCTCATATATGGAGACCAGAACTGAACACAATATTCCAGATGTGACCTCACCAAGGCTCTGTATAATTGCAGCAAGACATCCCTGCTCCTGTACACGAATCCACTCGTTATAAAGGCCAGCGTACCATTTGCCTTTTTACCGCCTGTTACACCCGCATGCTTACCTTCAGCAACTCGTGTACGAGAACACCAATAATTCCCTTCTCTCAGTTTATACCAGTTCTGATAATAATCTGCCTTCCTGATTTTGCTACCAAAGTGGATAACCTCACATTTGCCCACAATTATACTGCATCTTCCATGCATTTGTCCACGCACTCCACTTGCCCAAATCACACTGAAGCCCTATGCATCCTCCTGACAACTCACCTTCCCACCCAATTTTATGTCATCTGAAAATTTCGAGATATTACATTTAGTTCCCTCATCTAAATCATTAATATATATTGTGCGTAGCTGGAGTCCTAGCACCGATCCCTGTGGTACCCACTGTTCACGTTCTGCCATTCAGAAAAAGACCCGTTTGTTCCTACTCTTTGTTTCCTGTCTGGCAACCAATTTTCTATCCATCACAATAAACTACCCCCAATCCCATGTGCTTTAATTTTACACGCTAATCTCTTCTATGGTACTTTGTCAAAAGCCTTCTGAAAGTCCAAATAAACCATATCCACTGGCTCCCCCTCATCAACTCTACTAGTTACATCATCGAAGAATTCAAGTAGATTTGACAAGCATGATTTCATTTTCGTAAATTCATGATGACTTTGTCCAATTCTACCACTGTTCTCCAAGTGCTCTGCTATAAAATCTCTGATAATGGCTCCAGGATTTTCCCCACTTTCGACGTCAGGCTCATTGGTCTATAATTCTCTGTTTTCTCTATATATCCCTTTTTAAATAGTGGAGTTACATGAGCTACCGTCCAATCTGTAGGAACTGTTCCAGAGTCCATGGAATCTAGGAAGATGTCCACCAGTGCATCCAGTATTTCGAGGGTCACTTCCTTAATTATTCTTGGATTAAGATTATCAGGCCCAACACCATTTCTCTACTAATACTGATTTATTTAACTTCCTATCTCTCAGTAAACCCTGTGTTCCCCAGCATTTCTGGTATGATATTTGTGTCCTCCTTCGTGAAGACAGAATCAAGGTATGCACTTAGATGGTCAGCCATTTCTTTGTTCCGCATAATAAATTCCCCTGTTTCTGAGTGCAAGGGACCTACATTTGTCTTCACCAATTGTTTTCTCTTCACATACCTATAGAAACTTTTACAGTCAGTTTTTATGCCCCCACAAGCTTACTCTCGTACTCTATTTGCTGCTTCTTAATCAATCCCTATGTCCTCCTATGCTGAATTCAAAACTGCTCCCAATCCTCAGGTCTGTTGTATTTTTTTCCCTGGAGAATTTGTGTGCCTCTTCCTTGGATCTAATGTTATCTCTAATTTCCCTTGCAAGCCATAATTTGGCTACCTTTCCCGTTTTTTTTCCTTTTGTGCCAGGTATGCTGTTATAGATGCTACGCTGAAACTTTGTAATGCTATGGTTAGACTCCAACTAGAGAGCTCTGTCCAGTTCAAATCACCACACTTTAGGAAGGATGTAAAGGTCCTTGAGAGAGTGCAGTGGAGATTTACCAGGATGGTTTCAGGGATAGGGGGTTTAGTTACAAGGTTAGTTTGGAGAAGCTGGATTTGTTGTCCCTGGAGCAATGGGGATTGAGATAGATTTGATAGAGGTGTACACGATTATTATAAGCTTAGATAAGATATTGAAGGAAAAGCTGTTCCACTGATGAAACACGGACTAGGGGTCACAGATGGAACATTTTGGGTAAGAGATGCAGGTGGAATATGAGGAAGAACTTTTTAACACAGTGGATGGTAACTATCTGGAACTCACTGCCCATGAGAGTGGTGGAAGCCGAGACAATCAATGACTTCAAAAGGAAACTGGGTGGAACCTGAAGGAAATGCACTGACAGGGCTACGGGGATTGAGCAGGGGATTGAGACTGACTGGATTGTTCCACATAGAACTGGAAAGGATGGACCGAATGGCCTCCTTATGTGTCGTAAATGACGCGATGACTCCATCAACCTCTACTACTCTATACTGGATATGTCTCCTGCTCCTGCCTGGAAATATCCAAATACATAGAGTTTCAATGAAACTGCGATCTTAACGTCCACTGACAGCTCCGTCCTCACTCTGGTGTGAGGCTCCATGTGTTGCAGGAGGTGACACAGCTCTGTGACTAACTCCTTTTTGAATCAGAGTCACCTCACACACTGCTCCTGGGGCAGGTAAGGTAGGGAAAGTGCTCTTGGAAAACCCAGGGTGGGTAGGGTAAAGCCCCTTCCTCCTCCCTCTTTAGAGAGCGCCCCCTCTCAACATCCTCTGCTCCATTTGTTGGTCGTGTTACAGACCCAGAGACACTGCAACTACAGTCCCCATACCTCTTCCAGAGTTGGGTTACCAAATCCTCTGTCCTCCCTGAATGTCTGCAGCAGCTCACAACACAACCTCCAGAAAACCATCCACAGCACCTCCACTAACTTTACAATAGCAAAAGTAAGTCAAAAGCCCCTCACCTGTAAGTTGGATGTCTGGTCCTTTTAAATAACACTAGAGGGGCTCCTCGTGCTGCTGAATATATGTTCAGCTGAGAATGACTAACACAGGTGGTCAGTGGACATGCACAGGCCAAGTTTCAAAGACATACATCAAAGCTGCTGCAATGGCTGATTGGCACCATATTCGGACCCTTCCTCACACTACCAGCACATGCTTGATAAACCCGGGCTAAATCCCTGTCCAGCGCTAAATCCCTGTCCAGCATGGAGCACTGGAAGTGACCGGCAGCTCAGCTCATACCATTTTATGGATCCAAGCGTCCATGACGTTGGGCTCTGTGGCGCTGTGGAGCTGAAAATCGTGGTCAGTGGTAGAATAAAGAGGGGGTGAAGTTTATTTTTAAAGCTAATTGAAGAAAATACTAGAAGGCCAAAAGGAATATGGGAACGGTCAGGGGAATGGGACTAACTGGAGGGGTGAGGCCATGGAGGGATTCAAACACATGAATGAGAATAATAAAATTAAGGTGCTGCCAAACTGGGAGCCAATGTAAATCAGTGAGCACAAGGGTGATGGGTGATCGGGATTGGTGTGAGTTAGAATACAGGCTGCAGAGTTCTGGATGGGCTGTGGTTTATGGAGGTTTATAAATGGGAGGGTGACCAGGATAGAATTGGAATAGTCAAGTGTGTATTTAACAAAGGCACAGATGAATGTTTATGCAGCAGATAGGCTGAGGCAGAGGTGGAGATGTGTGATCGAACAGAGGTGGTAGTAGGCAGGGTTGGTGAGAATATGGAGATGAACTCAGCTCAGATTTAAATAGAACACAGAGGTTGCAAACTGTCTGGTTCAGCCTCAGATATTTGGCAATGAGGAGATCGTGGTTCATGGATAGTGGATGGAATTTCTTATGGAGACCAATGACAACTGCACTCTTCCCAAATTTAAATAGCAAGAACATTATTTCAGTGAAACAAATTTTACAGATCTCATCGCGGGAAATAGAGACTTACCAGGGACAGCAACAGCAGCAAAGATGGGAGAGTAAATTACAAGCACTCTAATGCACGTAGCAATGGTTTATCGAGCTAATATCTGGAGACAGAAATTTGCCAGGAATAACAACAGCAGCAAGGAGGGCAGAGGAAATGACAAGAATGGTAATGCAGTTAAGCTTGGTTTATAGAATTAATAGCTAGATACAGGGACTTACTAGGGACACCAATAATAGCCAGGACGGGGTAGTAAATGTATTGAATATTCCTCAGTGAGTAATAGATCCGACTGTTTAATGAGAACTGATCATAATCTGCAGAAAGAAAGTTAAACTCCCAGATGAAACTCCTGCTCATTGTTGTAACATTCCAATCTATTGTACTCTGATTCTGATCTTTCCTCTTCCTCTCTCCAGAGCCGCTGATCCCTGTTAGTGACGGAGTGATGTGATACTCCCACTGACACTATGTGATAACACATTGAAAGGAGCCCCTTATTAATAGAAGAGGGAAATCTTCCAGTAACACAATTAGGGTCCATGGAGACTCACATTAATTGCAGTCAATGAACAAACAGGTTCGGTTAACCCCTTTCAATCCAACACTTTTTGTATGACAATAAACTAGAACATTTACCCGGTCTGGATGGGAATTCTGAGGGTTGGTGAGAGAAATGATGGTGCAAATGGAAGAAGCACTGCACAGAATCTGTCAATTCTCTCTGGATATAGGAGTGATGACAGAGCACTGGAGGGCTGCAAATTATACACCTAGTTTACAAAAAGGAGGGATGTGGTAAACCCTGTACTGTCCAGTCAATATGACGTCAGTGGTGGTGAAATTTCACAACCCAGGACAGAAATATTATTTGCTTGGAAAAGCATAGCATAATAAATTTCAAGCCACATGGATATGCTAATGACAATTCATGTCTGGCAAAGTTCAGCAAGAACTTATCCCAAGGTACTTCACAGCAGTATTATGAAACAAAGTATCACACTGAACCACCAAGGGGGATATTAGGTTAGGTGACCAAATGCTTGGTCAAAGAGGCAAGTTTTAAAGGAGTGTCTTAAAGGATAAAAGCGAGGTGGCGAGATGAAGACATGGAGCTGTGTCGGGCGCGTATTCCAGAGCTTTGGGCCGAGGCAACTGAAGGTGTGGCCAAAATGGTGGAGTAATTAAAATCAGGGATGCACAAGAGGCCAGAATTAGAGGAGCAGAGATATCTCAGAGGTTTGTGGGGCTGGAGGGGATTACAGAGTTAGTGATGGGTGAGGCAATGGAGGGATTGGAAAACAAGAATGAGAATTTTAAAATCAAGACATTGCTTGACTGTGAGCTGATGTAGGTCAGTGATCGGGGAATTAGACTTTCTGTGAGTTAAGGCACAGGCAGCAGAGTTTTAGATGACCTCAAGTTTACAGATAGTAGAATGTGGGAGAATGAGTTCGAATAGTCCAGTCTACAGGTAATGAAAACATGACTGAGAGCTTCAGCAGCGGATGAGTTAAGACAGGGGTGAAATAAGGCGATGTTATTGAAGTGGAAATAGGTGGTGATAGTGATGGCACGAATATAACGGTGGAAGCTCATTTTGTGGTCAACTGTCACAGAATCACAGAATTGTTACAGGCGGCCATTCAGTCCATCGTGTCTGCACTGGCTGTCCAAAAGAGCAATTCATCTTGTACCGCTTCCCTGCCTTCTCCCTGTAACTCTGTACAAACTTCCTTTTCAGACAGCTATCCAATTTCCTCCTGAATGCCTCGATTGAATCTACCTCCACCACACTCTCAGGCAGTGTATTCCAGACCTTAAGCACTCGCTGTGTGAAAAAGTTTTCTTCATGTCACTTCTGCTTCTTTTACCAATTACTTTAATTCTTTGCCCTCTCGTTTTCAAACCTTTCAGGAGTGGGGAGAGTTTTTCCCGATCCACTCTGTCCAGACACCTCATAATTGTGAATACCTTTTTTTCTAATCTCCTCTCAGCCTTCTCTTCTCTAAGGAAAATGTTCCCAGTTCTCCAGTCTCTCTTCATAACAGTAATTCTTCATCTCTGGAACCATTCTTGTGAATGTTTATGTACACTCCCCAATGTCTTCACGTTACCTAAAGTGTGGTGCCCAGAACTAGACGTAATACTGCAACTGAGGCCGAACTAGTGTCTCATACAAGCTCAAAATAACCTCTTTGCTTTTGCATTCCATGCTGCTGTGAATAAAGCGCAGGATAGCGTCTGGTTTATTAACTTCACTCAACCTCTCCTGCCAACTTCAATGACCTATGCATATATACACCCAGGTCCCTCTGCTCCTGCACTCCCTTTAGAGTTGTACAATTTATTCTATATTGCCTCTCCATGTTCTTCCTATCGAAATGAATCACATCACATTTCTCCACATTGAACTTCATCTGACACCTGTCTGTCCATTCCACCAACTTGTCTATGTCCATTTGAATTTCTACACTATCCTCCGCACAGTTCACAATGCTTCCAAGTTTTGCATCATCTGCAAACTTTGAAATTGTGCCCTGTGCACCAAGGTCCATGTCATTAATATTGGTCAGGAAGAGAAACGATCCCAACATTGATCCCTGGGGAACTCCACTACAAGTCTTAAATGAAATCAAAAAGTGCTGGAAAGACTCAGCAGGTCTGGAAGCATCTGTGGAGAGTGAAGCAGAGTTAACGCTTCAGGCCTGTGACCTTTCATCAGAATTGGCAAAGGTTAGAAAGGTCAGGTTTTAAGGAAATCAAGCAAGGGTGGGGCAAAAGAGAAGAAAAGAGGTGTTGATAGGACAGAGGGTCATAGAGATTAACTGACAAGGAGGTCATGGGGCAAAGACAAAGAGAGCGTGCTTGTCGTGTGGTGAGAGACAAAGCGTTAGTGCAGAGAGGGTGTTAAATGACAAAATAATGAACTGCCCTAGCCAAAAGAACCAACATAAAAAAATCCAATTTAAGGCCAGGAAATGGCAAAAAAAAATGATAAAGCAAAATAATTAAAAGAGCCAGTCTTGATCTGAAATTATTGAACTCAATGTTCAGTCCGGAAGTCTGTAGAGTGCCTAATTGGACAATGACGTGCTGTTCCTCGAGCTTACGTTGATGTTCACTGGAACACCGCCGCAGGTAAAAGGCAGATTGGGTGTCCACATTGTGGAGCACCTCCATTCAGTCCAAAAGCATGACACCGAGCTTCCAGTCGCTTGTTATTTCAACACCCTCCACCCGCCACTCCCGCTCTACTTTTCACATTTCTGTCCTTGTGTTTCCCCCAATACCGCCACTTTATTTGCTTAAAACCTATTACATTTCTAACCTTGGCCACTTCTGATGAAAGGTCTCAGACCTGGAACATTAACTCTGCTTCTCTCTCCACAGATGCTGCCAGACACTGCTGAGTATTTCCAGCACTTTATGTTTTTATTTCAGATTTCCAGCATCTGCAGTATTTTGTTTTGATTCCACTACAAACGTTTCTCCAGCCCGGAAAGCATCCATTAATCACTAATCTCTGTTTCCTGTCACTCAACCAGTTTAGTTTCATGTGGCTACTGTCCTTTCTATTTGATGAACTACAACTTTGCTCACAAGTCTGTTGTGTGCCACTTTATCAAATGCCTTTTGAAACTCCATTTACACCAGATCAACAGCATTGCCCTCATCAATCTTTCATTTTACCTCTTCAAAAACTCCAGAAAGTTAGTTAAACACAATTTTCCCTGAACTTATCCGTGCTGGTCTTCCATAATTATCCCACATTTGTACGTGTGCCTATTCATTTTGTCCCAAATGTGACACCGAGGTTTCAAACAGAGTGCCTCAATCTCAGAGAGTTATCAAGGAGAGAGATGGAATCAATAGCACGGGAACAGAGTTGGAGTGG
This sequence comes from Heterodontus francisci, assembly GCF_036365525.1. Classification (NCBI taxonomy): domain Eukaryota; kingdom Metazoa; phylum Chordata; class Chondrichthyes; order Heterodontiformes; family Heterodontidae; genus Heterodontus; species Heterodontus francisci. The sequence continues at coordinate 1,188,705 of NW_027140130.1, read as the reverse complement.
GGAGTGAAAACAATGACTTCCATCCTTTCCCAATATTTAATTGGTGGAAATTTCTACTCATCCAGTACTGGATGTCAGATAAGCAATCTGATAATTTAACAACAGTGGAGGAGTGGAGAGAGGTGGTGGTGACGTAAATTTGACGGAGTTCTTTGAAAAAACAATGGAGAGGGTTGATGAGGGTGGTGTGATTGAAGTTATATATATGGACTTTCAAAAGTTGTTTGATCAAGTGACATTCAATAGACAGGTTAGGAAAACTGAACCCTATAGATTAAAGGGACAGTGAAAGTGCGGATTAAGCATTGACTAAGGAAAAGTAAACAGAGAGAAATGGTGAAAGGTTGTTGTTCAGACTCGATGGGAGTATACAGTGGTGTTCCCAGAGAGTTGGGTTATCAAATCCTCTGTCGTCCCTGAATGTCTGCAGCTGCTCACAACACAATCTCCAGAAAACCATCCACAGAACCTCCACTAACTTCACGTTATCAGAAGGAAGTCAAAAGCCCTTCACCTGTAGGTTGACTGCCTGGTCCCTTTAAATAACACTGGATGGGGTTCCTGGTGCTGCTGAATATATGTTCAGCTGAGAGTGAGTAACACAGGCGGTCAGTGAACATGCACAGTCCAAGTTTCAAAGACGTACATCAAAGCTGCTGGAATAGAAGTTTGATGTGACACTCCACAACTCCTCATGCTACTCCTGCACACAATGTACACCCGGGAACAGCACGAGGCAGTGTGCAGGCCACACCAGAAGTGGTTTTAGCTCATCTCACACCCTTTTGTCGAGCCAGGATTCCATAGTGTGGACAACCGTGGTGTTACAGAGCCGAAAATTACCACCAGGGATAGATAGAGAGGGAAGTAAATTCACTTTAAAGGGGTACCTGGAAATAGATTTGAAGGCAAAGGTTTTTCTGTAATATAGGAATGAAGAGGGGAATTGGACTAATTGGAGGGGTAAGGTCATGGAGGGATTCTAACAGAAGAATGAGAATATTAAAATTAAGGTGCTGCCAGACTGGGAGCCAATGCAGATCAGTGAGCACAGGGTTGATGGGTGATCGGGATTTGGTGTGAGTTAGAATACAGGCAGCAGAGTTATGGATGGGCTATGATTTATGCGGGTTTATAACTGGGAAAATGACCAGGATAGAATTGCAATAGTCAAGTGTGGATTTAGCAAAGGCACAGATGAGGGGTAGTGCAGCAGATGGGCTGAGGCAGAGGTGGAGATGGGTGATATTACAGAGGTGGTAGTGGGCAGGGTTTGTGAAGGAGAGAATATGGAGATGAACTCAGCTCATGTTTAAATAGAACACAGAGGTAGCAAACAGTCTGGTTCAGTCTCAAACATTGGATTTGGAGTATGTCGTTCACAGATCGGGGACAGGATTTCTTATGGAGACCAATAACACTGGTTTCGAGCTTCAGAGAAAAAAAATTACTTGAACAGTATTTCAGTGAACCAGGGTTTACAGATCGTATTTGTGGAAATGAAGACGTACCAGGGCAGTAACAGCAGGAAAGATGAGAATAAATTACAAGAACAAGAAAATCATCCACAGCACCTCCACTAACTTTACAATAGCAGAAGTCAGTCAAAAGCCCCTCACCTGTAATATGGATACCTGGTCTTCTTAAATTACCATAGAGGGGGTTCCTCGTGCTGCTGAATGTATGTTCAGCTGAGAGTGACTATCACAGGCGGTCAGTGGACATGCAAAGACCAAGTTTCAAAGTCGTACATCAAAGCTGCCGGAATGGCTGATTGACACCATATTCAGACCCCTCCTCACGCTACAGGTACACACACGTTACACCCACGCGAGCACCCCGGCCAGGCTGGGTGTCCTGTACAATGTACTGGATGTGACCGGCAGTGCAGCTCACACCATTGTATGGATCCAAACTTCCACAGCATCAGTGGAGCTGGAGAGATGAAATGTGCGGTCAGGGAGAGAGACAGAGGGAAAGAAACTCACTTTATAAAGGGAATTAGCAAAAGACTTTAAGATGAACAAGTTTCAGGAATATTGGAAATGGACAGGGGATTGGGATAATCAGAAGGACGAGTACATGGAGGGATTTGATCTCATGTTTGGAATACTAAAATTGTGTTGTTACTGGACCAAGAGCCAATGTCGGTCAGTGAGCACAGGGATGTTGGGTGAACAGAATTTGGTGTAAATTAGAAGATGGCAGCAGAGTTTTGGATGACCACAAGGTTACAGAGAGTAGGATGTGGGAGACCAGTCAGCAGTGTGTTAGAATAGTCAAATCTCGAGGTAACAAAGGCATGGATGAGGTTTTCAGCAGCCGATGAGCTCAGCTCTCTCTTTCTCTCTTTCTCTATCTCTCCCTCTCTCTCTGTCGCCCTCACTTGCTCTATCCCACGCTAAGAATCTTAAATGTTTCAATCAAGTCGCCCATTACTCTTCTAAACTCCAGCTGATATAAGCCGAGCCTGTCCGGCCTTTCCTCATAAGACAGTCCGCCCATATTATTCTAATAAACCTTCTCTGAACTGCTTGCAACGCATTTACATGTTTCCTTAAATAAGGAGTCCAGTACTGAACACAGAATTCCAGATAATGTCTCACCAATGCCCTCCCTACTTTTGTATTCAATTCCTCTCACAATAAATGATAACATTATATTAGCTTTCCTAATTACTTCCTGAACTGACATACTAACCTTATGCAATTCATGCATCAGGACACCCAGATACTCCTGAATCTCAGAGTTCTGCAATCCCTCACCATTCAGATAATATGGTTAGTTTAATTTCATTATTACTACCAATATGGATAATTTCACATTTCCCCACATTCTACTCCATTTCCCAGATCTTTACCTTCTCACTCAATCGATCTATGTCTGTTTGTAGCCTCCTATGTCCTCTTCAGAACTTTGTTACGTCAACAGATTTAACAACCACACCTTCGGTCCTTTCATCTAATTCATTTAAATAAACTGTAAAAAGTTGAGGCCCCAGCACTGATACCTATGGCACACCTCTCGTTACATCCTGCCAACCAGAAAATTACCCATTTATGGCTGCTCTCTGTTTCCTGTTAGCTAACCAAACGTCTATCCATGGCAATGTCTTACCCCCTACACCATGAGCTTTTATTTTTCGCAATGACCTTTGATGTGGTACCTTATCAAATGCCTTCTGGAAATCTAGTACAGTACATCCACCAGTTCGCCTTTATTCACAGCACATGTTACTTCTTCAAAGAACTCCAGTTAATTGATTAAACCTAATTTCCCTTTCACAAAACCATGTTGACTCTACCTGATCACTCTGAATTTTTCTACCTGCCCTGCTATAAAATCTTTAATAATAGCTTCTAAAAAACTAATCCACAGCCAGAAAGCCTTTCTCATCTGTCACAGATCGTTTCTCTAACATGTTTATTCTGATTTTGTGCTGTATTTGAACCGTCACTCCTCAATAAACTGCTTGTGACCCTTTGACCCCCTTTTGGGTAATCTCTGACCCTGGATCAAACCTTACAGTGGTGTAGGAGAGGGAACACAGAGATCGAGATATTAGGCTTGGTTTACTTGGTTTGTGAGAAATAGTAAACTCAGTTGAGCGATCATTGCTGAGAATGGGTAGGACATTTGGCAACAAAGAGAATTTATACTCAATCAAACGTGTGTGTTCATCACTAAGAGTGGGGCGCGGGTGTTGAGGGAGTGGGGGGTACTTTCAGAGAGTTTTGAATAAGTAAAGCCAGAAATACAATGTCACTAGCATATCACAGGAAATAATCAATTGATAACCTGGTAGAGAAGAAAAACAGGCACACCTGGGGAGACGGACATCCTAAGGATTTTCGAGGTGTATGATGGGAATTACGATTTTATTCTCAATGGAATAGCTGAGGATGTCCAGTAATGCAAATTTAAGCTAAAAACGGGCCGAGGTAAGTTGGGCGATGGGGCACATCTGTGTACCTGAACAGAAAGTGCCAGAAATACTCAATGGGTCTGGGAGCATCGGTGTGGAGAGAAACAGAGTTAATGTTTCAGATCTGTGACCCTTCATCAGAACTGGTAAACGTTAGAAATGTTGATGTACAAGCTGGAGATGGTAAGACCATGGACCTCCTGCTTTCCATTCCACACCCAATCCTTCACCCCAAACCTCCCCTTCTGATTTTATACTTTCCAATGATTACCCAATGCTACCAACTTCCCAGTCACAGCAGTTCCAGAGACAGAAAGAGAGCAGCAAAAGAGCACTGATGGAGAAGCCTCATCACTTGGTCTGACACTCACAGCCACCAGATCAAATACTTACAGTGCGTTTACCTTAGAGGGTGGTATAGAGTCGGAATCTGCACGTGGTGAGTCACCAAGCACGAGTGAGCTGCAGCCAGTCCAGGGGGAAAGGATAGTTCATGTGTCAGATCACCGGAGGGCGTGGTCACAAACGAGTTATAATACACAGGACTCAGATGTGAACATTGCTGGAGCTGCTGCCCATGTCGAGGTGGTGCAGTCTGAATCCGAGTACTCAAGGCCCAGAGTTGTTCGGGGACGTCCTGAAAGGCCATCTGCAGTCTCCCTCAGTGAAGGTCAGCAGCCTTCCACCAGCCATGCTGCAGCCACTGGATAAACACTGTATAGGAGCAGTAGGCAGGTTGAGGGAATCCACAAGACAGGGACTAAGGGAATACACAAGGGTGAATAGTTCAGTTTAGTTTGTATAATTGCATGTGTTGTTGATAAAGACGATCATGAAAAACATTTTGTTGGTGTTTTTATTGCAGGATGCTTACCTCGGGGACGCTGTGATGGGGCATCTCAGATGGGTGTAATGATGGAGAAGTGGGGGATCCATGGTGGGAAAGGGAAGTTGTCCTCTGGGAACTGGAATCTTAGCAGCGTCTCACTGACAGCCTGTCCGGGATGCAATCATCCAGGAAATATCCTCCCTGCCTCCTCCTCCTCCTACTGAGGTAGCCTGCGGATTCCTGTTGCCAATGCCTGTGTCCTCATGATGGTGATGATGTGAAGGGTGCAGCAAACACCATGAACTTGGACACCTGCTCCAGTGTGTACTCGAGTCCCCCCGAGCGGTTCAGACATCGGAAGCATTGCTTCACCTGGTGGTTTTGTGTGGGGGAGGGGAGTGTCTCGAGTGAAGAGGTCATGAACCACATTTTGGTTCTGCATGGGGGCCCGATGTGTTGGGACCTGCTGACTGCTTCAGAATGAAGGTATGGTGGCTGCTGCCAAGATAGTGGACATTTACCAACATGATGTACTGGGCATGCTAACACACCAACTGTACATTGATGGAGTGAGAGTTCTTCCAGTTCCTGTACCTCTCCCCGTTGCCATGGGGATCCCGCAGAGACATCTAGACCATCAGGAAACCCGCTATAATTACAAAGCCACGGGATCTCTCACCTGCTTCTCCCTGCTGAGGGAGCAGGCAGTATAATTCACCTTACCCGACATAGATGGCCTCTGTCACAAAACAGATACATGAATGGACAACATAGAGAGAGATAATGGATACGTCACCCGCTCTTGATGGAAAGATCCAGATAAGAACATAATAACATAAGAAGTAGGAGCAGGAGTAGGCAATTCAGCCCCTCGAGCCTGCCTTGCCATTCAATATGATCATGGCTGATCTCATCTCGGTCTCAACTCCACTTTCCTGCCTAGTCTCCATAACTCTTCAACACATTACAAATTAAAAATCTGTCTATCTCCTCCTTAAATTTACTCAATGTCCCGGCATCTACCGCACTCTGGGTAGTGAATCCCACAGACACACGACCCTTTCAGAGAATAAATTTCTCTTCATCTCTATTTTAACTCCTTATCTCTTATCCTAAAACAATGACCTCTCATTCTAGATTGCCCCACAAGAGGAAACGTCTTCTCTATGTCTACTTTGTCAATCCCCTGAATCATCTTATATACCTCAATTCGATCGACTCTCATTCTTCTAAACTCTAGAGAATAAAGGCATAAAGAGCTCAATCTTTCTTCACAAGACAAACCCCTCATCCCTGGAATCAATCTAGTGACCCTCCTCTGATCTGCCTCCAATGCAACTGCATCCATCCTCAAGTCAGGAGACTAAAACCATACACAATACTCCATGTGCGGTCTCATTAATGCCTTGTACAGTTGCAGCAACACTTCCCTACTTATATATTCTATTCCTTTAGCAAGAAATACCAAAATTCCATTTGCCTTCCTTTTCACCTGCTGTACCTCCAAACTAGCTTTCTGCGATTCATGCACGAGGACACCCAGATCATTCTGCACCGAAGCACTCTGAAGTTTCTCTCCATTTAGATAAAAATTGCCTTTCTAGTCTTCGAACCAAAATGGATAACCTTACACTTATCCACGTTAAACTCCATCTGCCAAATTTTGGATCATTCACCTAACCTATCCATATCAATTTGTAAATTTCTTATTTAATTATTGCAACTTACTATCCCACCTATTTTAGAGTCATCTGCAAATTTGGCTATAGTACCTTCTATACCTGCATCCAAGTCATAAATATATATTGTAAATAGCTGGGGACAAGGAGCAAACCCTGTGGTACCCCACTCGTTACATCTTGCCAATCAGAAAAAGACCCATTTATCCCGACTCTCTGTTTTCTGTTGGTTAGCCAATCCTCTATCAAAGTTAATAAATTGCCCCTAACCCCATGTAATCTTACCTTGTGTATTAACCTTTTGTGCAGCACCTTATCAAATGTCTTCTGGAAGTCCAAATATACTACATCTGCAGGATCCCCATTTTTCACTTTTCTTGTCACAGCTTCGAAGAACTCTAGCAAGTTCGTCAAATAGGATTTACCCTTCATTAAACCATGCTGACTCTGCTGGATTGCGTTGTGACTTTCTAAATATCCTGTTATTACTTCCTTAATAATGGGTTCTAACAATTTCCCAACGATAGATGTTTCCTACTTTCTGCCTTCCTCCCTTTCACCCAGTTCATTCCAAAATTCAATGAGGAAGATGTGGCAGAATTTTCCTTCACTTTTGAAAAGCTTGTAAAGCAACTGAAATGTCCGGCGGAGAGCTGGACACTGTTCTGACAAAACAAAGTAACAGGAAAATCCCATGAGGTTTAATCACTGTTGCCAGATGAAAGTTCATCAGATTTTGAGATGATTAAAAATGCAATGCTGGGCGTACATGAGATAGTACCGGAAGTGTACCGTCAAACATTTCAAACCCTCCGAAAGCAGCCTGACTGAAGTGATCTCGAGTTTGAAAGAGTTAAGCAGCTTCCGAACACAGGGACATAGGAGCAGGAGTAGGCTATTCAGCCCATCGAGTTTGCTCCACCATTCAATATGACCATGGCTGATCATCCACTTCAATGCCTTTTTCACACATTATCTCCATATCCCCTTTTTGTCATTTGCAGTTAGAAATCTGTCAATCTAAATTTTAAACATACTCACCGACTGAGATTCCACATCCGTCTGGGATGCAGAATTCCAAAGATTCAGAAACCTCTGAGTCAAGAAATTTCTCCTCATCTCTGTCCGAAGTGGCTTCCCCCTTATTTTGAAATTGTATCCATTAGTTCTAGACTCCGCAACCAGGGGAAATATCGTACACGCATTTACGCTGTTTATCTCTTTAATTATTTCGCGGGTTTCAATGAGATCCCGACACATTCTTTGAAACTCTAGAGAATACAAGCCCAGTTTCTCTCTTCATAGAACAGTCTCGCTATCCCGGGAACAAGTCTGGTGAACCTTCATTGCACTCCCTCTATGGCAATAATATCCTTCCTAAGGTAAGGGGACCCAAACTGCACACAATATTCCAGGTGTGGTCGAAGCAAGGTTCTATACACATGAAGTAAGACTTCACTACTCCTGTACTCAAATCATCTTGTGATAAAGGCTAACAGACCATTCGCATTCCGAATTGCTTGCTGCACTGCATGTTAGTTTTCAGTGACTTACTGACACACGGGTCCCTCTGTACATCTACACTTTCTAATCTCTTACTATTTAAGAAATACTCTGCACATCTGTTCCTCCTACCAAAATGGATAACGTCATATCTGTCCATATTATATTCCATCTGCCATGTTCTTGCCCAGTCACAATGTCTGTCCAAATCCCCTTGAAGTCGCTTTGCATCTTCCTCACAACATACATTCCCACCTAGTTTTGTGTCATCTGCGAACTTGGAAATATTACATTTGGTCCCCACATCCAAATCATTGACATATATTGTTAACAGCTGGGGCCCAAGTACTGATCCTTGCGGGACACAACTAATCACAGCCTGCCAAAGTGAGAATGACCCGTTTCTTCCTACTCTCTGTTTTCTGCCTGTTAACCAATCTTTAATCCATGCCAGTATATTACCTCCTATCCCATGTGCTTTAATGTTGCTAACCAACCTCCTGTGGGGTACTTTATCAAAAGCCTTCTGAAAATTCAAGTAGAACACGTCCAACGACTCCCCTTTATCAATTCTGTTAGTAACATCCTCAATAAAATCTCCAACAGGTTCGTCAAACATGATTTCTCATTCATAAATCCATGTTTGCGATGCCCAAACAGATTATTATCCAACTGTCCATTTATCACATCCTTTAGAATACAGTCCCAGCATTTTCCCAACGACGGATGCACGAAAGCAGGTCTATAATTCCCTGTTTTTACTCTCCCTCCCTTCTTAAATAGTGGGGTGACGTTTGCTACCTTCCAATCTGCAGGAACCGCTCCAGAATCTATAGAATTTTTGAAGATAGTCACCAATGCAGCCACCATCTCCATAGCTATCTCTTCCCACACCCTGGAATGCAGAATATCAGATCCTGGGGCCTCATCAAACTTCAGCCCCATTAATTTCTCCAATGCAACATTCTTACTAATATTAATTTCCTTCATGTCCTCATTCTCCCTAATCCCTTGGATCTCTAATTCTGGAAACTTCCTTGTATCTTCCTCAATGAGGACAGACACAAAGTAATCATTTAGCTTCACAGCCATTTCTCTGTTCACCATTATAAATTCCCCTGACTCTGCCTGCATTGGAACCACATTTGTCTTCGCCAAACGTTTCATTTTTAGGTAGCTATAGAAGATTTAAAGGCAGTTTTTGTGTTTACTTTTGACCAGTGGATACAAACACTCAAATTACAGCCCACAAATCTGAACCTTAGAGTGGTGATCCATCTCAAGGAGTTCAAAAACTCGCTCTCCCTACCATAAAAACCCACAAAGAGGAATGAAAGGTTCAAAGAGCCAGGCAGGTTGCAATTCTGGCTGATGCATTTTCCCTTGTACACAAAGCCTTAACCCGAAAGGGAAACCCTTCCATAGTCACCACAAAGCCCCGAGAATAAAAGGTGGGAGGGTGATAGGAGCCCGATCAGCCTTGGGCAAGGAGGAAAAGCTGGACACCAAGGGGACCATCCTCAGGCCAAATAGGACGGCACTGAGAGCAGGAGTAATGGCTGAAGACCTGTGCGTTTCCATTGGAATAAGGCAGATCACCATCGAGCTGAATGCTGCAAGTTATGGGAAAACCTGGAGCATTAATCAGGGACCACCAGATCAGTGCAGGATAATGGGACCTGATGGAAAGCACAACAGATCAGGCTGTGCCTCCAACTGCAGCAGTCAGACCCAGTAAACCCACCACAGAGAGTGTGGGAAAAATAAACAAAATCCCTGAGAGGTACCAGGAATTTGTATCCGAAGGAAAAGTGACCCCATACCGCTTGAGTGAGGCAAGTAAAACAATAGTCATACTCAAGGATACAGGGGCCACCCAATCCCTTCTGCTGGGAAAAAGAAAGTGCAGTGAATGCTAGACCGTTAGTGAATGGTATCGGAAGACAGTATATGTCCATACCCTTATATCCGGTGTACTTGGAGTGTGACCCAGTTTCATGACCCTTTACCATGGGGATTGTACCTAGTTTACCGGGTGATGGGTCGAACTGCTCCTGGGTAATAAACTGACAGGGGAAAAGGTGGCAGCTTCCCCAGTAGTTCCAGAGAGACCAAAAGAGGTCCGGGAGACAGAGTAGTTACAGGAGAAGGTCCCTGACATTCTCCCTGATTGTCTGGTGACTCGGTCCATGGCCAAACAATCCCCTGAACTGACACTACAGACGGATTACCCTACATTCTGGTTGTCTGAAACCTTCTTTGGGAAGTTAGAGGAGACAAAGAATGTATTAAACAGTTCTTCCTTATTTGAGGCTCAACAACCCGACCCAGTGTTAAAAAATAGCACAGACTGTCCAAACCAAAACTGAAGCAGAGGGAGTTGCAGACTGTTACTATTTAAAGAATGAGGTGCTGATGAGGAAGTGGAGATCTCCTCACAGAGCAGAGGATGAAGAGTGGACAGTGGTTCACCAGATAGTGGTGCCGCTGAGGTCCCTTAAAGAAATGTTAAGAATGACCCACGATCTGCTAATGGATGGACATTTCTGTGTATGAAAAATCAAAGCCCGCAGAAGACAGTATTTTGACTGGCCACAACTTCACAAAGATGTGGTGGCGTTTTGTAAAACTAGTCACATGTGCTAAGTTGTGGGGAAGCCCCAACCTGCAATAAAGCCTGCACCCTAATTCACATAACAGCTTTTGGGGACCCCTTCAGCAGAGTGCTGGTGGATTGTGGGCTCACCTGCTGAAAACAAAACGGGATACCAGTATCTTCTCACCATTATGGATGTGGTGACCCGATTCCCAGAGGCCATTCGCCTGAAGAACTATACCTGCCAAGGCTGTGGTGAAGGGGCTAACCCAATTCTTTACCCGATATGGGCTGCCTGCTGAGATCCAGATGGAACAGGACACACATTTTATGTCCATTTTTTTATAAGGTAATCTGTAGAACCGCAGCCTCACAGCTCCAGTGACCCGGGTTCGATTATGTGTACTGTTTGTGCAGAGTTTGCAAGTTCTCCCTGTGACCACGTGGGTTTTCACCAGGTGATCCGGTTTCCTCCCACAGCCAAAGACTTGCAGGCTGATAGGTAAATTGGCCATTATAAATTGCACCTAGTATAGGTTGGTGGGAGGGGAGTTGAGGGATGGTGGGGATGTGGTAGGAATATGTGATTCATTTAGGATTAGTATAAATGGGTGGTTGATGGTCGGCACAGACTCGGTGGGCCGAAGGGCCTGTTTCAGTGCTGTATCTCTAAATAAATAAAATAAGTAAATAGATAAAGTCCTCAGCCGACCATCCGTAGTCACAAGGAGCTTTGGAGCGGTACGATCAGACCCTAAAGACAATGATCAGGCCATACTGCTATGAGCAACCCCATCACTGGGTCAAAGGGCTGGGATTTCTCCTGTTGGTTTCCAGGGACTTATCCAATGATTCCACTGGCTTTAGTCTCTTTGAATTAGTTTATTGACACGAGGTGAGAGGTTCCCTTAAACTAATCAAGGAGAGGTTTTTGGGACACAGGGATGAGTCTTCCATGTTAGACTGCATTTCTATGCTGTGGGAGCACCTAAAGACCTCCCAGGCAGCTATGAAAAGGTAAGGAGACAGAAATGCCAAGGCTAAAACATTTCAGGACAGATACCATGTATTGTTACTATTCCCACTGCAGGGTGAACCCCTGAAATCCCGGTTCAGTGGTCCATATCGAGTGGCAAAAGGAATAGTCAGGTACATTATTTAATTGACACTCCAGACCAAAGGCAAAAAGCAAAGGCTGTGGAGGGAAAAGCCAAGTACAGATCTGTCAGGCAGTCAGGAGGGAAGGATTGGAAAGAGCGGTGAGGATAGGTTAGAGGAGGGCCAGGAGGATTCCAACTGGAACCCCCTACTCTCCGAATAGCCAACCCTGAAATGTGAGATCCATCAGACCCTACGCTCTCCTCCTTAAATGCAGGTCAAAGAGGCACCCTAAAAAGGCTGCTAACAGCATTTACAGAAACGTGCAAGGACAAGGAAAGGTCCAAAAAAGGCATGTCAATGGTGAGGGAGATGCCTCACCTAGTCGAAGTGCCGCTGCAGAGTGCAGCGAAAGCTGGACAAAGACCTGCGAGCAGTAATGTCCCAGAGGACATAGGGTAGATAAAAAAATGATTCTTCCCATAGTAAAGGGAAAATTGAAGGGAACGTACCCTAAAGTAAACAGCACTTGGGTACCTCACCAGAAAGCTAAAAGTAAGGTCAGTGTGGATCTACCCACTGAAGAACACAATGATCAGGTCCCAAACCCAAAGCTAATCAAACACAACAATTTCAAAGGCGAACTCAGCAAGAACAAAGGCCCAGAGGAAATCTCAGACACCTCACAGGGTCTAAAAAAAACAATTTATTACACACTGTCTGTTTAGGGAGAAAGATTGTTAAGGTGCAGGAACCTGAATAGTTAAAACTTCATTCGAGGAGAGAAAAGCTAAACAATGCAATCGTTGATGCATTGTCCAGCGTCGAACCCGACACATAACCATCCCAGACAAAACGCCAAAAAAGTTAAATCAGTACAGCTGTAAAAGACAATGTCAGCTGCAATAATTCTAAGATTAATGTGTGAATTTGAGAAGTGATTATTGAGAATGCATGTGTATTTCTTTCTTTTTCTTCCCACAGTTCTGAAATGAAATGTTCCCATTATCACATTTCTTTCCATGTGCTGCGTCGGTGTTAAGATAACACAACATGCCAAATGAGGAATTTTAATTCATCGATTGGAAACTTACACTAACCTTTTAATAGAAAAAATCCTACAGTAAACCTTGAAAAAACTGGCAGCCAAGATAGCCACCGTAATTGGCATCTGAAACACATTTTCACATTCTAAGGCCTACAACAGGAGACACATGTCTGATGAGCCTGGACCAATATCATTGGCTTGCTCTAGTGATTGAATTACCTAAGATTACATTCATTAACACGGCATGCAAGACTACCCTAACACATTGACTTTGAAAGAGCAAACTCCTCCAGGTATAAATACTGGTATCCTGAACCCTGGGGAGATAGAAGTTTCTAACCTTGAATCTCATTAAAAGGGTCCAGAGAGCACACTGAGGCAGTCATGAGACCTTCTGTCCATCTCTGTGAAAGCTGGGAGCTTCCCCTGGACAAAGACAGACAAGCCAATGATTCAAATTGTGCAGAAGCAGAAGGGCTGTGACCCCTCTCTCTCTCTGTCTCTCTCCATCTCTCTCTCCACCTAACATCACAAGTTTGAAAACCACATGTGACTGCGGGCCCCTCAAGCCTACAGATTGCTGCAGACAGAGTAACCAGGGGAAGAAAGCCTCAAAGAAAATCCTGAGCAATGTGGACCAGCCACATACTGCACTTCGACAAGCAAAAGACTTCAAGAATATGCCTTCAGCTGGAAGACCACGGAATCGTCCAACATCACAGAATGAGTTTTTTGAAATTTATTCTGGACTCAAATCCAACCACAAATTTACTTCTCACTCTGTAATCTATTTGAGTGTGTGTGATTCTCGTGTGAGTGTGTACGTAACTGTGTGTTCCTTTTTTATGATTTTATTCAGATCGGGTTTCTCTTGTTAAGTTTAATAAACTCACCTCTTTCATGTTTAAACTCAAGAGAACTTGTCCAATCGGTTTATTCACCATCACACCAAAGGTAAGAAGTAAAAGACTCACTGAGACGTTAAGCATATTCACTGTTTATAAAGGACAAACACTGTTGCAGTCAAATAAAGAAGAGCCACTCTGACCCCTCCTCACCTGGCCATAACAATTGGCCGGGCTGGGGATGGAGAGAATATGGGGATGAACTCAGCTCAGCATTAAGTAGATACCACAGGTTGTAAATTTCCTGGTTCAGCCTGAGACAATGGACAGCGAGGGGGATGCAGATCATAGACAGGGAATGGAGTTGTGACAGAAACGGAAGATAATGGTTTCAGTCTTCTCACGATTTAAATGACAAGAACACTAAATCAGTGAAATATGGTTTATGAATCTAATAGTTGGATACAGAGACTTACCAGGGACACCAATGGTAGCGAGGATGGGATAGTAAATACATTGAATCATCTTCAGAGCATAATAGATCCGCCATTCTAATGTTATCCAATAATAATCTGCAGTAAGACGGTCAAACCAATAGGATAAACTCCTGTCCATTGTTGTAATATTCCCATCTATTGTTCAGATTCTGATCTCTCCTCTCCCGCTCTCTGCAGCCCACGGATCCCTTTTAGTGCCGGAGCTGATGGTCCCGATAATACTATCGGAAAACACATTGAAAGGAGTCCTGTATTAATAGAAGAGGGAAACCCTCCAGTGACACAATTAGGGTCCATGGAGACTGACATTAATTACAGTCACTGAACAAACAGGTTCAGTTAACCCCTTTCAATTCAACACTTTTTGTACCACAATAAAGTAGAACATTTATCCAGTCTGCATGGGTTTTGTGAGGGTTACTGAGGGAAGGAATGGTGGAAATGACAGAAGCACTGGACAGAATCTTTCAGTCCTCCTTGGATATGAGAGTGACGCCAGAGGTCTGGAGGATTGTCAATGTTACACCCTGTTTAAAACGGAGAGGTTGGGTAAACCCAGTAACTATCAGTCTAATGTTGGTGGTTGGAAACTTCTAGAGGTCATAACACAACACAAAAATATATCTTGCTTGTAAAACACGGGATAATAAATGACAAGCAGCACGGAAAGGTTAATGAAATATCATTCCTGATAATCTTGATCAAATTCGTTGAGGACGTAACTGTGATTGTTTCATGTAATATAATCATAGAAAGTTTAAGATACAGTAAGAGGCCGCTTGGCCCATTGTGTCTGCACCGGCCGAAAAATGATCCACCTATTCTAATCCCATCATCCAGCATTTGATCCACAGCCCTGCAGATAATGACAGTTGAGGTGAACATCCAGTTTCCTTTTCACTGAGTGGAGGGATTCTGCTTCAACTATCCTTTCAGGCAGTAATTTCTAGACTCTCACTGTAAACAGCGGACGCAGTACTGAACCCTGTGGAACGCCACTGTAAACAGTCCTCAGGTCAGTAAAATATCCGTCAACAACTACCCTTTAATAAAAACAAGACATGCTGGAAATACTCAGCAGGTTTGGCAGCATCTGTGGAGAGAGAAGCAGAGTTAACGTTGCAGGTCAGTGACCCTTCATCATTGAACTGAAACGTTAACTCTGCTTCTCCCTCCACAGATGCTGCCAGACCTGCCGAGTATTTCCAGCATTTCGTGTTTTACTTCAGATTTCCAGCATCCGCAGTATTTTGCATTTATTATAACAATTACCCTTTGTTTCCTGCCACTGAGCCCATTTTGTATTTTTGTGTGAACAAGTTTCTCCTCAACTCCCCGCTAATCCTTCTCCCAAGCACTTGAAGTCACTGCCCCCTAGTCACTGATCTCTCTGCTCAGGTGAATAGACTCTTCACCTCCACTCTATCCAGGCCCCACAAAATTATATCCCTTTCAATCAGATCTCCCTTCAGCTTTCCTGTTCCAAGTAGAACAACCCCAGCCGATCTAATCTTTCTTCATAGCTGCATTTTTCCAGTCCTGGCAAACATCCTTGTAAATTTCCTCTGTACCCTCTCCAGTGCAATTCCATCCTTTATGTAATTAGGTGACCAGAACTGCAGAGTACTCAGGTTGTGACCCAACCAATGATTTATACAGTTCCAGCATAACCTCACTGCTCTTGTATTTTACACCTCAGCTAATAAAGGAAAGGATTCCATATGCCTTCTTAACCACCTTATCGACCTGACCTGCTACATTCAGGATATCAGTGGACATTGACTCCAAGGTCCCTCACTTCCTCTACACTTCTCAGTATTTTCCGATTGATTGTCTATCCCTTTGCCTTGTTTGACCTCCTCAATTACATCGTCTCATACTTAACCAGGCTGAATTCCATTTGACACTTTTTTTTTAGATTAGAGATACAGCACTGAAACAGGCCCTTCGGCCCACCGAGTCTGTGCCGACCATCAACCACCCATTTATACTAATCCTAAACTAATCCCATATTCCTACCAAACATCCCCACCTGTCCCTATATTTCCCTACCACCTACCTATATTAGTGACAATTTGTAATGGCCAATTTACCTACCAACCTGCAAGTCTTTTGGCTTGTGGGAGGAAACCGGAGCACCCGGAGAAAACCCACGCAGACACAGGGAGAACTTGCAAACTCCACACAGGCAGTACCCAGAATCGAACCCGCGTCCCTGGAGCTGTGAGGCTGCAGTGCTACCCACTGCGCCACTGTGCCGCCCCGTCAATATTTTCTGCCATCAATATTTTCCTGCAGCCTAGTTATCCTCCTCGCTACCTACCGCACAGCCAATCTGTGTACCATTTGTACACATCTTGATCATGCCCCCTACATGTACGTTCAAATCGTTAATATATACGACTAAAAGCTGGGGACCCAGTACTGAGCCCTGTGGAACGCCACTGGAAACAGACCTCAAG
Source organism: Heterodontus francisci (assembly GCF_036365525.1). Taxonomy (NCBI): domain Eukaryota; kingdom Metazoa; phylum Chordata; class Chondrichthyes; order Heterodontiformes; family Heterodontidae; genus Heterodontus; species Heterodontus francisci. The sequence continues at coordinate 1,172,223 of NW_027140130.1, read as the reverse complement.
TCAGTAAAACGCCCGTCAACAATCACCCTTTGTTTCCTGCTACTGAGCCAATTTTGTATCCAGCTTTCTGCATTTCCCTGGATTCCATGGGACTTTATTTGTTTTACCTAGTATGCCACATGGGACCTTGTCAAAAACCTTGCCAAAATCCAAGGAGATCATCTGCACTACCCTCATCTATCATCCTTGCGACTTCGTCGAAAAATTCAATCAAGTTAGTCAACAGTATCTTCCCTTAACAAATCCATGCTGTCTGTCCTTGATTGACCTGAGCCTTTCTAAGTGACAGTTCATCCTGTCTCTCAGAATACATTGCAATAATTTTCCCACGACTGAGGTTACACTGATTGGCCTGCAATTATTCGGTCTATCCTTTGCTCCCTTTTTAAAGAGGTACAATGTTAACAGTTCACCAATCCTCTGGCACTACACCTGTATCCAGTGAGGATTGGAAAATGATGGTCAGACCCTCTGCTATTTCCTCTCTCTCTTCTTTTGACAGCCTGGGGTACATTTCATCTGGCCCTGGTGATTTATCACCTTTCAAAGATGCTAATCCCATTAATACTTCCTCTCTCCCTATGTATATCACATCCAATAATACACACTCCTCCTCCTTAACCACAGTACCTGCATCGTCCCCTCTTCTGTTCAGACAGATACAAAGTATTCATTAAGAACCATATCAACATCTTTCGCCCCTACTCATGTATATCCACTTATGTATATAGATTTTCAAACGGCCTGTGACATTTCATAGACTTGTCATGACATGGATTAATGTGACAGTGATAGTGTGGATATTTCATAGACTTGTCATGACATGGATTAATGTGACAGTGATAGTGTGGATATTTCATCGACTTGTCATGACATGGATTAATGTGACAGTGATAGTGTGGATATTTCATAGACTTGTCATGACATGGATTTATGTGACAGTGATAGTGTGGATATTTCATAGACTTGTCATGACATGGATTAATGTGACAGTGATAGTGTGGATATGACACTGACTCAGGGACAGAAAGCAGAGAGAAGTGGTGAACAGTCATTGTTCAGACTGGAGGTGGAGGGGAGTACACAGTACTGCTTCTCAGGGTTGGATTCACTCAGCGTGATATCAAGAAACGATTGAAGGCACTGGATACTGCAAAGGCTATGGGCCCTGACAATATTCCGGAAATAGTACTGAATACCTGTGCTCCAGAGCTTCCGTTCCCCCATCAAACTGTTCAAGTACAGCTACAACATTGGCATCCACCCGTCAATGTGAAAAATTGCCCAGCTATGTCCTGTACACAAAAAGCAGGACAAGTCCAACCCGGCCAATTACCGCCCCATCAGCCTATTCTCAATCATCCGGAAAGTGATGGAAGGTGTCAACAACAATGCTACCAAACAGCACTTGCTTAGCAATGACCTGCTCAGTGACGCTCAGTTTGGGTTCCGCCAGGGTCACGCCGCTCCTGACCTCATTACAGCCTTGGTTCAAACATGGACAAAGGAGCTGAATTCAAGAGGTGAGGCATGAGTGACTGCCTTGACATCAAGGCAGCATTTGACTGAGTATGGCATCAAGGAGCCAGAGCAAAAATGGAGTCAGTGGGAATCAGCAGGAAAACTCTCTGCTCGTTGGAGTCGTACCTAGCGCAAAGGACGATGGTTGTGGTTGTTGCAGGTCAATCATCTCAACTCCAGGACATCACTGCAGGAGTTCCTCAGGGTAGTGTCCTTGGCCCAACCATCTTCAGCTGCTTCATCAATGACCTTCCTTCAATCACAAGACCAGAAGTGGGGATGTTGGCTGATGATTGCACAATTTTCAGCACCATTCGTGACTCCTCAGATACTGAAGCAGTCCGTGTAGAAATGCAACAAGACCTGGACAATATCAAGGCTTGGGCTGATAATTGGCAAGTATCATTCGCACTGCACTAGTGCCAGGCAATGACCATCTCTGACAAGAGAGAATCGAATCATCTCCCTTGACATTCAATGACATTACCATAGCTGAATCCACCACTATCAACATCCTAGGGGCTACCATTGACCAGAAACAGAACAGGAGTAGCCATATAAATACCATGGCTAAAAGAGCAGGTCATAGGCGAGGAATGCTGAGGCGATTAACTCACCTCCTGACTCCCCAAAGCCAGTCAACCATCTATAAGGCACAAGTCAGGAGTGTGATGGCATACTCTCCGCTTGTCTGGATGGGTGCAGCTCCAACAACACTCAAGAAGCTCGGCACCATCCAGTACAAAGCAGCCCGCTTGATTGGCACCCCATCCACAACATTCACTCCCTCCTCCACCGACGCACAGTGGCAGCAATGTATACCATCTACAAGATGCACTGCAGCAACACACCAAGGCTCCTGAGACAGAACCTTCCAAACACACAACCTCTACCACATAGAAGGGCAAGGGCAGCAGATGTATGGAAGCACCACCACCTGCAAGTTCCCCTCCAAGCGACACACCATGCTGATTTAAAACTATCTTGCCGTTCCTTCACTGTCGCTAGTTCAAAATACTGGAACATCCTTCCTAACAGCACTGTGGGTGTAACTGCAGTGGTTCAAGAAGGCGGCTCACCACCACTTTCGCATGGGCAATTAGAGATGGGCAATAAATGTTGGCCTGGCCAGCGATGTCCACAACCCATGAATGAATTTTTAAATATGCCAGAGAACTGAAGTGCTGTAAATGTTTCACCCTGTTTTAAGAAGGGGAGGTTGGATAAGCCTTGTGACTATCAGCCTAATGTTGATTATTGGAAAATTCTGGAGGCCATAACCCAGCACAAAAATATTTCTTAGTTGTAAAATCATGTCTTAATAAATGACAAGCAGCAGGGGTAGCTTCATGGAAAATCATCTCTGATAATCTTGATAGTTTGTTGACAGAATTGTGAGTGTTAACGAGGATTGCGTGTTTCGTGTTACAGAATCATAGAATCGTAGAAAATTTAAGGCACAGAAAGAGGTAACTTGGTCCATCGTGTCTGTGCCAGCTGAAAAGTTATCCACCTATTCTAATCACACCTTCCATCATTTGATCCGTAGCCCTGCAGATTATGACACTTGAGGTGCACATCCAGACTCCTTTTGAATGAGTAGAGGGTTTCTGCCTCAACCATCCTTTCATGAAGTGAGTTACAGACCCTCATTAAAAGCAGGGCACCCAGTACCGAGCCCTCTGGAACACGACTGGTAACAGTCCTCCAGTCAATACCCGTCAACAATTACCCTTTGTTTCCTGTCACCGAGGCAATTTTGTATTTCTGGGTGAACATGTTTTTCCTCAACTCCCTTCTGATATTTCTGCCAATCACTTTAAATCTATGTCCCCTAGTCACTGACCTTTTTTGCTAAGTTGAATAGACCCTTCACCTCCACTCAATGCAGGCCCCACAAAATGTTGTTCATTTCAATCAGATCTCCCCTCAAGCCTTCCCTGTTCCATGAAGAACAACCCCAGCCTATCCAATCTTTCCTCATAGCTGCATTTTTCCAGTCCTGGCAACATCCTCGTAAATCTCCTCTGTCCCCTCTCTAGTGCAATTGCATCCTTTCTGTAATGTGGTTACCAGAACTGCACAAAGTATTCAAGTTGTGGCCTAACCAATGATTTATACAGTTCCAGCATAACCTGCCAGCTCTTACATTCTATACCTCAGCTAAAAACGGAAATGATTCCATATGCATTCTTAACTGCCTTATTGACCTGTCCTGCTATCTTCAGGGATCTGTGGGCATTCACTCCAAAGTCCCTTACTTCCTCTACACTTCTCAGTATTGTCCTAGTAATCGTGTATTCCTTTGCTTGTTTGAGCTCCCCAATAGCATCACCTCACACTTATCCAGGTCGATTCCCATTTTTCTGCCCATCTGACCAGACCGTCAATCTCTTCCTGCAGCCGACAGCTATCCTTCTCGCTATCCACCACATGGCCAACCTTTGTGTCGTCTGCAAAAGTCTTGATCATACCCCTAAATTTACGTCTAACTTTTTAATATGGACCACAGAAAGCAGGGGACCCATTACTGAGCCCTGTGGAATGACAATGGGGACAGTCCTCCAGTCGCAAAAATACTTGTCAATAATTACCCTGTGTTTCCTGCCACTGAGACAATTTTGTATCCGCCTTGCTGCATTTCTCTGGATGCCATGGGATTTTATTTTTTGAACCAGTCTGTCATGTGGGACCTTGTCAGAAGCCTTGCTAAAATCCATCTTGACCACATCAACTGCACTACCCTCATCTATATTCCTTGTAACAGCTTCATAAAATTCGATCAATTTGGTCAATCAAGAGAGTCACTTAACAAATCCATGCTGACTATCCTTGATAAACCTGTGCCTTTCTAAGTGACAGTTTATCCCGTCTCTCAGAATAGATTCCAATAATTTGCCCACTACTGAGGTTAGACTGACTGGCCTGTCATTATTCAGACAATCCTTCGCCCCATTTTCAAACAGAGGTACAACTTTAGCAATTCTCCAATACTCCGGCACCACAACTGTATCTAGTGAGATTGGGAAATGATGGTAGGCAGACCCTCTGCTATTTCCTCTCTTGCTTCTTTGAACAGCCTGGGGTACATTTCATCCGGATCTGGTGATGTTTCAACTTTCAAGGATGCTAATCCCATTAATACTTCCTCTCTCCCTATGTTTATCATGTCCAATAATTCACACTCTTCCTCCTTAACGACAATATCTAAATCCCCCCTCTTTTCTGAAGACATCCGCAAAGTGCTCAATAAGAACCATACCAATATCTTCTACCCTTATACAAAGTTTACCTTTCTGATCTATTATGGGTCCTACTCTCCCCTTAGTTATCCTCTTCCTCTTAATGTATTGAGAAAACATCTTTAGGTTCACCTTGATTTTACTTGCCAATATTCTTTCATACCCTCACTTTCCTTTCCTAACTTCCTTTTTGATTTGATCCCTCCACTTGCTATACTCCTCTCGGCTTTCTGCAGTATTAAGTTCTCAGTGTCGGACAGAAGCTTTCCGTTTCTGCGTTATCCTACCCTGTCGGCTCCTTGACATCCATGGAACTCGAGATTTGGCCGCCTCACCCTTTTTCCTTGTGGGAACATGTTTATCCTGAACCTTTTGAATCTCCCCTTTGAATGCCTCCCACTGCTCTGAGACTGAACTACCTTCAAACTGCTGTTTCCAGTCCACTTTCGCTCCTCAGTTTAGTAATATTCGCCTTTCCCCATTGAGAACTCTAACTCCTGATGTATCTCTTGTCCTGTTCCATAATTAAGTTAAAACTAACTGAATTATGATCACTCCCACCAAAATGCTCTTCCCTCCCACTCCTTCCATCTGCCCATCTTCATTTCCAAAAACAATGTCTAAAACTGCACCCTCTCTTGTTGGACTTGCTACATCCTGGCCAAAAACGTTTTCCTGAATGCACCTCAAGATTTCTGTTCCATTCATTCTTTTCATACTAAAATTATCCCAGTTAATATTGGGGTTATTAAAATACCCTACTATTACTGACCTATTGTTCTTGCAGTTCTCAGAGACTTGCCTACATATCTGCTCTTCTATCTCAGTCGGAATGTTTGGCTGACGGGATCACACTCCCAGCTGTGAGATTGCCCCTTTTTGGTTCCTTAGCTCAATCCATATCGCCTCCGCTGATGAACCTTCCAACATTTCATCCCTCCTCACAGCTGTAATAGATTTCTTGACCGAAATTGCCACTTCCCCTCCTTTCTTTACCCCCTCCCTATCGTGTCTGAAAACCCTGTAACCAGGAACGTTGAGCTGCCATTCCTGTCCCTCCTTCAGCTATGTTTCAGTGATAGCTATGATATCATACTGCCACCTGTCCACCTTGCCCTCAGCTCATCAGCTTTATTTGCTATACTTCTTGCATTGAAATAGATACCCTTGAGCACAGCCAAACTCTTAAAAAAATTCTAACCCTCTTTTCCTCTGTTTTCCAGACTCATCCATTAATTTTCTGCCTTCTATTTTCATTTCAGGTTTTGTCCCAACTGAGTCTACCCTCAGGTCCCCATCCTCCTGCCAAACTAGTTTATACCCTCCCCGACAGCACAAGCAAAACGTTCTGCAAGTAACTCACTCCCGGCTCCAATCAGCTGTAACCAGTCAGGCCTGTACAGGTCCCATCCCCTCCAGAGCCGGTCCCAATATCCAGGAATCTGTAGCCCTCCCTCCTGCACTATCTTCTCAGCCACGCATTCATCTGTTTTAGTTTTCTATTTCGATACTCAGCTGTGCATGTCACTGGGACTAATCCAGAAGTTACTACTTTGAGGTCCTGCTGGCTAATTTCTTCCCTAGCTCCATAAATTCTGACTGCAGGACGACATTCCTCTTTCTACCTCTGTTGCTGGTTCCAATGTGGACCATGACTGCTGGCTGTTCCCCTTCTCCTTCAGGATGCTCTGCAGTCGCTCAGTAACATCCTTGACCCTGGCACAAGACAAGCATGACACCATCCTCGATTCACGTCTGTGGCCACATAAACGCCTGCCTGTTCCCCTGACTACTGATCACTATGGCTCTTCCAGTCATCCCTCGACCCCGCTCTGCAGCTCAGCTACCCGTGCTGACACGGAGTTGGCTCTGGCTGCGCTCCCCAGGTGAAGCATCACTTTCCTCAGTATTCTGAACTGAATACCTGTTGGAGAGTGAGATGCACTCAAGGGTTTGCAGCACTACCTGCCTGATTCTTTTTGACTGTCTGGGGATCACCAATTCCTTCTCTCCCTGCATAATCTTCAGCTGTTGGGTGACCACATCTATAAACATGCTAAAGCTGAATAATTTGGTGTATTAGAAGGAGGAATGTGCAGGATTATGCGAAGAAGGCAGGGAATGGGATTAGGTGAATTACTCATTCGGAAAGGCGACGCAGACACGTCGGAGTGAATAGTTCCTTCTGTGCTGTAATAACACTGTGATGGGGCGTCTCAGGTGGGTGTAATGGTGGAGAATGGGGGATTCATTGTGGGAAAGGGAAGTTGTCCTATAGGAAACTGAATCTTAGCAAGGACTCTCCGACAGCCTTTCCTGGTAGAAGGCATCCAGAAAATATCCTCCCTGCCTCCTCCTCATTCTCCTGAGGTGGCCTCCGGATTCCTGCTGCCAATGCCTGTGTCCTCGTGATGGTGATGATATGAAGGGTGCAGCAGAACACCATGAACTTGGGCACCTGCTCCAGTGTGCACTGGAGGACTCCCCGCGAGCGGTTCAGACATCGGAAGTAAAGCTTCATCACAATGATGGTCAGTTGCACCATGTTCCTGGTGACTCCATTGCTCACATTTTACACATGTTAATTGTGTGCGTTTGGTTGGTGGTGGGAGATGGTTTGGGGTTGTAGAAACATGAGTTGTCTCCGAGGAGTCGCATTCTGGTTCTGCATGGAGACCCGCAGTGTTGGGACTGGTTGACTGCTTCAGAATGAAGGTATGGTGGCTGCTGCTAGGATAGTGGACATTCACCAACATGATTTACTGGGCATGCTCACACACCAACTGTACATTAATGGAGTGAGAGTTCTTTCAGTTCCTGTACCTCACCCCGTTGACATGGAGACCCCGCAGAGCCTACTACACCATCAGGAAACCTGCTATCCTGACAAACCCACTGGATCTCTTATCCTGCTTCTCCCTGCTGAGGGAGAAAATGATGACATAGATGGTCACCCTCACCTCCCAGAATTATCAATGGACAACACACAGGCCTCGTAACTACTGGACAGTTAGTGTAACATCAGTGGTGAGTAAGGTTTTAGAAACAATGATCAGGGAAAAAGGACAACACACACTTGGAGAGGTTTGAGTTAATTAAGGATTGTCAGCACAGATTTTTAAAAGGCAGATTATGCTTGATGGGCTAATTGAATTTATTTCGATGATCAGAGAAGGTTGATGAAGGGGATGTGGTGGATGTTGTCTACCTGGATTTTATGAAAGTATTTGATTAAGAACCACACACAAGCTTGGTTAACAAAATTGAAGCTCATGGATTAGCATCCAATTGGATCAAAAACTGTACAAAGGACAGCAAAAAGAGAAATGTGTTAAATGGTTATTTTTCAGACTGGAGGATGGTCGACATTGATGTTACACAATGGTCAGTGCTGGGACCACAGTTGTTTTTTTTTACCGCATAAAAATGACACGGATCTTGGAATACGGAGTAGAATTTATATTTTTTCTGATGATTGCAACCTTGGAGGAGTGGGGAACAGTGAGGATGATACAAACCACCTACAACATGATATAGATAGGCGAGCAGAATGGACAGAGAAGTGGCAGGTAGAATTTAATAAAGAGGAGTGTGACGTAATGTATTTTGTCAGAAAGAATAGGAAGACAACATAGACTTAATGACACAGTTCTAAAGATTGTGCAGGAACAGAAGGTCCAGGGGCTCCATATGCATTGATCTTTGAAGGTGGCAGGACATATTAGCAGAGTGTTTAGCAAAACATATCAGATCTTGGGCTTCATCATTAGAGGCAAAGATACAAAAACAGGGCGGTTTTTCTGAAACTTTACAAAGCTTTGGTTAGACTCCAACAAGAGAACTGTGCCCTGTTCTGGTCACCAGACTGCAGGAAGGATGTGAAAGTCCTTGAGAGGGTGCAGAGGAGATTTACCAGAATGAATCCAGGGATGGGAGTTTAGGTACAAAGTGAGTTTGGAGAAGATGGAGTTGTTCTCCCTGGAGTAAAGGAGATTGAGAGAGATTTGATAGAGGTGTACATGATTATGATAGACTTAGATAAGATAGACAAGGAAAAACTGTTCCCATTAACTGATGCAACGCAGACTAGGGGGCACAGATGGAAGGTTTTGGTTCAGAGATGCAGGGGAATGTGAGGAGGAACTTTTTTACACAGTGGATGGTAATGAGCTGGAACTCACTGCCCATGAGGATGGTGGAAGCCGAGACAATCAAAGATTTCAAAAGGAAACTGGATGGAAACCTGAAGGAAATGAACTTGCAGGGTACGGGGATTGAGCGGGGGAGTGGGAGAGTGGGGCTGACTGGATTGTTGCACAGAAAGCCGACAGTGAGGGGCTGAATGGCCTCTTTCTGTGTTGTTAATGACTCCATCAATTTCTACCACTCTATGTTGGATATGTCACCTGCTCCTGCCTGTAAATATCCAGATACATAGAAGTTCAATGAAACTGTGAGCTTAACAACCACTGACAGCTCCGTCCTCACCCTGGTGTGAGGCTCCAGGTTGTGTTGCAGGAGGTGACACAGCTCTGTGACCACCTCCTTATTGAATCAGAGTCACCTCACACATTGCTCCTGGGTTAGGTGTAGGAAGGAAAAGTGCTCTTGGAGCACCCGGGGTGGGTAGGGAAGAGCCCTCTCCTCCTCTCCCTTTACAGAGCTTCCCCTCTCGGCAGCATCTGCTCCATTAGTTGGTCATGATACAGACCCAGAGACAATGTAACTACAGTCCCCATACGTCGTCCAGAGTTGGGTCACCAAATCGTCTGTACTCAAAGAACAAAGAACAAAAAAAATTACAGCGCAGGAACAGGCCCTTCGGCCCTCCAAGCCTGCGCCGATCCAGATCCTCTATCTAAACATGTCGCCTATATTCTAATGCTCTGTATCTCTTTGCTTCCTGCCCATTCATGTATCTGTCTAGATACATCTTAAAATATGCTATCGCGCCCGCGTCTACCACCTCCGCTGGCAACACATTCCAGGCACCCACCACCCTCTGCATAAAGAACTTTCCACGCATATACCCCCCTAAACCTTTCCCCTCTCACTTTGAACTCGTGACCCCCAGTAATTGAAACCCCCACTCTGGGAAAAAGCTTCTTGCTATCCAACCTGTCTATACCTCTCATGATTTTGTACACCTCAATCAGGTCCCCCCTCAACCTCCGCCTTTCGAATGAAAATATTCCTAATCTACTCAACCTCTCTTCATAGCTAGCGCCCTCCATACCAGGCAACATCCTGGTGAACCTCCTCTGCACCCTCTCCAAAGCATCTACATCCTTTTGGTAATGTGGCGACCAGAACTGCATGCAGTATTCCAAATGTGGCTGAACCAAAGTCCTGTACAACTGTAACATGACCTGCCAACTCTTGTACTCAATACCCCGTCCGATGAAGGAAAGCATGCGGAATGCCTTCTTGACCACTCTATTGACCTGCGTTGCCTCCTTCAGGGAACAATGGACCTGAACACCCAAATCTCTGTGTGCATCAATTTTCCCCAGGACTTTTCCATTTACTGTATAGTTCACAAATGTCCCTGAATGTCTGCAGCAGCTCACAACACAACCTCCAGAAAAACATCCACAACACCTCCACTAACTTTACAATAGCAGAAGTAAGTCAAAAGCCTGCAGGCTAGATGCCTGGTATTTTTAGTTAACACCAGAGGGGTTTCCTTTTGCTACTGAATGTATGTTTAGTGGTGAGTGACTAACACAGGCGATCAGTGGACATGCACAGAAAACGTTTAAAGAAGTACATCAAAGCTGCTGGTATGGTACATTGACATCACTTTCAAATCCACCCTCAAAGGAACAACACATACAAGGTACAATTGAGCTAGAGCCCTGCGCAGCTTGGGAGACTGTGCAGGGCATAGTAGAGGTGGCCGGCTGTGAAGACCACGCTGACAGCACATAGATGATGTGACTGGGCTGGAGCCCCGCCCAGCATGGGATATTGTGCAGACCGCACTGGTAGTGGCCGGCTGTGCGATTCACATCTCTTTTTGGATCCCAATTCTGTACCGTCAGCATCAGTCTTGCTGCAGAGTCTAAAATCGTGGCTCGGAACAGATACAGAGGGAACGAAATTCACTTTACAAGGAGAACTGAAAAAAGATTGAAGTCAAAAGATTTGCAGGAATATATGAATTGGAGAGGGGAAAGAGAATAAATGGAAGGGTGAGGCCATGGAGAGATTCAAACACAAGAATGAGAATATTAAAATTCAGGTGCTGCCATACCGAGAGCCAATGTAGATCAGTGAACACAGGGGTGATGGGTGATCGGGATTTGGAATGAGTTAAAATACAGGCAGCAGAGTTCTGGATGGGCTGTGGTTTATGGAGGTTTATAACGAGAAGGGTGACCAAGATGGAATTGGAATAGTCAAGTGTGGATTTATCAGTGATGCAGATGAGGGTTTACGCAGCAGATGGGCTGAGGAAGAGGTGGAGTTGGGTGATATCATAGAGGTGATATTAGGCAGGGTTAGTGATGGAAAGAATATGGAGATGAACTTAGCTCAGCTTTAAATATAACAAAGAAGTAGTAGACTGTCTGGTTGAGCCTCAGATATTGGGCAGGGTGGAGTATGTGATTCCCAGATAGGGGATGGGGTTTGTGAGTACACTTCCTAGAAGTGTATAAGATTATGACAGAATCATAGAGAATCACACAGCTGTTACAGCACAGATGGAGCCCATTCAGCCCATCGTATCTGCACTTGTTCTCCGAGTGAGTAATTCACTTAGTGCCATTTCCCTGCCTTTTCCCCATAATCCTAAACATTCGTGCTTTTCGGGTGTCTACATAATTCCCTTTCGAATGCGTCAAGTGAACATGCACCAATCACACTCTCTGACAGTGCATTCCAGATCCTAACCACTAATTGTGTGAAAATGTTTTCCTCATGTTGGCATTGCCTTCTTACCTGCATCTACCCTGTCTTTCTCTTAAAGTATTTTGTAGATTTCAATGAGATCACCTCTCATTCTTCGAAACTCTAGAGAATAAAGGCCCAGTTTCCCCAATGGGACAGTCCCGCCATCCTGGAAACAAGTCTGATGAACCTTCGTTGCACTCCCTCTATGGCAATAATATCCTTCCTAAGTAAGGGGACTAAAACTGCGCACAATACTCTAAGTGCGGTCTAACTAAAGTTCAATACAATTGTAGCAAGACTTCACTACTCCTGTGCTCAAATCCTCTTATGATAAAGGTTAACATGCCATTAACCTTTGTAATTGTTTGCTGCGCCTGCATATTAGCTTTCAGTGACTTATTGGCAAGGACACTTGGGCCCTTTTGTACATCTACATTTCCTAATTCATCATTTAAGAAATATTCTGCACATCTATTCCTCCTACCAAAATGGATTACCTCACATTTTTCAACACTGCATTCCATCTAACATGTTCTTGCCCACTCACTAAGTCTGAACAATTCCCCTTGAAACCGCTTTGCATCTTCCTCACAATACACATTCCCACCTAGTTTTGTGTCAAACGCAAACTTGGAAATATTACATTTGGTCCCCACATCCAAATCATCGATACATATTGTGAACAGCTGAGGCCCAAGCTCTGATCCTTGCAGTACCCCACTAGTCACAGCATGCCAACGTGAAAATGCCAGTATATTACCTCCTATCCCATTTGTTTTAATTTTGCGAAGCAAGCTCCTTCTGGTGGACTTCATCAAAAACCTTCTGAAAATACAAGTATACCATGTCCACCAACTCCCCTTTATCAATTCTGTTAGTAACATCCTCAAAATCTCCAACAGGTTCGTCAAACATCATTTCCCATTCATAAATCCATGTTAACTATGCCCAATCAGATCATTGTTATCCAAGTCCATTTATCACATCCTTTAGAAATGATTCTCGCAGGTTCCCAACGATTAATGAAAGGCTAACAGCTTTGTAATTCCCTGTTTTCTCTCTCCCTCCCTCTTAAATAGTGGGTGACATTTGCGACGTTCCAAGCTGCAGGAACCGCTCCGGAATCTGCAGATTCTTTGAAGATGATCAGCAATGCATTTCCACAGCTATCTCGTCAACACTCTGGCAAGTAGAATATCAGGTCCTGGGGACATACCAACCTTCAGCCCAATTAATTTCTTCAATTTCTTCTTAGTAATACTAATTTCCTTCAATTCATTGCAGTTCTGAAGAAGGGTCACGTTATCTCTGCTTCTCTCTACACAGATGCTATCAGACCTGCTGAGTGTTTTCAGCATTTCTTGTTTTTATTTCAGATTTCCAGCATCCATAGTATTATGCTTTTAATTTCCTTCAATTTTTCATTCCTACAATCCCTTGAATCTCTCATTCTGGGAGATTTCTTATATATTCCACTGACACAAAGTAATCATTTAGCTTCTCTGCCATTTCTCTGTTCCCCATTATAAATTCTACTGACACTGCCTGTGATGGACCCACATTTGTCTTCGCCAAACGTTTCCTTTTTATGTACCTGTGGAAGCTTTTGCAGTCCGTTTTCATATTTTTTCCAACAAACTTTCATATTCTATTCTCCCTTTCTTTATCAGTTTCTTCTTCGTCCTTTGATCTATTCTAAAGTCCTCCCAATTCTCAGGTTTACTCCGATTTAAGGCAACTTTATCGGCCTTTTATAGAGTCATAGAGAGATACAGCACTGGAACAGGCCCTTCAGCCCACCGAGTGTGTGGGGAACAACAACCACCCATTTATACCAATCCGACATTAATCCCATATTCCCACCATTCTTCTACCACCTACCTACACTAGGAGCAATTTACAATGGCCAATTTACCCATCAACCTGCAAGTCTTTGGCTGTGGGAGGAAACTGAAGCACCCGGCTGAAACCCACGCGGCCACAGGTAGAACTTGCAGACTCCACATAGGCAATACCCAGGACTGAACTCGGGTTGCTGGAGCTGTGAAGCTACGGTGCTAACCGCAGTTTTAATCTTATACAATCCTTAACTTCCTTTGTTATCCACAGTGACTGCCTTTACTTTTGGGGTTTATGTGCCTGCAAGCAATGTATCGGTGCTGTAAACTATATAATCTTTCTTTAAAGACTATCGATTGCCTATGTACTATCATACCTTTCAATGTAGTTTCCCAATCCACCTCGGGCAATTTGCTCCTCATATCTTCATAATTTCCTTTGCGCAAATTTAACACCCTGGCTTAAGATTGAACAAACGTACTTGCAAGCATAATGTAAAATTCTATCACATTATAGTAATTCATCCCTAAAGGTAATTTTACAATACAATTAATAATTAGCCCTGTCACATTACATAATACTAGATCTAAAATAGCCTGTTTTCTAGTCAGTTCCTGAACATACTGCTCTAGAAAACCATCCGTAACACACTCCAGAAATTCGCTATCCATGAAATTTGTTCTCATTAGGCTACCCAGTCTATATGAAGATCTAACTCACCCCTGATTATTACATTACCCATCCTGTATGATTCTCCCATCTGCATTAATGCTGTGCACCACACTAACAATACTGTTTGGTGGCCTATAGACAGCTCTCCTACCAATGTTTTCTGCCCTTTCAGTTTCTTCGCTCCACCCAAACAGATTCCATATTTTGTTCTGCAGACCTGAGATCCTCCCTTACTAATGTACTGATCCCATCCCTTATTATCAGCACAACATTACGTCGTTTCCCTTGTTGCCTGTCCTTCCAAAAGGTCGAATATGCCTGCATATTCAGTTCTCAGTCTTGGTCACTCTGTAGCCACGTTTCCGTTATGACTATTAGATCATACCCATGTACCTCTATTTGGGCCTTTAAATCATCTACCCTGTTCCAAATACTGCGCGCATTCGGGTACAGTGCCCATAACCGTGCCTTATTGACATTCTGCATTCTAGTTGAAGCTCACCTTTGTTTCGCCTCCCTTCGAATGTCACCTTCTACTTTTCTACCTCCTGTTACCAGCTTTACATCCTTCCAATTTGATCCTTCCTTCCAATTTCAAAAGGAAACTGGATGGGTGATTGAAGGAAGTGGACTTGCAGGGCTATGGGAATTGGGCGGGGGAGTAAGACTGACTTGATTGATCCACAGAGAACCAGCATTTTCGCGATGGGACGAATGGACTCCTTCTGTGTGGTAAGTGACTTTGACTCTATCACTGTCTATGACTGAATGTTGGATATGTCTCCTGCTCCTACCTGGAAAGATCCAGACACATAGACGTTCAATGAAACTGTGACCTGAACAGCCACTGACAGCTCCACGCCTGACCCTGGTGTGAGGCACCAGGTTATGTGACAGGAGGTGACACAGCTCTGTGACCACATCCTTATTGAATCAGAGTCACCTCACACACTACTCCTGGGTTAGATGTAGGTAGGAAAAGTGCTCTTGGAAAACCCGGGGTGGGTAGAGCAGAGTCCCCTCCTCCTCCATCGTTACAGAGTCCCCTCTCTGCAGCCTCTGCTCCATTTGTTGGTCATGTTACAGACCCAGAGACACTGTAACTACAGTCCCCATACCTCGTCCAGAGTTAGGACACCAAATCCTCTGTCCTCCCTGAATGTCTGCAGCAGCTCACAACACAACCTCCAGAAAACCATCCATAGCACCTCCTCCAACTGTACAAAAGCAGAAGTAAGTTAAAAGCCCCTCACCTGTAAGTTGCATGTCTGGTCCTTTTAAATAACACTAGAGGGAGTTCCTCGTACTGCTGAATGTATGTTCAGCTGAGAGTGACTAACACAGGCGGTCAGTGGACATGCACAGATCAAGTTTCAAAGACGTGCATCAAAGCTGCCGGAATAGCAGTTTGACATGACATTCCACAACTCCTCATGCTACTAGTGCACACAATGTACACCCGGGCTAGAGTACTGCACAGCATGGGACAGTGTGCAGGCCACACCAGAAGTGGCTGGGCGCTCAGTTCAGACCCTTTTCTGGATCCAGGCTTCCACAGTGTGGGCAACAATGCTGCTGTAAGAGCTGAAAATCACCACCAGGCAGAGATAGTGAGGGAAGGAAATTCACTTTAAAAGGGGACATGGAAATAGACTTGATGGTGGAAGAAATGCTGGAATATGGGAATGGGCAGGGGAATGGGGCTAATTGGAGGGGCGAGGCCATGGAGGGATTCAAACACAAGAATGAGATTATTAAAATTAAGGTGCTGTCAGAGCAGGAGCCAATGTAGATCAGTGAGCACAGGGGTGATGGGTGATCGGGATTTGGTGTGAGTTAGAATACAGGCAGCAGATTTCTGGATGGGCTGTGGTTTATAGAAGTTTATAACCTGCAGGGGGACCAGGATAGAATTGGAAAAATCAAGTGAATAAAGGCACAGATGAGGGTTTATGCAGCAGAAGGGCTGAGGCAGAGGTGGAGATGGATGATATTACAAAGGTGGTAATAGGCAGGATTGGTGATGTAGGGAATATGGAGATGAACTCAGCTCAGGTATAAATAGAATACAGAGGTTGTGAACAGTCTGGTTCAGCCTCAGATATCGGGCAGGGTGGGGTATATATTTCACAGATAGGGGATGGAATTTGTGATGAAGACCAATGACACTGGCTTCAGTCTTCCCAATATTTGCATTACAGAACAGTATTTCAGTGAAACAGGGCTTGCAGATCTCCTAGCGGGAAATAGAGACTTACAAGGAGCACAGACAGGACCGAAGATGAGTGATGAACTTACAAGAACTGCAATACAATTAGCAATGGATTTACAGCTAATAGCTGGAGGTAGAGATTCACCAGCAACAGTCGCAGCAGCAAGAAGGGCAGAGTAAATTACAGGAGCAGTAATGCAATTAAACATGGTTTGTAGAAATAATAGCTGTATAGAGAGACCTACCAGGGACACCAACAATAGCCAGGATGGGATAGTAAATATATTGAAATATCACAAGTGCATACCGGATCCGATCGTCTAATGAGTACCAATCCCAATATGTAGAAAGATAGTAAAGATCCGAGGATAAACTCCTGTCCATTGTTGTAACATTCAAATCTATTGTTCTCAGATTCTGATCTATCCCTTCCCTCTCTCTGGAGCCACTGATCCCTGTCAGTGCTGAGCGTGATGTTCCCTTTGATGCTATGTGATAACACATTGAAAGAGTCCCTTATTAATAGAAAAGGAAAACCCTCCAGTGACACAGTTAGGGTCCATGGAGACTGACATTAATTGCAGTTACTGAACAAACAGGTTCAGTTAACCCTTTTCATTTGGACACCTTTTGTACCACAATAAACGATAACATTTGCCCAGTCTGAATGGGATGTATGAGGATTGCTGAGGGAGGGAAAGATGAGAATAGCAGATGCACAGGCCAGAATCTTCCAATACACCTTGGATATGGGAGTCGTGGCAGAGGACTGGAGGGTTGCCAATGTTGCACTCTGATTAAAAAAGGAGAAGTGGAGTAAACACTGTATTTACTGTCACTGATGGGGAAATTTCTAGAGTTCACATCCCAGGACAAAAGTATTTGCTGCTTGAGAAAAGAAAAAAACCATGGACAACAAATGGCCAGCAGCAAGGATATGGTAAGACACGTCATGTCCAGTAAATGCCAACAACAACAACGTATATTTATATCGTGCCTTTTATGCAATAAAACATCGCAAGAGCTCCAAAGGAGCATTTTGAAGCAAAGTATGACACAGAGCCACAACAGGAGATATGAGGTCGGATGACCAACAGCTTGGTCAAAGAGGAAGGTTTTATGTAGTGTCTTAAGGGAGGAATGTGATGCAGAGAGGCAGTGACAGTGGGATAGTGGTCATGTCATTGAACTAGTAATCGAGAGGCTCAGGCTAATGCCCTGGGTTCAAAGCCCACCATAGCAGCTGGCGGAATTTAAAATTCAATGATTTAATATATTCAATTGATGAATAAAAATCTGGAATTGAAATCTGGACTTAAAAATGTTGCCATGAAAGTATCACGATTTTTATAACAATCTATCTGGTTCACTAATGTCCTTTAGGGAAGGTGATCTACCATCCTTATCTGTTCTGGTCTCCATGTAACTCAATGTGGTTCACTTTTAACTGTCCTCTGAAATAGTCTAGAAAGCCAATAAGTGTCAAGCATAATTATGGATGGACAACAAAGATGCAGGAATGGTATTCCAGAGATTTTCATAAGGGTCGTTAACTAGTCTCGCTCGTAACTCTGGACACAGGTCTTTGGGTCGACATTCCTGGGAATGATAATGTGAAGCCTCATGTCCACATTTCGAAACAATTGTTGTTTATAAACGGTCATCTTTTTGATTGGTTACTCGATGGTTCAATCATGAGTATTACAAGAAATAATGAGACAGCACTCAGAGCTCAAATTAAACACCAATGACTCTACTAGATTCAGTAGGAATACTACTAGTTTACAATTATACAAAATACCCATTCACAATGTAACAGTGAACAATACACCCATTAGTCACAAATATGTTGCAAAGAGTCATGCATACATGATAACCCAGTGAGCATTTCCCTCCCTGCTAATCGTTCTGTCGCTGACCAATCTCCTCGACCTTATCATTGAATCACTATTTCCAATGATTTTGCACCTTTCATATCAAGGTGGGCTGAATGTTTCACTGACAAGATCACACTGTCCTATCAAAATACACCGTAAGCTACAATTGTCCAATGAGATGCCTAATTCTTTGTTCAGATGATGATATGAGAGACTGCCTTGATGGTGAGCATGTGCTTACATTTCCTTCAGTATTTTCATCACCACTTGTGGATGTTACAGATGCCTCAGGATTGTTCTCAGCACAAACAATAGCAGCTTTTCTTGCTGGTCACATACACATTTTAAACCACAGGACAATTAAACAATCCAAATCTCTTACATTCCTGACGTCTTACAAACTGTTGCTTAGAGAATTTCTGGTTTATTTGCATTTCAAAACAAGACATACTCTGACATCATTAATCATCTTGAATAAAACTCTAGAATTAAAATATCTATTCTCATGGTGTTCATTGTCAATTATTGTAAAAACACATCTGGTTCACTAATGTCCATTAGGGAAGGAAATCTGCCATCCTAACCTGGTCTGGCCTCCATGTGATTCCAGACTCACAGCAATGTGGTTGATTCTGAAATGGCCTAGCAAGCTGCTCAGTAGTACGAAACGGCTACAAAATCTAAGAAAAGCAATGAAACCAGACAGACCACCCAGCATCGACCTAGGCACCAGAAACAACAAAGACAAACCCAGCCCTGTCGACCCTGTAAGGTCCTCCATACTAACATCTGGGGGCTTGTGCCAACGTTGGGAGAGCTGTCCCACAGGCTAGTCAAGCAGCAGAAAACATAGTCATACTCATCGAATCACACCTTACAGACAGTGTCCCAGACAATGCCATCACCATCCCCAGGTATGGACTACAGGGGTTCAAGAAGACAGCTCAGCACCACCTTCTCAAGGGCAATTAGGGATGGCAATAAATGCTGGCAGAGCCAGCGACACCCACATCCCATGAATGACAGAATAAAAGAAATGCCCTGTGTTTAGCTAAAACCCAACAGCTTCAGACACAATCAGTCAACAGTGGGCAGTAGTGGCTGCTGTTTCCAAACACAAAGCTAGATATCTGCGTCCTTGTTGGGACAAAACTGTAGGATTGAGTTTATTTTATGATAGGACTGTTAGAACTTAGTTGTCATTTCCTTCAGTATAACGGTTAAAATAGTATTCTGTATGTAACATAACCACAACGCATGATGTTAGCTAAATATCTGGACAAGTCCTGACCTGTTGAGTCCCTTTATTTTAAAGTCATTAGACTGTGGATTATCCCAGGGAGACTGTTAGCTTTTTAACTGGTATAAAACTGTAAACAATGCCCGTGTGGCCAGGAAGCTGTGAAATGAGATATGTACAATTCAATGCCATTAAGTGGTCACTGTGGTTGAATAGGCACAGCAGGGTGGCACCGGGTCAAGATATGACCTTTTGAAAAGGAATTCGTAGAGTTAAGGCAGCTGGAATCTGGAGGCCCCTCCCCTCCCCCACCCCCCCACCACTGAACGACAATGACAATGACTTAAACCAGGCTCAAGGTACTATCATGGAAGGGTAGTTAGTTAATGACTGACCAATCAAATGAACAGAAATGGCCTTTTACCTAATATGGAACAGAACCAAGCTGGGAAATGTGTATAAATTAAGAGCTTGTAAGACCCCAAAAGGGCACATCATCATCAAGAAGAAGACAGAAGATAGACTCCAATGAAGAGACAAGGTTCCACAGTTAACCGGAGGTTGAGCACCGGGTGTTCCATTGAGAACACAACTGCTGACCACTTCCCTTTGCTCAGTATCACCATGTTCTGCTTATTGTGCAGAACATCATTCAGTCTGTGAAGCTTGTGAAAGCAGCCTCGTACACATGTAGTTTTATAGCTAGTCTGAGCTGTAAGTCCCTTTTAGATCTGATCTCCCAACATCGACTGTCATTGTAATTGACCTAAGTCTGACAATTACATTAAATCAAACCCCAGATCTTACAAGTGGAGCTGAAACCCGGGACTTTGACTACTATGCAAACCGAGGATGTTGTAGCAAAGTTTCGCAAACATATCAATATTCGTTTGACCAGTGAAAACTCTTGCAGGGATAAACTCTTTTGAGGGGCAGACGATTATACTGACCCAGTGATGTCTCTTTAAATACACATTATGTCACAAAAAAGACAATGGGAAGAAGGGTCTCTGGGAAACATATGAGGAAGAGTTAAGCACTAAGTGTAATATGGACAGTATCCAGTCCCTGTTCGGAGACTGTGTATGGAAGCATGAACACGTTCCTTTTAAAATATAGTGACGTTTATCCAGGCACACGTCTTGGCTAAACATCGGAAGGGTGAAAAGGCTTTAAATCTGACTCCATGTGCAGCATCACACCGTGCACAGTGCGATGAGGAAGTGATCGAGTCACAGGTGAGAGAAATGGTAGCTCAAAGTGAACAGACCCAGCAGCAGCAGCAGACACAGCTACATGAGTTACACAATAAGCGAGTGTACTTTACTGTCACTATACAACAACAGACACTTAATGCAGGACAGGCTTGTGCAGTTCAGCAGCAGTTAGAGTTAGCAGAGAAACATATTGTTACTGTCACACAGGATAATGTCCAGTGACCCAGAAGTTAGAGGATTCTAGAGGTGTCCTTAGGGAGTAACAGGAGTGACCCCACCTGAAGACAGAGCATGCACAGTACAGGTCTAACATTCAGTGATTGCAAACCCAGAGGGAAAGCAGCTCCCAGGCGGGTGTAGCAGCCTTCACAAAAAGCAGAGTATCACACAGGTGGCACTAAAATGGAGCAGGAGGCCTCGGAGGGGGACAATGTTGGAGAGGGAGAACATTTACCGTTAAGGTAACCTCCTTGACAGGCTGTCCCGTTAATGTGGTGACAACACCGAATGGAACAGTCTGTTACTCTCAATCCCACCAAGTCACGTGTGACGTTAACAAAGAACAAAGAAAATTACAGCACAGGAACAGGCCCTTCGGCCCTCCAAGGCTACGCCGATCCAAATCCTCTATCTAAACCTGTTGCCTATTTTCTAATGGTCTGTATCTCTTTACTTCCTGCCCATTCATGTATCTGTCTAGATACATCTTAAAAGACGCTATCGTGCCCGCGTCTACCACCTCCACCAGCAATGCGTTCCAGGCACCCACCACCCTCTGCGTAAAGAACATTCCACGCATATCCCCCCTAAAGTTTTCACCTTTCGCTTTGAACTCGTGTCCCCTTGCAATTGAATCCCCCACTCTGGGAAAAAGCTTCTTGCTATCCACCCTGTCTGTCCCTGAGATATAAAAGGAAAGGAAATCTTTCGGAGCCACAGTAAGGCTTAAACAATGTCTGAGGAGAACAGGAGGAAAAGCTTGTGTTTGAGTAAGTGGGTCTGTTTTTGTATTTGAAGTTTCCTGTTTGATTTCTTTGTCTGTCTCAGCCAGTGTCTATTACGGTCAGTTACGTCTGGTCCTGCATGCTGTCTGAATGTAGTTGGTTGTTTAACATGTGTGTATAGTTATATTTTAAATTGGTGTGAGTGGGGAGGACAAAAGTTTTGATAACGTGGATGTTGGAGTGTTAAAAGCAATTGCTTTCTGCTGGGAAGGAGACAGAGAGAAAGAAAGAAAGAGAGACAGAGAGAGAGAGAGTGAGAGAGAGAATCAGTGAGAGAGAGAGACAGAGAGAGAGAGGGGGAGAGAGTGAGAGAGGGAGTGAGTGAGAGAGAGAGAGAGAGAGGTGTTCCTCAGGGGGGATAATGAGTAATGACTCTCAGGGACAGAGGAAATGTGAGCTCTGGTACTTTGATTGTTCCTGTAGGTAAAAACCTTGAAAACCCTCTTTCCACCTCCTGCCGCTATGGGTGTGGATGACACGGACTGAAGTTCCTGTCTTTAACAGGGATCTATTCAGAATCTGGCACACTTGAGGCCTTCCACCATCGGTGGGTACCACAAGGGCTGTGATACATCTTTAATGCCGAGAATGGCATTTTAATTTGAGTTTTTGGTTTATTTATCTGTTTTTAATAAACTTAATTCAAAATTTAAATAAAGGGGTCCTGGCGAATAAAGTCCCCCTGGACAAAAAAACAAAACGGGCCTGAGGGTCAGATCGAGAGTAAATCTCCCTCTACACTGTTGAGGGTGTGGAGGGATAAACATAGATGTCTCGTGAGACTGAGGTCTCTGAACCTCCTCACCTCTCCATGAATAAGAGGAGGAGGCATCCCTCCACTGCAGATTGCCGAGAGGAACAGGGTCAGTCTCCTGGCGGGTCCTCGGACTCCCCGCACTACCAGCACCATTGGGGCTCGAGCCCTAAGTCACAGCTTTCTATCCCATAAAATGGAGTGGGGACAGAAGCCTCTGTACCATTCGCAACACCCGAGGTGGGGCGGGGGAGTGGTGAAGGGCCCCTCCCCTGATGGGGGAGCCTGTGGGTCCACCAGGAGAAAACATTCCATCTCCCACTTGGTCCGGTGTCCTGGGTGGGGCTGAGATCTGTGAGGGTCAACGCTCTCGGCGCCTGTTGCTGTCATCCAGGATGGATCCGACCCGGAGGTTGATTTGAATAATGTTAACAGTGCTCTGTCTGCTGGTACTGTGGCGCTGGCAGGGTGGGAGATGGCCTCCTCTCTCTACCTCGGGTCCCGCTCCGGCTGGATTTCCAGAGTCAAGAAACAACTGCCTCCCCCGAGGCTGATCACAAGCCCGGGCACTGAGGGGGAGAGGCTGTCCTCAACCACAGGCACTCATATTCCCAGTTTCCCCAGAGGAATATAGGAATGACTCCTCCACCACCGATCCTGGGGATGTGATCATGAGGGAGGTGAGACTCGCTGGCGTGGCCGGGATGTCCACACCACATTGTGTGGTGGGTGTGTCGGCCACTGGCGGTGACGGCACGGAGGAGGATGGTGTCTCGGTGAGGGGCACGGAGGACCACCTTGAATCCATTGCCAGTGAGGCGGTGGACCCCCTCCTGCCTCCTACCGAGTCTCCTCTCATCCCCATTGTAGAACTCCGGGACTTCCTTGCTGCTTGCAGGGAAGTTCAGCCGCCCCTTGACCAGTGTGTGTAGCTGGCGCTGATCATCTGGTCTGTCCGTCTTGCCCTCAAGGAGGGTTGCAAATGTGCAGACATGAAAAAGGTCGTGCGATGCCTGTTCAATGTGTTCCTCTCCGGGTTGCTGGGGGAGTGCAAGGCGATGAGCAGTTCCACTCTCTCCTCACAGTAAGGTATTGGTGACAGGATGGTGGTATTTTTGACATGAAGATATCCATAGCCAGCCTCAACATCAACAGCAGCAGGGGGTCTCTCAGCCGTTTTCACAATCTCACAGTCCTCAGGGAAGGGAGATTTGTGATGGGTTTTATTCAGGAAACCCACACCGTTCCGGGAGATGAAGCCACCTGGCTCCTGGAGTAGCAGGGTGACTTGATGGATCAACTACCTCAAATTAGTGGACGCCTGGTGGAATCTCCATCCCAACTCCAGTGCTTTCGTTTGGAGGACTCAGAAGAAGGGTACCAGAATTGACCGCCTCTACATTTTACAGGCATACGCCTCCTGCATCTCGGTGGCCTCCAAGTGGCTGGTTCCGTGCTCGGATCACCACCTGATGTGGGAGGAATTCACTCCACTCCGCACACGGGACGGGTCCCTGTAATGGCACTTTTAACAAATGGCTGCCGGAGGACGAGTGATTCCGTGACTCATTCCGTCGATTCTGGGCTGACTGGAGAAGGAAGCAGGGAGGCTTCCTTTACTTGAGGCTATGGTGGGATGTGGTCAAGACTCACATCCGTGTCTTCTGTCAGGGGAACACGAAGGTGTCGACCAAGAGGCGGGAAGCCGAGATCGAGCTTCTAGAGAGGGAGGTGCTTGACTTGGAGTCCCATCTCGGTCAGGCCATCACAGACCCCATCCTGTGGCAGGTGTACAAAGAGAAGAGGGCGCGCTGAGGGACCTGCAGCTCACGAGGTGTGTACGTGAGGTCGCGGATCCAGATCCTGGAAGATTTGAACCGCGCCTCACCCTTCTTCTACTCAATGGAAAATTGGCAGAAGGTGCATAAGCAGCTCTTCGAGCAGCTGGCAGACGATGGATCCGGAGGGAATGGGAATATTGGTCCGAACCTATAACAGTGCATTGCTCTCTTCGGACCCGTCCAGCGAGGACACGTGTAGAGTTTTGTAGGAGGACCTGCCAAACATCAGACTGGAGGGCGCCAAAGGATTGGAGACTCCGCTCACATTAGCACAATTGTACGGTGCCCTCCACCAGCACTGAATGGGCAAATCGCCGGGGCTGGACGGGGCCACCGTGGAGTTCCTCGGGGCATTGGGATACGTCCTGAGGACAATAACGTGCAGTTCCTGGGGGAAAGCCTAGCGACTCGGGGGTGCCCCTCTCGTGGCACAGGGTGGTTGTCATCCTGTTGCTGAAAAGGGGTGATCTCTGCTTGCTTAAGAACGGGCGTCCGGTCTCCCTCCTCAACATGGATTATAAGATCTACCTACGTCCAGGAATTCCCAGAGAAACACATCTCCAGAGGCACTAATTACAGTCCCCATATCTCATGCAGAGTTGGGTCACGAAATCCTCTGTCAACCCTGAATGTCTGTACAGCTCACAACATAACCTCCAGAAAGCCATCCACAGCACCTCCACTGACTTTACAATAGCAGAAGTAAGTCAAAACACCCACACCTGTAAGTTGGATGCCTGGTCCTTTTACAAAACAGTTGTGCTGCTGAATGTATGTTCAGCTGAGCGTGACTAACACAGGCGGACAGTAGACGTGCACAGACGAAGCTAGAAAGACGTCTGTCAAAGATGTCGGAATGGTTGATTGATGTCAATTCAAACCCCTCCTCACACTAACAGCACATGGTCAATTAGCCTGGGCGAGAGACTGGCACAACATGGGACATGTAATGACCACACTAGAGCCCTGTCCAGAATGAGGCACAGTGTTAAGCACACCAAAGCCCTGCCCGTCATGGGTCACAGTGCTAACCACATTAGAGCCCTGCCCAAAATGGAGGGATGTCATGGCCACACGAGAGCCCTGTCCAACATGGGTAACTATGCTGACCACACTACAGACGTGCACAACATCGGGCACAGTGCTGACCACACTGGAACCCTGCCCAGCATGGGGCACAATGCTGACCACACTGGAACACTACCCAGCATAGGGCACCATGCTGACCACGCGAGAACCCTACCCAGCAAATGGGAACGGAGCTGACCACACTAGAACCCTGCCCAGCATGGAGCACCGTGCTGACCACACACGAACCCTACCCAGCAAATGGGAACGGTGCTGACCACACACGAACCCTACCCAGCATCGGGCACCATTCTGACCACACTAGAACACAGCCCAGCATGGGGCACTGTGCTGACCTCACTAACGCCCAGCCCAGCATGGGGCACTGTGCTGACCACACTAGAGCCCTGTACAGCATGGGGCACTGTGCTAATCACACGACAGTCCTGTCCAGCATGGGGCCCTGTGCTGACCACACTAGAGCCCTGGACAGCATGGGGCACTGTGCTGATCACACTACAGTCCTGTCCAGTATGGGGCACTGTGCTGACCACACTAGAGCCCTGTCCAGCATGGGGCACTGTGCTGATCACACTACAGTCCTGTCCAGCATGGGGCACTGTGCTGATCACACTAGAGCCCTGTCCAGCATGGGGCACTGTGCTGACCACACTAGAACCCTGTGCAGCATGAGGCACTGTGCTGATCACACTACAATCCTGTCCAGCATGGGGCACATTGCTAACCACACTGGAGCCCTGTACAGCATGGGGCACTGTGCTGACCACACTAAAGTCCTGTCCAGAATAGGGCACTGTGCTGACCACACTAGATCCCTGTCCAGCATAGGGCACTGTGCTGACCACACTAGATCCCTGTCCAGCATAGGGCACTGTGCTGACCACACTCGAGCCCTGTCCAGCAGAGGGCACTGTGCTGATGTCACTCCAGTCCTGTCCAGCATCGGGCACTGTGCTGACCTCACGAACGACCAGCCCAGCATGGGGCGCTGTGCAGATCACGCTAGTGCCCAGTCCAGCATGGGGCATTGTGCTGAGCACACTAGAACCCATGTCCAACCTGGGGCATTGTGCTGAACACACTAGGTCCATGTCCAATACGGGGCACTGTGCTGACCACACGATAACCCTGACCAGCATGGGGCTCTGTGCTGACCACACTAGAATCGTTCCAGCATGGGGCACTGTGCTGACCACACTAGCGTCTTTCCAGCATGGGGCACTGTGCTGACCACACTAGCGTCTTTCCAGCATGGGGCACTGTGCTGACCACACTAGCGTCTTTCCAGCATGGGGCACGGTGCTGACCACATTTGATCCCTTCCCAGCATGGGGCGCTGTGATGACCTCTCTGGCGCACTGTAAAGCATGGGGCACTGTGCTGACCAACTGGAGTCCTGCCCAGCACGAGGAGGCAAGTGCTGACCACACTGGAGCCCTACCTTTCATGGGGCAATGTGCTGAGCACACTAGTGACCTGCGCAACATGGAGCACTGTGCTGACCACACTAGAGACCTGCCCAGCATGGGGCACTGTGCTGATCACACCACAGTCCTTTACAGCAAGAGGCACTGTGCTGATCACACTACAGGCCTGTACAGCATGGGGCAATGTGCTGATCACACTACAGGCCTGTACAGCATGGGGCACTGTGCTGATCACACTACAGTCCTGCCGAGCATGGGGCACTGTGCTGATCACTCTAGAGTCCTGTCCAGGATGAGGCACAGTGCTGATCACACTACAGTCCTGCCGAGCATGGGGCACTGTGCTGACCACTCTAGAGTCCTGTCCAGGATGAGGCACAGTGCTGATCACACTGCAGTCCTTTCCAGCATGAGGCACTGTGCTGACCACACTAGAACACTGCCCAGCATGGGGCACTGTGCTGACCACACTAGAATCCTTCCAGCATGAGGCACTGTGCTGACCACACTAGCGTCTTTGCAGCACGGGGCACTGTGCTGACCACTGTAGAGCACTGTAAAGCATGGGGCACTATGCTGACCAGGCTAGAACCCTGCCCAGCATGGGGCAATGTGCTGATCACACTGGAACCCTGCCCAGCATGGGGCTCTGCGCTGTACACACTAGAGCCCTGGCCAGCATGGGGCTCTGTGCTGCACACAATAGAACCCTGACCAGCATAGGGCATTGTGCGGACCACACTAGAACCCTGCCCAGCATGGGGCACTGTGCTGGCCACACTATAACCCTGCCCAGCATGGGGCACTGTGCTGACCACACTAGAATCTTTCCCACATGGGGCACGGTGCTGACCAGATTTGATCCCTTCCCAGCATGGGGCGCTGTGCTGACCACTCTGGAGCACTGTAAAGCATGGGGCACTGTGCTGACCACATTTGATCCCTTCCCAGCATGGGGCGCTGTGCTGACCTCTCCAGAGCACTGTAAAGCATGGGGCACTGTGCTGACCACCCTGGAGCCCTACCTAGTATGGGTCATTGTGCTGATCACACTCGTGACCTGCCCAAAATGGAGCACTGTGCTGACCACACTAGCGACATCCCCAGCAGGGGCACTGTGCTGAACACACTACAGTCATGTACAACATGGAAAATGTGCTGACCACACCAGAGTCCTGTCCAGCATGAGGCACTGTGCTGATCACACTACCGTCCTGCCCTGCATGAGGCACTGTGCTGATCACACTACCGTCCTGCCCTGCATGGGGCACTCTGCCGACCACTCTAGACGACTGTCCAGCATGAGGCACAGTGCTGATCACACTACAGTCCTGTCCAACATAGGGCACTGTGCTGACCACACTAAAGCCCTGTCCAGCATGGGGCACTGTGCTGATCACGCTACAGTCCTGTCCAGCATAGGGCACTGTGCTGACCACACTAAAGCCCTGTCCAGCATGGGGCACTGTGCTGATCACGCTACAGTCCTGTCCAGCATGAGGCACTGTGCTGACCACACTAGAGCCCTGTGCAGCATGGGGCACTGTGCTGATCACACTACAGTCCTGTCCAGCATGAAGCACTGTGCTGATCACACTACAGTCCTGTCCAGCATGAGGCACTGTGCTGATCACACTACAGTCCTGTCCAGCATGGGGCACTGTGCTGATCACACTACAGTCCTGTCCAGCATGAAGCAATGTCCTGATCACACTACAGTCCTGTCCAGCATGGGGCACTGTGCTGATCACACTACAGTCCTGTCCAGCATGAAGCAATGTCCTGATCACACTACAGTCCTGTCCAGCATGAGGCACTGTGCTGATCACACTACAGTCCTGTCCAGCATGAGGCACTGTGCTGATCACACTACAGTCCTGCCCTGCATAGGGCACTGTGCCGACCACTCTAGACGACTGTCCAGCATGAGGCACTGTGCTGATCACACTACAGTCCTGTCCAGCATAGGGCACTGTGCTGATCACGCTACAGTCCTGTCCAGCATGAGGCACTGTGCTGACCACACTAAAGCCCTGTCCAGCATGGGGCACTGTGCTGATCACGCTACAGTCCTGTCCAGCATGAGGCACTGTGCTGACCACACTAGAGCCCTGTGCAGCATGGGGCACTGTGCTGATCACACTACAGTCCTGTCCAGCATGAAGCACTGTGCTGATCACACTAGATCCCTGTCCAACCTGGGGCATTGTGCTGAACACACCAGATCCCTGTCCAATATGGTGCATTGTGCTGAACACACCAGATCCCTGTCCAATATGGTGCACTGTGCTGAACACACTAGATCCCTGTCCAGCATGGGAGATTGTGCTGAACACACCAGATCCCGTCCAATATGGGGCACTGTGCTGACCACACTAGATCCCTGTCCAACATGGGGCATTGTGCTGAACACACTAGATCCCTGTCCAACTTGGGGCATTGTGCTGAACACACTAGATCCCTGTTCAACTTGGGGCATTGTGCTTAACACACTAGATCCCTGTCCAACCTGGGGCATTGTGCTGAACTCACTAGATCCCTGTCCAACCTGGGGCATTGTGCTGAACACACTAGATCCCTGTCCAATATGGGGCACTGTGCTGATCACACTAGATCCCTGTCCAACCTGGGGCATTGTGCTGAACATACTAGATTCCTGTCCAACATGGGGCATTGTGCTGAACACACCAGATCCCGTCCAATATGGGGCACTGTGCTGAACTCACTAGATCCCTGTCCAACCTGGGGCATTGTGCTGAACATACTAGATTCCTGTCCAACATGGGGCATTGTGCTGAACACACTACATCCCTGTCCAACATGGGGCACTGTGCTGACCACACTAGATCCCTGTCCAACATGGGGCATTGTGCTGAACACACTAGATCCCTGTCCAACTTGGGGCATTGTGCTGAACACACTAGATCCCTGTTCAACTTGGGGCATTGTGCTTAACACACTAGATCCCTGTCCAACCTGGGGCATTGTGCTGAACACACTAGATCCCTGTCCAACCTGGGGCATTGTGCTGAACACACTAGATCCCTGTCCAATATGGGGCACTGTGCTGATCACACTAGATCCCTGTCCAACCTGGGGCATTGTGCTGAACATACTAGATTCCTGTCCAACATGGGGCATTGTGCTGAACAAACTGGTTCCCTGTCCAACATGGGACATTGTGCTGAACACACTGGATCCCTGTCCAACATGGGGCATTGTGCTGAACCCACTAGATCCTTGTCCATCATGGGGCACTGTGCTGATCACACTGCAGTCCTGTCCAGCATAAGGCACTGTGCTGATCACACTACAGTCCTGTCCAGCATGAGGCAATGTGCTGATAACACAACAGTCCTGTCCAGCATGAGGCACTGTGCTCATCACACAGCAGTCCTGTCCAGCATGAGGCACTGTGCTCATCACACTACAGTCCTGTCCAGCATGAGGCACTGTGCTGATCACACTACAGTCTTGTCCAGCATGAGGCACTGTGCTGATCACACAACAGTCCTGTCCAGCATGGGGCACTGTGCTGATCACACTAGAGCCCTATCCAGCATGGGGCACTGTGCTGATCACACGACAGTCCTGTCCAGCATGAGGAACTGTGCTGACCACACAGGAGCCCTGTCCAGCATGGGGCACTGTGCTGATCACACTACAGTCTTGTCCAGCATGAGGCACTGTGCTGATCACACAACAGTCCTGTCCAGCATGAGGCACTGTGCTGATCACACTACAGTCCTGTCCAGCATGAGGCAATGTGCTGATCACACTACAGTCCTGTCCAGCATGGGGCAATGTGCTGATCACACTACAGTCCTGTCCAGCATGAGGCAATGTGCTGATCACCCGACAGTCCTGTCCAGCATGAGGCACTGTGCTGATCACACTACAGTCCTGTCCAGCATGAGGCACAGTGCTGATCACACTACAGTCCTGTCCAGCATGAGGCACAGTGCTGATCACACTACATTCCTGTCCAGCATGAGGCACAGTGCTGATCACACTACAGTCCTGTCCAGCATAGGGCACTGATCTGACCACACCAGAGCCCTATCCAGCATGGGGCACTGTGTTGATCACACAACAGTCCTGTCCAGCATGAGGCACTGTGCTGATGGCACTACAGTCTTGTCCAGCATGGGGCACTGTTCTGAAGTCAGTACAGTCCTGTCCAGCATGAGGCACTGTGCTGACCACACTACAGTCCTGTCCAGCATGAGGCACTGTGCTGACCACACTGGAGCCCTGTCCAGCATGGGGCACTGTGCTGATCACACTACAGTCCTGTCCAGCATGGGGCAATGTGCTGATCACACTGCAGTCCTGTCCAGCATGAGGCACTGTGCTGACCACACTACAGTCCTGTCCAGCATGGGGCACTGTGCTGATCACACTACAGTCCTGTCCAGCATGGGGCACTGTGCTGATCACACTACAGTCCTGTCCAGCATGGGGCACTGTGCTGATCACACTACAGTCCTGTCCAGCATGAGGCACTGTGCTGACCACACTACAGTCCTGTACAGCATGAGGCACTGTGCTGATCACACTACAGTCCTGTACAGCATGGGGCACTGTGCTGATCACACTACAGTCCTGTCCAGCATGGGGTACTGTGCTGATCACACTACAGTCCTGTCCAGCATGGGGCAATGTGCTGATCACACTACAGTCCTGTCCAGCATGAGGCACTGTGCTGATCACACTACAGTCCTGTCCAGCATGGGGCAGTGTGCTGATCACACTACAGTCCTGTCCAGCATGGGGCACTGTGCTGATCACACTACAGTCCTGTCCAGCATGAGGCTCTGTGCTGATCACACTACAGTCCTGTCCAGCATGGGCACTGTGCTGATCACACTACAGTCCTGTCCAGCATGAGGCACTGTGCTGATCACACTACAGTCCTGTACAGCATGGGGCAATGTGCTCATCACACTACAGTCCTGTCCAGCATGAGGCACTGTGCTGATCACACTACAGTCCTGTCCAGCATGGGGTACTGTGCTGATCACACTACAGTCCTGTCCAGCATGAGGCACTGTGCTGATCACACTACAGTCCTGTCCAGCATGGGGTACTGTGCTGATCACACTACAGTCCTGTCCTGCATGGGGCACTGTGCTGATCACACTACAGTCCTGTCCAGCATGAGGCACTGTGCTGATCACACTACAGTCCTGTCCAGCATGAGGCACTGTGCTGATCACACTACAGTCCTGTACAGCATGGGGCACTGTGCTGATCACACTACAGTCCTGTCCAGCATGAGGCACTGTGCTGATCACACTACAGTCCTGTCCAGCATGGGGCAATGTGCTGATCACACTACAGTCCTGTCCAGCATGGGGCAATGTGCTGACCACACAGGAGCCCTGTCCAGCATGGGGCACTGTGCTGATCACACTACAGTCCTGTCCAGCATGAGGCACTGTGCTGATCACACTACAGTCCTGTCCAGCATGAGGCACTGTGCTGATCACACTAGAGTCCTGTCCAGCATGGGGCAATGTGCTGATCACACTACAGTCCTGTCCAGCATGAGGCACTGTGCTGATCACACTACAGTCCTGTCCAGCATGAGGCACTGTGCTGATCACACTACATTCCTGTCCAGCATGGGGCAATGTGCTGATCACACTGCAGTCCTGTCCAGCATGGGGCACTGTGCTGATCACACTACAGTCCTGTCCAGCATGGGGCACTGTGCTGATCACACTACAGTCCTGTCCAGCATGAAGCACTGTGCTGATCACACTACAGTCCTGTCCAGCATGAAGCACTGTGCTGACCACACTACAGTCCTGTCCAGCATGAGGCACTGTGCTGATCACACTACAGTCCTGTCCAGCATGGGGCACTGTGCTCATCACACTACAGTCCAGTCCAGCATGGGGCACTGTGCTGATCACACTACAGTCCTGTCCAGCATGAGGCACTGTGCTGATCACACTACAGTCCTGTCCAGCATGAGGCACTGTGCTGATCACACTACAGTCCTGTCCAGCATGGGGCAATGTGCTGATCACACTACAGTCCTGTCCAGCATGGGGCACTGTGCTCATCACACTACAGTCCTGTCCAGCATGGGGCACTGTGCTGATCACACTACAGTCCTGTCCAGCATGGGGCAATGTGCTCATCACACTGCAGTCCAGTCCAGCATGAGGCACTGTGCTGATCACACTACAGTCCTGTCCAGCATGGGGCAATGTGCTGATCACACTACAGTCCTGTCCAGCATCGGGCACTGTGCTCATCACACTACAGTCCAGTCCAGCATGGGGCACTGTGCTGATCACACTATAGTCCAGTCCAGCATGAGGCACTGTGCTCATCACACTACAGTCCTGTCCAGCAGGGGGCACTGTGCTGATCACACTACAGTCCTGTCCAGCATGAGGCACTGTGCTCAACACACTACAGTCCTGTCCAGCATGGGGCACTGTGCTGATCACACTACAGTCCTGTCCAGCATGGGGCAATGTGCTGATCACACTACAGTCCTGTCCAGCATGGGGCACTGTGCTCATCACACTACAGTCCAGTCCAGCATGGGGCACTGTGCTGATCACACTACAGTCCTGTCCAGCATGAGGCACTGTGCTGACCACACTGGAGCCCTGTCCAGCATGGGGCACTGTGCTGATCACACTACAGTCCTGTCCAGCATGGGGCACTGTGCTGATCACACTACAGTCCTGTCCAGCATGGGGCACTGTGCTGATCACACTAGAGCCCTGTCCAGCATGGGGCACTGTGCTGACCACACTAGAACCCTGTGCAGCATGAGGCACTGTGCTGATCACACTACAATCCTGTCCAGCATGGGGCACATTGCTAACCACACTGGAGCCCTGTACAGCATGGGGCACTGTGCTGACCACACTAAAGTCCTGTCCAGAATAGGGCACTGTGCTGACCACACTAGATCCCTGTCCAGCATAGGGCACTGTGCTGACCACACTAGATCCCTGTCCAGCATAGGGCACTGTGCTGACCACACTCGAGCCCTGTCCAGCAGAGGGCACTGTGCTGATGTCACTCCAGTCCTGTCCAGCATCGGGCACTGTGCTGACCTCACGAACGACCAGCCCAGCATGGGGCGCTGTGCAGATCACGCTAGTGCCCAGTCCAGCATGGGGCATTGTGCTGAGCACACTAGAACCCATGTCCAACCTGGGGCATTGTGCTGAACACACTAGGTCCATGTCCAATACGGGGCACTGTGCTGACCACACGATAACCCTGACCAGCATGGGGCTCTGTGCTGACCACACTAGAATCGTTCCAGCATGGGGCACTGTGCTGACCACACTAGCGTCTTTCCAGCATGGGGCACTGTGCTGACCACACTAGCGTCTTTCCAGCATGGGGCACTGTGCTGACCACACTAGCGTCTTTCCAGCATGGGGCACGGTGCTGACCACATTTGATCCCTTCCCAGCATGGGGCGCTGTGATGACCTCTCTGGCGCACTGTAAAGCATGGGGCACTGTGCTGACCAACTGGAGTCCTGCCCAGCACGAGGAGGCAAGTGCTGACCACACTGGAGCCCTACCTTTCATGGGGCAATGTGCTGAGCACACTAGTGACCTGCGCAACATGGAGCACTGTGCTGACCACACTAGAGACCTGCCCAGCATGGGGCACTGTGCTGATCACACCACAGTCCTTTACAGCAAGAGGCACTGTGCTGATCACACTACAGGCCTGTACAGCATGGGGCAATGTGCTGATCACACTACAGGCCTGTACAGCATGGGGCACTGTGCTGATCACACTACAGTCCTGCCGAGCATGGGGCACTGTGCTGACCACTCTAGAGTCCTGTCCAGGATGAGGCACAGTGCTGATCACACTGCAGTCCTTTCCAGCATGAGGCACTGTGCTGACCACACTAGAACACTGCCCAGCATGGGGCACTGTGCTGACCACACTAGAATCCTTCCAGCATGAGGCACTGTGCTGACCACACTAGCGTCTTTGCAGCATGGGGCACTGTGCTGACCACTGTAGAGCACTGTAAAGCATGGGGCACTATGCTGACCAGGCTAGAACCCTGCCCAGCATGGGGCAATGTGCTGATCACACTGGAACCCTGCCCAGCATGGGGCTCTGCGCTGTACACACTAGAGCCCTGGCCAGCATGGGGCTCTGTGCTGCACACAATAGAACCCTGACCAGCATAGGGCATTGTGCGGACCACACTAGAACCCTGCCCAGCATGGGGCACTGTGCTGGCCACACTATAACCCTGCCCAGCATGGGGCACTGTGCTGACCACACTAGAATCTTTCCCACATGGGGCACGGTGCTGACCAGATTTGATCCCTTCCCAGCATGGGGCGCTGTGCTGACCACTCTGGAGCACTGTAAAGCATGGGGCACTGTGCTGACCACATTTGATCCCTTCCCAGCATGGGGCGCTGTGCTGACCTCTCCAGAGCACTGTAAAGCATGGGGCACTGTGCTGACCACCCTGGAGCCCTACCTAGTATGGGTCATTGTGCTGATCACACTCGTGACCTGCCCAAAATGGAGCACTGTGCTGACCACACTAGCGACATCCCCAGCAGGGGCACTGTGCTGAACACACTACAGTCATGTACAACATGGAAAATGTGCTGACCACACCAGAGTCCTGTCCAGCATGAGGCACTGTGCTGATCACACTACCGTCCTGCCCTGCATGAGGCACTGTGCTGATCACACTACCGTCCTGCCCTGCATGGGGCACTCTGCCGACCACTCTAGACGACTGTCCAGCATGAGGCACAGTGCTGATCACACTACAGTCCTGTCCAACATAGGGCACTGTGCTGACCACACTAAAGCCCTGTCCAGCATGGGGCACTGTGCTGATCACGCTACAGTCCTGTCCAGCATAGGGCACTGTGCTGACCACACTAAAGCCCTGTCCAGCATGGGGCACTGTGCTGATCACGCTACAGTCCTGTCCAGCATGAGGCACTGTGCTGACCACACTAGAGCCCTGTGCAGCATGGGGCACTGTGCTGATCACACTACAGTCCTGTCCAGCATGAAGCACTGTGCTGATCACACTACAGTCCTGTCCAGCATGAGGCACTGTGCTGATCACACTACAGTCCTGTCCAGCATGGGGCACTGTGCTGATCACACTACAGTCCTGTCCAGCATGAAGCAATGTCCTGATCACACTACAGTCCTGTCCAGCATGGGGCACTGTGCTGATCACACTACAGTCCTGTCCAGCATGAAGCAATGTCCTGATCACACTACAGTCCTGTCCAGCATGAGGCACTGTGCTGATCACACTACAGTCCTGTCCAGCATGAGGCACTGTGCTGATCACACTACAGTCCTGCCCTGCATAGGGCACTGTGCCGACCACTCTAGACGACTGTCCAGCATGAGGCACTGTGCTGATCACACTACAGTCCTGTCCAGCATAGGGCACTGTGCTGATCACGCTACAGTCCTGTCCAGCATGAGGCACTGTGCTGACCACACTAAAGCCCTGTCCAGCATGGGGCACTGTGCTGATCACGCTACAGTCCTGTCCAGCATGAGGCACTGTGCTGACCACACTAGAGCCCTGTGCAGCATGGGGCACTGTGCTGATCACACTACAGTCCTGTCCAGCATGAAGCACTGTGCTGATCACACTAGATCCCTGTCCAACCTGGGGCATTGTGCTGAACACACCAGATCCCTGTCCAATATGGTGCATTGTGCTGAACACACCAGATCCCTGTCCAATATGGTGCACTGTGCTGAACACACTAGATCCCTGTCCAGCATGGGAGATTGTGCTGAACACACCAGATCCCGTCCAATATGGGGCACTGTGCTGACCACACTAGATCCCTGTCCAACATGGGGCATTGTGCTGAACACACTAGATCCCTGTCCAACTTGGGGCATTGTGCTGAACACACTAGATCCCTGTTCAACTTGGGGCATTGTGCTTAACACACTAGATCCCTGTCCAACCTGGGGCATTGTGCTGAACTCACTAGATCCCTGTCCAACCTGGGGCATTGTGCTGAACACACTAGATCCCTGTCCAATATGGGGCACTGTGCTGATCACACTAGATCCCTGTCCAACCTGGGGCATTGTGCTGAACATACTAGATTCCTGTCCAACATGGGGCATTGTGCTGAACACACCAGATCCCGTCCAATATGGGGCACTGTGCTGAACTCACTAGATCCCTGTCCAACCTGGGGCATTGTGCTGAACATACTAGATTCCTGTCCAACATGGGGCATTGTGCTGAACACACTACATCCCTGTCCAACATGGGGCACTGTGCTGACCACACTAGATCCCTGTCCAACATGGGGCATTGTGCTGAACACACTAGATCCCTGTCCAACTTGGGGCATTGTGCTGAACACACTAGATCCCTGTTCAACTTGGGGCATTGTGCTTAACACACTAGATCCCTGTCCAACCTGGGGCATTGTGCTGAACACACTAGATCCCTGTCCAACCTGGGGCATTGTGCTGAACACACTAGATCCCTGTCCAATATGGGGCACTGTGCTGATCACACTAGATCCCTGTCCAACCTGGGGCATTGTGCTGAACATACTAGATTCCTGTCCAACATGGGGCATTGTGCTGAACAAACTGGTTCCCTGTCCAACATGGGACATTGTGCTGAACACACTGGATCCCTGTCCAACATGGGGCATTGTGCTGAACCCACTAGATCCTTGTCCATCATGGGGCACTGTGCTGATCAAACTGCAGTCCTGTCCAGCATAAGGCACTGTGCTGATCACACTACAGTCCTGTCCAGCATGAGGCAATGTGCTGATAACACAACAGTCCTGTCCAGCATGAGGCACTGTGCTCATCACACAGCAGTCCTGTCCAGCATGAGGCACTGTGCTCATCACACTACAGTCCTGTCCAGCATGAGGCACTGTGCTGATCACACTACAGTCTTGTCCAGCATGAGGCACTGTGCTGATCACACAACAGTCCTGTCCAGCATGGGGCACTGTGCTGATCACACTAGAGCCCTATCCAGCATGGGGCACTGTGCTGATCACACGACAGTCCTGTCCAGCATGAGGAACTGTGCTGACCACACAGGAGCCCTGTCCAGCATGGGGCACTGTGCTGATCACACTACAGTCTTGTCCAGCATGAGGCACTGTGCTGATCACACAACAGTCCTGTCCAGCATGAGGCACTGTGCTGATCACACTACAGTCCTGTCCAGCATGAGGCAATGTGCTGATCACACTACAGTCCTGTCCAGCATGGGGCAATGTGCTGATCACACTACAGTCCTGTCCAGCATGAGGCAATGTGCTGATCACCCGACAGTCCTGTCCAGCATGAGGCACTGTGCTGATTACACTACAGTCCTGTCCAGCATGAGGCACAGTGCTGATCACACTACAGTCCTGTCCAGCATGAGGCACAGTGCTGATCACACTACATTCCTGTCCAGCATGAGGCACAGTGCTGATCACACTACAGTCCTGTCCAGCATAGGGCACTGATCTGACCACACCAGAGCCCTATCCAGCATGGGGCACTGTGTTGATCACACAACAGTCCTGTCCAGCATGAGGCACTGTGCTGATGGCACTACAGTCTTGTCCAGCATGGGGCACTGTTCTGAAGTCAGTACAGTCCTGTCCAGCATGAGGCACTGTGCTGACCACACTACAGTCCTGTCCAGCATGAGGCACTGTGCTGACCACACTGGAGCCCTGTCCAGCATGGGGCACTGTGCTGATCACACTACAGTCCTGTCCAGCATGGGGCAATGTGCTGATCACACTGCAGTCCTGTCCAGCATGAGGCACTGTGCTGACCACACTACAGTCCTGTCCAGCATGGGGCACTGTGCTGATCACACTACAGTCCTGTCCAGCATGGGGCACTGTGCTGATCACACTACAGTCCTGTCCAGCATGGGGCACTGTGCTGATCACACTACAGTCCTGTCCAGCATGAGGCACTGTGCTGACCACACTACAGTCCTGTACAGCATGAGGCACTGTGCTGATCACACTACAGTCCTGTACAGCATGGGGCACTGTGCTGATCACACTACAGTCCTGTCCAGCATGGGGTACTGTGCTGATCACACTACAGTCCTGTCCAGCATGGGGCAATGTGCTGATCACACTACAGTCCTGTCCAGCATGAGGCACTGTGCTGATCACACTACAGTCCTGTCCAGCATGGGGCAGTGTGCTGATCACACTACAGTCCTGTCCAGCATGGGGCACTGTGCTGATCACACTACAGTCCTGTCCAGCATGAGGCTCTGTGCTGATCACACTACAGTCCTGTCCAGCATGGGCACTGTGCTGATCACACTACAGTCCTGTCCAGCATGAGGCACTGTGCTGATCACACTACAGTCCTGTACAGCATGGGGCAATGTGCTCATCACACTACAGTCCTGTCCAGCATGAGGCACTGTGCTGATCACACTACAGTCCTGTCCAGCATGGGGTACTGTGCTGATCACACTACAGTCCTGTCCAGCATGAGGCACTGTGCTGATCACACTACAGTCCTGTCCAGCATGGGGTACTGTGCTGATCACACTACAGTCCTGTCCTGCATGGGGCACTGTGCTGATCACACTACAGTCCTGTCCAGCATGAGGCACTGTGCTGATCACACTACAGTCCTGTACAGCATGGGGCACTGTGCTGATCACACTACAGTCCTGTCCAGCATGAGGCACTGTGCTGATCACACTACAGTCCTGTCCAGCATGGGGCAATGTGCTGATCACACTACAGTCCTGTCCAGCATGGGGCAATGTGCTGACCACACAGGAGCCCTGTCCAGCATGGGGCACTGTGCTGATCACACTACAGTCCTGTCCAGCATGAGGCACTGTGCTGATCACACTACAGTCCTGTCCAGCATGAGGCACTGTGCTGATCACACTAGAGTCCAGTCCAGCATGGGGAAATGTGCTGATCACACTACAGTCCTGTCCAGCATGAGGCACTGTGCTGATCACACTACAGTCCTGTCCAGCATGAGGCACTGTGCTGATCACACTACATTCCTGTCCAGCATGGGGCAATGTGCTGATCACACTGCAGTCCTGTCCAGCATGGGGCACTGTGCTGATCACACTACAGTCCTGTCCAGCATGGGGCACTGTGCTGATCACACTACAGTCCTGTCCAGCATGAAGCACTGTGCTGATCACACTACAGTCCTGTCCAGCATGAAGCACTGTGCTGACCACACTACAGTCCTGTCCAGCATGAGGCACTGTGCTGATCACACTACAGTCCTGTCCAGCATGGGGCACTGTGCTCATCACACTACAGTCCAGTCCAGCATGGGGCACTGTGCTGATCACACTACAGTCCTGTCCAGCATGAGGCACTGTGCTGATCACACTACAGTCCTGTCCAGCATGAGGCACTGTGCTGATCACACTACAGTCCTGTCCAGCATGGGGCAATGTGCTGATCACACTACAGTCCTGTCCAGCATGGGGCACTGTGCTCATCACACTACAGTCCAGTCCAGCATGGGGCACTGTGCTGATCACACTACAGTCCTGTCCAGCATGGGGCAATGTGCTCATCACACTGCAGTCCAGTCCAGCATGAGGCACTGTGCTGATCACACTACAGTCCTGTCCAGCATGGGGCAATGTGCTGATCACACTACAGTCCTGTCCAGCATGGGGCACTGTGCTCATCACACTACAGTCCAGTCCAGCATGGGGCACTGTGCTGATCACACTATAGTCCAGTCCAGCATGAGGCACTGTGCTCATCACACTACAGTCCTGTCCAGCATGGGGCACTGTGCTGATCACACTACAGTCCTGTCCAGCATGAGGCACTGTGCTCAACACACTACAGTCCTGTCCAGCATGGGGCACTGTGCTGATCACACTACAGTCCTGTCCAGCATGGGGCAATGTGCTGATCACACTACAGTCCTGTCCAGCATGGGGCACTGTGCTCATCACACTACAGTCCAGTCCAGCATGGGGCACTGTGCTGATCACACTACAGTCCTGTCCAGCATGAGGCACTGTGCTGACCACACTGGAGCCCTGTCCAGCATGGGGCACTGTGCTGATCACACTACAGTCCTGTCCAGCATGGGGCACTGTGCTGATCACACTACAGTCCTGTCCAGCATGAGGCACTGTGCAGACCACACAGGAGCCCTGTCCAGCATGGGGCACTGTGCTGATCACACTACAGTCCAGTCCAGCATGAAGCACAGTGCTGATCACACTACAGTCCTGTCCAGCATGAGGCACTGTGCTGATCACAATACAGTCCAGTCCAGCATGAGGCACTGTGCTGATCACACTACAGTCCTGTCCAGCATGAGGCACTGTGCTGATCACACAACAGTCCTGTCCAGCATGAGGTACTGTGCTGATCACACTACAGTCCTGTCCAGCATGAAGCACTGTGCTGATCACACTACAGTCCTGTCCAGCATGGGGCACTGTGCTGATCTCACTACAGTCCTGTCCAGCATGGGGCACTGTGCTGATCACACTACAGTCCTGTCCAGCATGAGGCACTGTGCTGACCACACTACAGTCCTGTCCAGCATGAGGCACTGTGCTGATCACACTACAGTCCTGTCCAACATGAGGCACTGTGCTGATCACACTACAGTCCTGTCCAGCATGGGGCACTGTGCTGATCTCACTACAGTCCTGTCCAGCATGAGGCACTGTGCTGATCACACTACAGTCCTGTCCAGCATGGGGCACTGTGCTGATCACACTACAGTCCTGTCCAGCATGAGGCACTGTGCTGACCACACTACAGTCCTGTCCAGCATGAGGCACTGTGCTGATCACACTACAGTCCTGTCCAGCATGGGGCACGTGCTGATCACACAGGAGACCTGTGCAGCATGAGGCACTTTGCTGACCACACTACAGTCCTGTCCAGCATGAGGCACTGTGCTGATCACACTACAGTCCTGCCCAGCATGGGGCAATGTGCTGATCACACTACAGTCCTGTCCAGCATGACGCACTGTGCTGATCACACGACAGTCCTGTCCAGCATGAGGCACTGTGCTGATCACACTACAGTCCTGCCCAGCATGGGGCAATGTGCTGATCACACTACAGTCCTGTCCAGCATGGGGCACTGTGCTGATCACACTACAGTCCTGTCCAGCATGACGCACTGTGCTGATCACACCACAGTCCTGTCCAGCATGAGGCACTGTGCTGATCACACTACAGTCCTGTCCAGCATGGGGCACGTGCTGATCACACAGGAGACCTGTCCAGCATGAGGCACTGTGCTGACCACACTAGAGCCCTGTCCAGCATGGGGCAATGTGCTGATCACACTACAGTCCTGTCCAGCATGAGGCACTGTGCTGATCACACTGGAGCCCTGTCCAGCATGGGGCAATGTGCTGATCACACTGCAGTCCTGTCCAGCATGAGGCACTTTGCTGACCA
This sequence comes from Heterodontus francisci, assembly GCF_036365525.1. NCBI lineage: Eukaryota > Metazoa > Chordata > Chondrichthyes > Heterodontiformes > Heterodontidae > Heterodontus > Heterodontus francisci. Next base: position 1,129,928 of record NW_027140130.1, on the reverse strand, counting down.
CACTGGAGCCCTGTCCAGCATGGGGCACTGTGCTGATCTCACTACAGTCCTGTCCAGCATGAGGCACTGTGCTGACCACACTGGAGCCCTGTCCAGCATGGGGCACTGTGCTGATCACACTGCAGTCCTGTCCAGCATGGGGCATTGTGCTGAGCACACAACAGTCCTGTCCGGCATGAGGCACTGTGCTGACCACACTGGAGCCCTGTCCAGCATGGGGCACTGTGCTGATCACACTACAGTCCTGTCCAGCATGAGGCACTGTGCTGACCACACTGGAGCCCTGTCCAGCATTGGCACTTTGCTGATCACACTACAGTCCTGTCCAGCATGAGGCACTGTGCTGACCACACTGGAGCCCTGTCCAGCATGGGGCACTGTGCTGATCACACTACAGTCCTGTCCAGCATGGGGCACTGTGCTGATCACACTACAGTCCTGTGCAGCATGAGGCACTGTGCTGACCTCACTATATCCCTGTCCAATATGGGGCACTATGCTGACCACATGATATCCCTGACCAATATGGGGCACTGTGCTGATCACACTAGATCCCTGTCCGGTATGAGGCACTGTGCTGACCACACTAGAGCACTGCCCAGTATGAGGCACTGTGCTGACCACACTAGACCCCTGTCCAGTATGAGGCACTGTGCTGACCACACTAGATCCCTGTCCAGTATGGGGCACTGTGCTGACCACACTAGACCCCTGTCCAGTATGAGGCACTGTGCTGACCACACTAGATCCCTGTGCAGTATGGGGCACTGTGCTGACCACACTAGATCCCTGTCCAGTATGAGGCACTGTGCTGACCACACTAGATCCCTGTCCAGTATGAGGCACTGTGCTGACCACACTAGACCCCTGTCCAGTATGAGGCACTGTGCTGACCACACTAGATCCCTGTCCAGTATGAGGCACTGTGCTGACCACACTAGATCCCTGTCCAGTATGGGGCACTGTGCTGACCGCTCTAGAGCACTGTAAAGCATGGGGCACTGTGCTGACCACACTGGAACCCTACCCAGCATGGGGCTCTGTGCTGACCACACTAGAGTCTTTCCAGCATGGGGCACTGTGCTGACCACACTAGCGTCTTTCCAGCGTGGGGCACTGTGCTGACCACACCAGAACCCTGCCCAGCATGGGGCTCTGTGCTGACCACACTAGCGTCTTTCCAGCATGGGGCGCTGTGCTGACCTCTCTAGAGCACTGTAAAGCATGGGGCACTGTGCTGACCACACTGGAGTCCTGCCCAGCACGAGGAGGCAAGTGCTGACCACATTGGAGCCCTACCTAGCATGGGGCACTGTGCTGATTACACTGGAGACCTGCCGAACATGGAGCACTGTGCTGATTACACTGGAGACCTGCCGAACATGGAGCACTGTGCTGATTACACTGGAGACCTGCCGAACATGGAGCACTGTGCTGACCACACTAGAAACCTGTCCAGCATGGAGCACTGTGCTGATTACACTGGAGACCTGCCGAACATGGAGCACTGTCCTGACCACACTAGAACCCTGTCCAGCATGGTGCACTGTGCTGATTACACTGGAGACCTGCCGAACATGGAGCACTGTGCTGATTACACTGGAGACCTGCCGAACATGGAGCACTGTGCTGATTACACTGGAGACCTGCCGAACATGGAGCACTGTGCTGACCACACTAGAACCCTGTCCAGCATGGTGCACTGTGCTGATTACACTGGAGACCTGCCGAACATGGAGCACTGTGCTGACCACACCAGAACCCTGCCCAGCATGGGGCTCTGTGCTGACCACACTAGCGTCTTTCCAGCATGGGGCGCTGTGCTGACCTCTCTAGAGCACTGTAAAGCATGGGGCACTGTGCTGACCACACTGGAGTCCTGCCCAGCACGAGGAGGCAAGTGCTGACCACATTGGAGCCCTACCTAGCATGGGGCACTGTGCTGATTACACTGGAGACCTGCCGAACATGGAGTACTGTCCTGACCACACTAGAACCCTGTCCAGCATGGTGCACTGTGCTGATTACACTGGAGACCTGCCGAACATGGAGCACTGTGCTGATTACACTGGAGACCTGCCGAACATGGAGCACTGTGCTGATTACACTGGAGACCTGCCGAACATGGAGCACTGTGCTGACCACACTAGAAACCTGTCCAGCATGGAGCACTGTGCTGATTACACTGGAGACCTGCCGAACATGGAGCACTGTCCTGACCACACTAGAACCCTGTCCAGCATGGTGCACTGTGCTGATTACACTGGAGACCTGCCGAACATGGAGCACTGTGCTGATTACACTGGAGACCTGCCGAACATGGAGCACTGTGCTGATTACACTGGAGACCTGCCGAACATGGAGCACTGTGCTGACCACACTAGAACCCTGTCCAGCATGGTGCACTGTGCTGATTACACTGGAGACCTGCCGAACATGGAGCACTGTCCTGACCACACTAGAACCCTGTCCAGCATGGTGCACTGTGCTGATTACACTGGAGACCTGCCGAACATGGAGCACTGTCCTGACCACACTAGAACCCTGTCCAGCATGGTGCACTGTGCTGATTACACTGGAGACCTGCCGAACATGGAGCACTGTGCTGATTACACTGGAGACCTGCCGAACATGGAGCACTGTGCTGATTACACTGGAGACCTGCCGAACATGGAGCACTGTGCTGATTACACTGGAGACCTGCCGAACATGGAGCACTGTGCTGATTACACTGGAGACCTGCCGAACATGGAGCACTGTGCTGACCACACTAGAACCCTGTCCAGCATGGAGCACTGTGCTGATTACACTGGAGACCTGCCGAACATGGAGCACTGTCCTGACCACACTGGAACCCTGTCCAGCATGGTGCACTGTGCTGATTACACTGGAGACCTGCCGAACATGGAGCACTGTGCTGATTACACTGGAGACCTGCCGAACATGGAGCACTGTGCTGATTACACTGGAGACCTGCCGAACATGGAGCACTGTCCTGACCACACTAGAACCCTGCCCAGCATGGTGCACTGTCCTGACCACACTAGAACCCTGCCCTGAATGGGGTACAGTGCTGACCACACTGTCCAGCATGGTGCACTGTGCTGATTACACTAGATCCTTTCCCAGCATGGGGCACTGTGCTGACCACATTAGATCCCTTCCCAGCATGCGGCACTGTGCTGACCACATTAGATCCCTTCCCAGCATGGGGCACTGTGCTGACCACACTTGACCCCTGCCCAGCATGGGTTACAGTGATGACCACACTAGAGTCTTGTCCAGCATGGGGCACTGTGCTGACTGTACTAGAGCCCTGCCCGGTATGGGGCGCTGTGCAGTTTCAGCAGCAGATGGACTGAGACAGGGATGAAGTTAGCGATGTTACCGAGGTGGAAATAGACGGTTGTAATGATATCCTGAAAATGAGGTTAGATCTCATTTTGTGGTCAAATGTGACACCAAGGTTGCAAACAGACTGTTTGAATCTCAGACTGTTACCAGGGAGAGGGATGGAATCAATAGCAAGGGAACAGAGTTGGAGTGGGGAGTCCAAACAATGGCTTCAGTCTTCCCAATATTTAATTGGAGGAAATTTCTGCTCATCCAGTACTGGATGTCGGATAAGTAGTCTGATAATTTAACAACAGTGGAGAAATGGAGATAGGTGATGGTGAGGTAAACTTTATGGAGGTCTTTGATGAAACAATGGAGAGGTTTGATGAGGGTGGTGTGATTGAAGTTATATTTATATGGACTTTCAACTGTGTTTGATCAAGTGTCATTCAATAGACAGCTTAACGAAACTGAACCCTATGGATTAAAGGGGCAATGACAGTGTTTTTTTTTAATTCATTCACGGGATGTGGGCGTCGCTGGCCAGGATAGCATTTATTACCCATCCCTAATTGTCCTTGAGAAGGTGGTGGTGAGCTGCCTTCTTGAACCGCTGCAGACCATGTGGGGTAGGTAAACCAACAGTGCTGTTAGGATTTTGACCCAGTGACAGTGAAGGAATGGCGATATAGTTCCAAGTCAGCATGATGAGTGACTTGGAGGGAAACTTGGAGGTGGTGGTGTTTCCATGTATTTGCTGCCCTTGTCCTTCTAGTTCGTAGAGGTCGCGGGTTTGGAAGGTGCTGTCTAAGGAGCCTTGGTGCATTGCTGCAGTGCATCTTGTAGATGGTACACACTGCTGCTACTGTGCGTCAGTGGTGAAGGGACTGAATGTTTGTAGATGGCGTGCCAATCAAGCGGGCTGCTTTGTCCTGGATGGTGTTAAGCTTCTTGAGTGTTGTTGGAGCTTCACCCATCCAGGCAAGTGAAGAGTATTCCATCACACTCCTGACTTGTGCCTTGTAGATTGTGGACAGGCTTTGGGGAGTCAGGAGGTGAGTTACTCGCCTCAGGATTCCTAGCCTCTGACCTGCTCTTGTAGCCACGGTATTCATATTAGAACATTAGAAGATTAGAACATTACAGCGCAGTACAGGCCCTTCGGCCCTCGATGTTGCGCCGACCTGTGAAACCATCTGACCTACACTATTCCATTTTCATCCATATGTCTATCAAATGACCACTTAAATGCCCTTAAAGTTGGCGAGTCTACGACTGTTGCAGGCAGGGCGTTCCACGCCCCTACTACTCTCTGCTACTGGCTACTCCAGTTCAGTTTCTGGTCAATGGTAGCCCCTAGGATGTTGATAGTGGGGCATTCAGCGATGGAAATGCCATTGAATATCAAGGGGAGATGGTTAGATTCTCTCTTGTTGGAGTTGGTCATTGCCTGGCACTTGTGTGGCACGAATGTGACTTGCCACTTATCAGCCCAAGCCTGGATATTGTCCAGGTCTTGCTGCATTTCTACACGGACTGCTTCAGTATCTGAGGAGTCGCAAATGGTGCTGAACATTGTGCAATCATCAGCAAACATCCCGACTTCTGACCTTATGATTGAAGCTCATTGATGAAGCAGCTGAAGATGGTTGGGCATAGGACACTACCCTGAGGAACTCCTGCAGTGATGTCCTGGAGCTCTTAGCTCTGTCTATCGCATGCTGCTTACTCAGTTTGGCATGCAAGTAGTCCTGGGTTGTAGCTTCACTAGCTTGACACCTCATTTTGAGATATGCTTGGTGCTGCTCCTGTCATGCCCTCCTGCACTCTTCATTGAACCAGGGTTGGTCTCCTGGCTTGATGGTAATGGTAGAGTGGGGGATATGCCGGGCCATGAGGTTACAGATTGTGGTTGAGTACAATTCTGCTGCTGCCGATGGCCCACAGCGCCTCATGGATGCCCAGTTTTGCATTGCTAGATCCGTTCGAAATCTATCCCATTCAGCACGGTGATAGTGCCACACAACACGATTGACGGTATCCTCACTGTGAAGGCGGGACTTCATCTCCACAAGGACTGTGCGGTGGTCACTCCTACCAATACTGTCATGGACAGATGCATCTGTGGCAGGCAGATTGGTGAGGACGAGGTCGAGTATGTTGTTCCCTCGTGTTGGTTCCCCCACCACCTGCCACAGACCCAGTCTAGCAGCCATGTCCTTTAGGACTCGGCCAGCTCGGTCAGTAGTGGTGCTACCGAGCCACTCATGGTGATGGACATTGAATTCTCCCACTCAGAACATTGTGTGCCCTTGCCACCCTCAGTGCTCCCTCAAAGTGCTGTTCAACATGGGGGAGTACTGAGTCATCAGCTGAGGGAGAGCAGTAAGTGGTAATCAGTAGGAGGTTACCTTGCCCATATTTGACCTGATCCCATGAGATTTCATGAGGTCCGGAGTCGATGTTCAGGACTCCCAGGGCAACTCCCTCCCTACTGTATACCACTGCGCCACCACCTCTGCTGCGTCTGTCCTGCCGGTGGGACAGGACGTACCCGGGACATTGTCTGTAAGGTATGATTCCGTGAGTATGACTATGTCAGGCTGTTGCTTGACTAGTCTGTGGGCAGCTCTCCCAACTTTGGCACAATTTCACTGATGTTAGTAAGGAGGACTTTGCAGGGTCGACAGGGCTGGGTTTGCCGTTGTCGTTTCCGGTGCCGAGGTCCATGCCGGGTGGTCCGCCCAGTTTCATTCCTTTTTATAGACTTTGTAGCGGTTAGTTACAACTGAGTGGCTTGCTAGACCATTTCAGAGGGCATGTCAGAGGTAACCACATTGCTGTGGGTCTGGAGTCACATATAGGCCAGACCAGGTAAGGACATCAGATTTCCTTCCCTAAAGGACATTAGTGAACCAGATGGGTTTTTACAACAATCGACAATGGTTTCATGGCCATCTTTAGACAAGTTTTAATTCCAGATTTTTTTTTTATTACTTTCAAATTCCACCTTCTGCTGTGGTGGGATTCGAACCCATGTCCCCAGAGGAATACCCTGGGTCTCTGGTTACTAGTCCAGTGTCAATGTAACATTGGCTAATGAAGAGTCAACAGAGAGAAGTGGTGAAAAGTTGTTGTTCAGACTCGATGGCAGTATACAGTGGTGTTCCTCAGCTGGGCTACGAAGTGGCAGATGGAGTTCAACCTGGAAAAGTGTGAAGTGATTCACTTTGGAAGGTCGAATTTGAATGCGGATTACAGGCTTAAAGAAAGGATTCTTGGTAGTGTGGAGGAACAGAGGGATCTTGGGGTCCATGTCCATAGATCGCTCAAAGTTGCCACCCAAGTTGATAGGGTTGTTAAGAAGGCGTATGGTGTGTTGGCTTTCATTAACAGGGGGATTGCATTCAAGAGCCGCGAGGTTATGCTGCAGCTCTGTAAGGTTCAACCAGAAATAGAATATTGTGTTCAGTTCTGGTCGCCTCATTATAGGAAGGATGTGGAAGCTTTAGAGAGTGTGCAGAGGAGATTTACCAGGATGCTGCCTGGACTGGAGGGCATGTCCTACGAAGAAAGATTGAGGGAGCTAGGGCTTTTCTCATTGGAGCGAGGAAGGATGAGAGGTGACTTGAAAGAGATGATGAGAGGCATAGATCGAGTGGATAGTCGGAGACTTTTTCCCAGGGTGGAAAGGGCTATCACCAGGGGGCATAATCTTAAGATGATTGGAGGAAGGTTTCGGGGAGATGTCAGAGGTAGGTTCTTTACACAGAGAGTGGTGGGTGCGTGGAATGTGCTGCCAGCGGTGGTAGTAGAAGCAGATACGTTAGGGGCATTTAAGCGACTCTTGGATAGGTACATGGATGATCGTAGAATGAAGGGTAGGTAGTTAGTTTGATCTTGGAGTAGGTTAAAGTTTCGGCACAACATTGTGGGCTGAAGGGCCTGTACTGTGCTGTACTGTTCTATGTTCTATGTTCTATGTTCTATGTTCGGTATTGGGACCACTGCTCTCTTTGCGCTTGGAAAACCCAGGGTGGGGAGGGCAGAGCCTCCTCCTCCTCCCTCTTTACTGAGCTTCCCCTCTCTGCAGCCTCTGCTCCATTTGTTGGTCATGTTTCAGACCCAGAGACACTGTAACTGCAGTCCCCATACCTTGACCAGAGTTTTGTCAACAAATCCTCTGTCGTCCCTGAATATCTGCAGCAGCTCACAACACAACTTCCAGAAAACCATCCACAGCACCTCCACTAACTTTACAATAGCAGAAATAAGTCAAAAGCCCCTCACCTGTAAGTTGAGTGCAAACGTACACACATACGAATGAGGAGCAGAAGTAGGCCATTCGGCCCCTCGAGCCTGCTCTGAAATTCAATAATAACATGGCTGATCTGGTTGTGTTTTGAATTCTAACTCCCATCTTACCCTGATAACCTTTCATTCTCTTGACTAACAAGAATCCTTCTCCCTCCACTTTTAAAATATTTCATGACCCCATCTCCACCACCTTCTGTGGCAGAGAGTTCCAAAGTCACACAAACCTCTGAGAGAAAAATGTTTTGCTCATCTCTGTCCTGAAGGGGCGACCCATAATTTCAAAACAGTGCCCCAAAGTTCTCGACTCACCCACAAGAGGAAACATCCTTTCCACTTCCACCTTGTCAAGACCTTTCAGATTCTAGTAAACCTCAATCAAGTCTCCCCTCACTCTTCTAAACTCCAGTGAAAACAAGCCTGTCTGTCCAACCTTTCCTCATAAGACAACCCGCTCATTCCTATTATCAATCTAGTAAACTACCTCTGAACCGCCTCTAAAGTATTCACATCCTCCCTTAAATAAGGAGACCAAAACTCTGGACATTATTGGAGATGTGGTCTCACCAATGCCCTGTCGAACTGAAGCATCACATGCTGACTTTTATTTTCAATTCCTCTTGTAATGAAGGATAGCATTCCATTCGCCTTCTTTATTACTTTCTGTACCTACCTACTAACTGTTTGTGACTCATGCATTAGAACACCGAGATCCCTAAGCACCTCGGAATTTTGCAGCGTCCTACCAAAGTGAACAACTTCACATTTTCCCACATTATACTCCATCTGTGAGATTGTTTTCCCACTCATGCAACCTATCTTTATCGGTCTGCAACCTCCTTATGTCCTCTTCACAACATACTTTCCTATCTATCTTTGTGCCACCTGCAAATTTAGCTACCATGCCATCGCTTCCCTCATCTAAGTCATTAATATAAATTGTAAAAAGTTGAGGCCCCCTGCACAGACCCCTGATGGACTCCACTTGTCACATCCTGCTAATCTGAAAATGACCCATTTATGCAGACCCTCTGTTTGCTGCAACTGGCTAATCTTCGATCCAAGCTCATATGTTACCCCCTACACATGAGCTCCTACTTTGCACAATCACCTTTTATGTGACATCTAGTCTAATGCCTTCTGGAAATCCAAGCGCAGTCGGTCAAAGGGCTCCCCTTTATCCATATTGCATGTTACTCCTTCAAAGAACTTCAATAAATTAGTTCAGGATGATTTCCCTTTCACAAAACCATGCTGTCTATTCGCGATTACCTTGAGTTTTTCTTAAGTGCCCAGCGAAAGCCTCCTTAATGATCGATTCTAACACCTTCCCCATAACAGATGTCAAGCTAACTAACATATAGTTGCCTGTTTTCTGCCTCCCCCTCTTCTTGAATAGAGGGGTTATATTTGCTACTTTCCAGTCAGATGGAATCTTTCCAGAGTCGAGCGAATTTTGAAAAAATAACACCCACACATCTACTACCTCATTAGCCACATCTTTTAAGACCCTAGGATGAAGTCCATCAGGACCCGGGGACTTGTCAGCCCGCAACTCCATAAGTTTGCTCAGTAAAGATTCCCTGGTGATTGTATTTTCACCAAGGTCCTCTCTTCCTTCCACCTCCTGATTTACAGCTATTACTGGCATGTTTCGTGCATCTTCTATAGTGAAGACCGAAGCAAAATATTTGTTCATTGCATCCACCGTTTCCTTATTATCTACTACTAACTTTGCATTCTCACTGTCCAGAGGAGGAACACTCTCTTTACTTATTCTTGTCCTTTTTAAATACCTGTAGAAACTCTTGCTATCCATTTTTACATTTCTCGCTAGCTTCCTCTCATACTCTAATGTCTTTCTCCTGATTAACCCTTTAGTCATTGTCTGCTGTTCTTTATATTCTGACCAATCATTAGAACTGCCACTCATTTCTGCACAATGATATGCCTTTAACTTCAGTGTCATGTTTTCCTTAACTTCGTTAGTTAACCGCAGACGGTGGGTCCTTCCCCTTATAGTAGGAATATACTTATTCTGGAGTATTTTGAAATATCCCCATAAATTTCTGCCACTGCTTCTCTAATTATATACCTCCAAGCCTAGTAACCCAGTTCACTTCAGCTAGCTCAGTTTTCATGCCCAAATACTTTCCCTTATTCAAGTTTAAAATACTAGTCTTAGACCCACTCTTCTCACTTTCAAACTGGATGTAAAATTCAGTCACAGTGTGGTCGCTGCTACCTAGAGGTGCCTTTACTCTGAGGTCATTAATTAATCCTGTCACATTACACTGTATCAAAACTAATTTAACCTGCTCTCTGATTGTGTCAAGAACGTGGTGCTCTAAGAAACTATCCCTAAAACATTCTATGCACTCCTCATCCAGGCTATTATTCCAAATATGATTTTTCCAGTTTATATGTAGATTAAAATCATCCATGATTATTGCCGGACCTCTATCATAAGCAAACGATATTTCTTCTTGTATAATATGTTTTATATTGCGATTACTGTTAGGAGACCTGTAGACCACTCCCACTGGGCACTTCTTTCCCCTGCTAATCCTCATCTCCACCCAAACCGATTCGACACCCTGATCTCCTGTACCAAGTTGATCTCGAACTAATGCACCAATACCATCCTTGATTAACAGTGCTAAACCTCCACCTTTACCTAGCTTCCTATTCTTCTTCAATGTCATATACCCCTCAATATTCTGGACCAGGATGCCTGGTCCTTTTAAAAAACACTAGAAGGGTTTATTCATGCTTCTGAATGTATCTTCAGCTGTGAGTGAGTAGCACAGGCGGTCAGTGGTCATGCACAGACCAAGTTTCAAAGGCGTACATCAAAGCTGCTGGAATGGGACATTGACGTCACTTCAAACCCCTCCTCAGACTAACAGCAAATGCACAGTATACACAGGCTACATCCCTGCACAGCATGGGGCACTGTGCTGGCCATACTAGAAGTGGTCGCCTGTTCCATTCACATCATTTTACAGATCCAGGTTTCTGTAATATTGGCACCAGTGGTGCCATAGAGTAAAAATCACAGCCGGAGGAGACAGGGAGGGGAAATCAAATCACTTTCAAAAGGGAACTGGAAAAAAAGCCTCAAAGGCATAAGATTACAATGATATGAGACTGGAGAGGGGAATGGGATTAATTGGAGGGGTGAGGCCATGGAGAGATTCAAACACAAGAATGAGAATATAAAAATTCAGGTGCTGCCAGACCAGGAAGAAACGTAGATCAGTGAGCGCAGAGGTGATGGGTGATTGGGATTTGCTGTGAGTTTGGATACAGGCAGCAGAGTTCTGGAAGGGCTGTGGTTTATGGAGGTTTATAACTGGGAGAGTGTCAAAGATAGAATTGGAATAGTCAAGTGTGGATTTAATAAAGGCATAGATGAGTATTTATTCAGCAGATGGGCTGAGGCAGAGGTGGAGACGGGTGATATTACAGAGGTAGTTGAAGGCAGGGTGGGTGATGGAGAGAATGTGGAGATGAACTCAGCTCAGAGTCAACTGGATGCCAAAGGTCGCAAACAGTCTATTTCAGCCTCAGACATTGGTCAGTGAGGGGAATGCAGATGGTGGATAGGGAATGGAGTTTGTGACAGTGACTGAATGCAATGTCTTTGGACTTCCCAAGATTTACATGACAAGAACATTAAATCAGTGACATATGATTTATAGTTCTAAACGTTGGATAAAGAGACTTACCAGGGACACCAACAATAGCGAGGATGGGATAATAAATCGTTTGAATCATCTTCAGTGCATAATAGATCCGATCATCTAATGTTAGCCAAAAATAATCTGCAGTAACTAGGACAAACCAAGAGGAGAAACTCCTGCTTCCCATTGTAGTAACATCCCAATCTACTGTTCTCAGATTCTGACCCATTGTCATAACATTCCAATCTAATGTTCTCAGATTCTGATCTACCCTCTCTCTCTCTCTCTCGAACTGCTGATCCTGAAAGTGCCGGGAAGCTGCTGGGAATAACACATTGACAGGAGTCCTGTATTAATAGAAGCTGGAAACCCACAAGTGTGGGGTCCATGGTGACTGACATTAGTAACAGTAACTGAACAAACAATTTCAGTTAACCCCTTACAATCCACCAATTTTTCCCCTGCCCTGCCAGCAGCAGTAGTAGACTCGCCAACCTTAAGGGCATTTAAGTGGTCATTGGATAGACAGATGGATGAAAATGGAATCGTATAGGTCAGATGGTTACACAGGTCGGCGCAACATCGAGGGCTGAAGGGCCTGTACTGCGCTGTAATGTTCTAATTCTAATTCTAATAAAGTAGAACATGTCTGAATTGGATGTGTGGGGGGTGCTGAGGGAAGGAACTGGCCAGAATCTTCCAACCCTCCTTGGGTATGAGACTGGTGCCAGAGACAGGAGGGTTCTAAATGTTACACACTGTTTTAAAAAAGGAGAGATGCGGTAAACCGTGTAATTACTGACCAGTCAGTCTAACGTCGCTGGTGGGAAATTTCTGGAGTTCACAGCCCAGGACAAAAGCATTCGTTGCTTGAAAAAAAACACCAGACAATGAATGGACGGAAGCAGGGATATGGTAATGACAAATCATGTCTAGCAAAGCTCAACAACAGCAACTTACATTTCTTGGTCAAAGCAGAATGTCTTAAGTAGTGGTTTAAGGGAGGAAAGTGAGGCACAGAAGCAGTGACAGTGGTATAGTGACGATGTCACTGTACTAGAATCCCAGAGGTACAGGCTGATGCCCTCGGTTCAAATCCCACTATGGCAGCTGGTGGGAATTAAAATTCAATCAATTAATAAGTTCAACTGATTAATAAAAATCTGGAAATGAAAGCTATTCTCAGTAATGGTGTCACAAATCTATCATTGACTGGAGTAAAAACCGATCGGATTTACTAATGTCCACTAGGGAAGAAAATCTGCTGTCCTTACCTGATCTGGCCTACATCTGACTCCAGACCCACAGCAATGTGGTTGACTCTGAACTGCCTTATGAAATGTGCAAACAAGTCACTCAATTGTCAGGGCGATTAGCGATGGGAACAAATGCTGGCCTTGCCAGCGAAGCCCACATCTCACACAATAATAAAAAAAGTGGTGTAGGGAGGGAATTCCAGAGCTTTGGGCCTCGGCAGCTGAAGACCTGGCTGGCAGTGGTGCAATGATGAAAATCAAGCATACACAAGAGCCCAGGATTAGAGGAGTGCAAATATCTTGGAGGGTTGTGGGGCTGGTAGAAAATACAGAGATAAGGAGGGGTGAGAAAATGGAGAGAGTTGGAAACACGGTTGAGAGTTTCAAAATCAAGACATGGCCTGACTGGAAGCTGATGTACGTCAGTGATTGGGAACGGGACTTGGTGCGGGTTAACACAAGAGCAGCAGAGTTTGGATGACCTCAAGTTTACAGAGAGTAGAATGTGTGAGACAAGCCACGAGTGTGTTAAAATCTGGAATAGAAAGCTAGTCTCAGTCATGGCGCCATGAAACTATTAGCGATTTTTTTTATTAAACACCATCTGATTCCCTAATGTCCTTTAGAGAATGAAATCTGCCGTCCTTTCCTGGTCTAGCCTACATGTGACTCCAGACTCACAGCAATGTCATTGACTCGCAACTGCCCTCTGAAAGGGCCTAGCATCTCACTCTGTTTAGGGATTTGAAAAGAAGGCTGAGCGATTTACAATTGAGGAGTTGCTGGCCAGGATCCAATGTAGGTCAGTGAGTACAGAGGGTGATGGGTGAATAAGACTTGGTGTGAGTTAGGCAGCAGTGTTTTGGATCACCTCAAGTTTATGGAGGGTAGGATGTGGGAGAACAGCCAGGAGTGTGTTGGAATAGTCAAGTCTACAGGTAACACAGGCAAGGGGGTGGGGGGGGGGGGGAGGTGGTGATTTATCAGCAGAAGAGCTGAGAGACGGGCAAAGCTGGCTGAAGATACGGAGGTGGAAATAGGCTGTTTTAGTGATAGTGTGAATATTTAGCAGGAAGCTCATTGTAGGGTCAACTATGACATCACTTTGTGAACAGTTTGGTTTCGTCTCAAAGAGTTGGCAAGTAGAGGGATGGAGCCTGTTGCTAGGAAATGTTTGATGTGGGGTTTGAAAACAGTGGCTTCATTCTTCCTAATATTTAATTGGCATGGCAGATATGTAAGGTGATACTTTGTGGGAAGATTTTGTTGATATTATTTATTCATGGATTGTGGGTGTCGCTGGCTGGGCCAGCATTTATTGCCCATACCTAAATTGCCCTTGAGAAGGTGATGGTGAGCTGCATGTGGATGAATGAGGAGAGATAATACAAGGTAAATGACACAACTTTAAAGGTGGTGAGAATAACAGAGAGACATGGGGTGTTTGTGTACAATCTTTGACGTTAGTTGGACAGGTTAACAAACAGTTAACGGAGCAAATAGATTCCTAGGCTTTATTAATACAGACACAGAGTAGAATAGTCAGGATGTTATGTTACACCTCTCGAAAAGACGAGTCCAGCTCCACCTGTGTCCAATATGGGAACCACACTTTAGGAAGGACAGGAAACGTTTGGAGAGGATACAGAAGAGTTTTCCTGGAACTTTTCCAGGGATGAGGGATTACAGTTATGTAGCTGGGATTGTTTACCTCAGAGCAGGGAAATTTAAAAGAAGATCTGATAGAGATGTTTAACATGATGAAGGATTTAGATAAATTAAATAAAGTGAAACCGTTTCCAATGTGTGAGGGGCCATTAACCAGAGGACACAGATTTACGGTGATTGGAAAAAAGAAGCAGAGGTGACACGAGGATTTTTTTTAGACAATGGGTGTTTGGGGATTTGCAATGTATTGTTTGATAGGCTGAAGGAAACAGATTCAACAGTAGATTCCAAAAGGGAAATGCATAAATATCTTAAGGAGAATAAAAGGAAGGATCTGGGAAAGAGCCAGGGTGTGGGACGAACTGGAAGCTTTTCAAAAGGGCCAGCACAGAATAAATGGACCAAATGGCCTCATTCAATGCAAAGCTATTCTGTGTTTCTATGATTGCTCCTGCCTGCATTTTCTCAATACCCCTATCCTTTCAACATGCGTTTGATAAAGTACCACACAACAGCAGTGTTACCAAATTAGAAACACTTGGGATTAAAGGACCAATGTCAGCCGTGGCTCAGTTTGTAGCACTCACCCCTTTCAGTCACAGGCTTCTAGGATCAAGGGTCACTGCAGGACTTGATGAAAAGAATCAAGGCTGACACTGCAATGCAGTACTGAGGGAGTGTCGCACTGTCAGAGGTGCGGTCTTTCGAATGAAACGTTAAACCAAGGCCACATCTGCCCTCTCAGATGGATGTTAAATATCCCATCGCTCTATGGAGAAGCAGAGCAGGGGAATTATTCCCGCTGTCATTGTCAATATTTATCCTTCAATCAACATCACAAAAACAGATCTGATCATTATCACATTGCTTCCCCTCTCGCCAGCCTCTGCTCCATTTATTGGTCATGTTACTGACCCAGAGACACTGTAACTACAGTCCCCCTATATCGTCCACATTTGGGTCACCAAATCCTCTATCCTCCCTGAATGTCTGCAGCAGCTCACAACACAACCTCCAGAAAACCATCCACAGCACCTCCACTAACTTTACAATAGCAGAAGTCAGTCAAAAGTCCCTCACCTGTCAGTTGGATGCCTGATCCTTTTAAATAACACTAGAGGGGGTTCCTCGTGTTGCTGAATGCATGTTCAGCTGAGAGTGACTAACACAGGCGGTCAATGAACATGCACAGAACAAGTTTCAAAGACGTACAACAAAGCTGCTGGAATGGCTGATTGACACCATATTATGACCCCTCCTCACGCTACAGACACACACACGTTGCACCCACGCTAGCACCCCGGCCAGCCTGGGTGTCCTGTACAATGTGCTGGATGTGACCGGCTGTGCAGCTCACACCATTTTATGGATCCAAACTTCCACAGCACCAGTGGAGCTGGACAGATGAAATGTGTGGTCAGGGAGAGAAACAGAGGGAAATAAACTCACTTTAAAAAGGGAATTAACAAAACACTTTAAGATAAACAAGCTTCAGGAATATTGGAAATGGGCAGGGGATTAGGATAATCAGAGGGGTGATGCCATGGAGGGATTTGATCATATGAGTGAGAATATTAAATTTGAGGTGTGACTGGAGCAAGAGCCAATGTAGGTCAGTGAGCACAAGGATGTTGGGTGAACAGAATTTAATGTAAATTAGAAGATGGCAGCAGAGTTTTAAATTACCACAAGGTTACAGAGAGTAGAATGTGGGAGACCAGCCAAGAGTGTGTTAGAATAGTCAAGCCTCGATGTAACAAAGGCATGGATGAGGGTTTCAGCAGCAGATGAGCTGATGTGACCGCTCTCTTTCCCTCACTCTCTATCTTTTTCTGTTTCTCTCTCTGTCGCCCTCACTTGTTCTGCCCCCCTCCCCCCCCCCCACCACCCGCCCTTAGGATCTTATATGTCGCCTTTTACACTTCTAAACTCCAGCTGATGTACGCCTAGCCTCTGCAGCCTTTCCTCATAAGACAGCACACCCATTCCAGGTATTAGTCTAGAAATCCTTCTCTGAACTGCGTCCAATGCATTTACATCCTTCCTTAAATAAGGTGGCCAGTACTGTACACAATACTTCAGATGCAGTTTCATCAATGCCTGTACAACTGAAACATAGCCTCTCTACCTTTGCATTCAACTGCTCTCCCAATAAGCAGTTCTATTAGCTTTCCTAAACACTTGCTGAACCTTCATGCTAACATTTGTGATTCATGAACTCGGACACCCAGATCCCTTTGCATCCCAGAGCTTTGCAGTCTCTCACCATTCAGATATTGTGTTTATTTTTTTTTAATTCTTCCTGCCAATATGGGCAACTTCACATTTCCCCCTATTATACACCATTTGTCATATCTTTTCCCTCTCACTCAACCTATCTACATCCCTTTTTAGCCACCTTATTTCCTCTGCACAGCGTACTTTCCGACCTATCTTTGTGCCATCAGCAAATTTAGCACCCATACCTTTGGACCCTTCATCCAAGTCATTTATATAAATTGTAAAAGGTTGAGGTCGCAGCACTGATCCCTGTGGCAACCACTCGTTACTTCTTGTATATGTTAATTTTGAAACTAGGGTGTTAAACCTGAACAAGGGAAACTATGAAGGTACGAGGGGCAAATTGGCAATTTAGTGTTGGTAAAGAGGTAGTACTTGAAAGTGTAACTGGATTGAAGGTTGATAAATCCCTGGACCAGATGAGCTACATCACAGAGTGTTGAAGGAGGTGGCAATAGAGATGGTGGATGTATTGGTTGGTATCTTTCAAACTTCTATAGATTCTGGAAGAGACCCTAAAGACTGGAAAGTAGCAAATGTAACCCCACAATTTAAGAAGTGTGGGAGAGGGAGAATGAGAACTACAGACCTGTTAGTTTAACGTCAGTAATAGGAAAAATGTTCGAATCTATTGTAAAAGATGTGATAACTGGACACTTAGAAAATAATGGTAAAATTGGCAGAGTCAACGTGGATTTATGAAAGGGGTATCATGTGCAACAAACCTGTTGAAGTCTTTTGAGGATGTTACTTGCAGCATTACTAAAGGAGAACCAGTGGATGTGGCGTATTTGGATTGACAGAAGGCTTTTGATAAGGTCCCACACAGGAGGTTAGTAAACAAAATTACAACGCATGGGATTGGGAGTAATATACTGGTATGGATTAAGAACTGGTTAACTGGAAGAAAAGAGAGAGTAGGAATAAACGGGTCATTCTCAGGATGGCAGGCACTTACGAGTGGGAGTAACACAAGGATCAGCACAAGGGCCACAGCTGTTCACAATCTATATAAATGATTTGAATGTGGGGATCAAATGTAATATTTACAAATTTGCTGATGATACAAAACTAGGTGGGAAAGTAAGTTGAGAAGAGGATGCAAGGAGGCTTCAAGCGGATTTGGATAGGATAAGTGAACGAACATGAACATGGCAGCTGGAATATATTATGAATAAGTGTCAAGTGATCCACTCCGGTAAAACAGAGACAGAAAGACAGCATATTTTTTGACTGGGGAGAGGTTGGGAAGTGTTGATGTCCAAAGGGACGTGGGTGTCCTTGTTCACGAGTCACTAAAAGCTCGTGTGCAGGTGCACCAATCAGTTTGGAAGGCAAATGGTATGTCGGCTTCCATCTCAAGCGGTTTTGAGTGCAGGAGTAAAGATGTCTGGCTGCAATTGTATACAGCCTTGGTGAGACTGCAACTGGAGTATTGCTTACAGTCTTGGTCTCCTTGTCTAAAGAAGGATATATTTGCCATGCAGGGAGTACAACTGATATTCAGCAGACTATCCCTGGGATGGCAGGATTGTCTTATGAGGAGAGATTGAGAAAACTGGGCCTGTATTCTCTCGAGTTTCAAAAAATGTGAAGTGATCTCAAACAAAATTTTTACTGGGGGTGACGGGGTGGATGCAGATCGGATGTTTCCCCTGGGTGGTGAGTCTTGAACCAGGGGACATAATCTCAGAATAAGGGGTAAGAAATTTAAGACTGAGATGAAGAAGAATTTCTTCACTCAGAGGGAGGTAAATCTTTGGAATTCACCACCACAGAGGCTGTGGAAGATCAACACTGAGCATGTTCAAGACAGAAATCAATGGATTTAGGGAGACAAATCACATCAAGGGATACAGGGATAGCACGGGAAAGTAGCGTTGAGGTAGATGATCAGACATGATCTAGAACAAAGAACAATGAAAATTACAGCACAGGAACAGGCCCTTCGGCCCTCCAAGCCTGCGCCGATCCAGATCCTCCACCTAAACATGTCGCCTATTTTTTTAGTGTCTGTATCTCTTTGCTTCCTGCCCATTCATGTATCTGTCTAGATACATCTTAAAAGACGCTATCGTGCCCGCGTCTTCCTCCTCCGCTGGCAACGCATTCCAGGCACCCACCTCCCTCTGCGTAAAGAGCTTTCCACGCATATCCCCCCTAAACTTTTCCCCTTTCACTTTGAACTCGTGACCCCTAGTAATTGAATCCCCCACTCTGGGAAAAAGCTTCTTGCTATCCACCCAGTCTATACCTCTCATGATTTTGTGTACCTCAATCAGGTCCCCCCTCAACCTCCGTCTTTCTAATGAAAATAATCCTAATCTGCTCAACCTCTCTTCATAGCTAGTGCCCTCCATACCAGGCAACATCCTGGTGAACCTCCTCTGCACCCTCTCCAAAGCATCCACATCCTTTTGGTAATGTGGCGACCAGAACTGCACGCAGTATTCCAAATGTGGCCGAACCAAAATCCTATACAACTGTAACATGACCTGCCAACCCTTGTGCTCAATACCCCGTCCGATGAAGGAAAGCATGCTGTATGCCTTCTTGACCACTCTATTGACCTGCGTTGCCACCTTCAGGGAACAATGGACCTGAACACCCAAATCTCTCTGTCCATCAATTTTTCCCAGGACTTTTCCATTTACTGTATAATTCACTCTTGAATTGGATCTTCCAAAATGCATCACCTCGCATTTGCCCTGATTGAACTCCATCTGCCATTTTTCTGCCCAACTCTCCAATCTATTTATATTCTGCTGTATTCTCTGACAGTCCCCTTCACTATCTGCTACTCCACCAATCTTAGTGTCGTCTGCAAACTTGCTAATCAGACCACCTATACTTTCCTCCAAATCATTAATGTATATCACAAACAACAGTGATCCCAGCACGGATCTCTGTGGAACACCACTGGTCACACGTCTCCATTTTGAGAAACTCCCTTCCACTGCTACTCTCTGTCTCCTGTTGCCCAGCCAGTTCTTTATCCATCTAGCGAGTACACCCTGGACACCATGCGCCTGCACTTTCTCCATCAGCCTACCATGGGGAACCTTATCAAACGCCTTACTGAAGTCCATGTATATGACATCTGCAGCCCTTCCCTCATCAATCAACTTTGTCACTTCCTCAAAGAATTCTATTAAGTTGGTTAGACATGACCTTCCCTGCACAAAACCATGTTGCATATCACTGTTAAGCCCATTTTCTTCCAAATGGGAATAGATCCTATCCCTCAGTCCCTTCTCCAGCAGCTTCCCTACCACTGACGTCAGGCTCACCGGTCTATAATTACCTGGATTTTCCCTGTTACCCTTCTTAAACAAGGGGACAACATTAGCAATTCTCCAGTCCTCCGGGACCTCACCCGTGTTTAAGGATTCTAATTGAATGATGGAGCAGGGTCGATGGGCTGAATGGCCTACTCCTGCTCCTATGTTCCTTCAAACACGTGATTGTTTTCCTTCATTAACTCAAACCTCTCCAAGTTTCTGTTGATTTCTTCTCTAATTATTGTTTGTAAAACATTACTGATGTTCAACTAACTGGTCTGTAATTGCTAGGACTGTGCTCACATCATCATGAAGAAGATGCAGGTTTAAGGTAATTGGCAAAGAACCAGAGGCAAAATGAAGAGAATGTTCTTGCACAGTGAGTTGCCAAATTTAGAGCCCCCCGTTATCTGGAAACATACATAAATCAGATAAAAGAAAGCTTATGACAGGCACAAACAAATAATACTTCAGAAATCTGAGAGGAGTAAAGAAAGTGCAGGGGTGAAGTAAAAAAACGAAATTAGAAAAGCAAAGAGAGGGCATGAAAAAATATTGGCAGGTAAAACCAAGGAAAACCCAAAGATGTTTTATCAGTACATTAAGAATAAAGGGATAACTAAGGAAAGGGGAGGGCCTATCAGAGATGTAAAAGGTAGTTTGTGCGTGGATGCAGAAGATGTTGGCAGGGTCCTTAATGGATTTTATGTCTCCGTCTTCATAAAAGAGAGGGATGATGCAGACATTGTAGTTAAAGAGGAGGAGTGTGAAATATTAGATACAATAAGCATAATGAGAGAGGAAGTACTCGAGGGTTTGAAATCCTTGAACGTGGATAAATCGCCAGGGCCGGATGGATCGTAGCTCAGGCTGTGAAAGGAAGCGAGGGAGGAAATAGTGGATACTCTGAGGATCATCTTCACATTCTCACGAGATACAGGCGAGGCAGTAGACGATTTGGAGGTCTGTGAACATAGTGCCAGTGTTTAAAAATGGTGCGAAGGATAGGCCAAATAATTAGAGTCTGGTCAGTCTGACCTAAAGGCCTGTTACCCGACCCAAACCCGACGTCATATGTCGGGTTCGGGTCGCTCTTCCGGATCCGGCTTTCGGGCTCGGGTTGGGTCCGACACACACAGTACTAACTTTTGATCGGCTGGGAGGAAAAGGGAAGTTGAGTAAGTAAGCATGATAGTTTGAAAAGTCATCCTCAGCTGAGAGTCCGAGATGTCAAGGAGGGAAACGTGCATCTGGACTCCACAGACTCTGAGTCTGCGCAGTGAGAAAGTGAGTGTTTCTTTGATGTCACCGCGCTCATGCTGCAGCTTCCTTCCATTCCATCCAAAAGTGCTAAGTACAGAGAGTGCAATATGGTAGGGTCAGGCTCGGGTCCGATGTTGTTCTGTCAGGATCGGTCGGGTTTTATTTCCAGACCCGAGCAGGCCTTTAGTTGGACATCGGTGGGCAAATTATTCGAATCAATTCTCAGAGCAACGATAAACTGTCATTTACAAAGGCAAAGATTAATCAGGGATAGTCAGCATGGATTTGCTAAGGGAGGGTCTTGTCTTACTAACACAATTAAGTTTTTTGAGGAAGGAGCAAGAAGGATTGATAAAGGTAGTGCAGTGGATGTGGTCTACATGTATTTTAGTAAGGCGTTTGAAAAGGTCCCACATGACAGACTGATCAGAACAGTGAAAGCTCATGAGATACAGGGGAATGTGGCAAGTTGCTTCCAAAATTGGATCAATGTCAGGAAACAAAGGGTAATGGTCGACAGATGTTTCTTGTGAATGGAAAGCGGTGTCTAGTGGCGTTCCCAGGTCTCAGTGTTGGGTCCCTTGCAATTTGTGATGTATATTAATGCTTTGGACTTAAATGTGGGAGGCATGAGTGGAAATTTGCTGATGGCACAAAAATTGGTCATGTAGTTGATAGTGAAGAGGATAGCTGTGGACTCCAGAATGATATCAATGGTTAAATGGTTTGGTTGAGTGGGCGGAAAAGTGGCAAATGGAAGTCAATCTGGGGAACTGTGAGGTAATGCAGTTGGGAAGGGCAAATAAAGCGAAGGAATACACAACAGACAGGAGGATAGTGAAAGGGGTAGAAGAAGTTAGAGACCTTGGAGTGTTTGTCCACAGGTCCCAGAAGGTGGCAAGACAGGTAGACAGAGTGGTGAAGAAGGCATATGGAATGCTTTCCTTTACTGGCCGATATATAGAATACAAAAGTAGGGATGTAATGCTGGAATTGTATAAAACACTGGTTAGGCCACAGCTGGAGTATTGTGGACAGTTCTGGTCACCACATTACAGGAAGGACATAATTGCTTTGGAGAGAGTACAGAGAATATTTTCAAGAATGTTACCAGTGATGGAAAATTGCATCCATGATGAAAGATTGGATCGGCAAAGATTGTTTTCATTAGAACAGAGGAGACTGAGGGGTGACTTGATTGAGGTGTGCAAAATTATGAGGGGGCCCAGATAGAGTAGCCAGGAAGGACATGTTTCCCCTAGCGGGGAGGTCAATTACCAGAGGGCACAGATTTAATTGATTGGTAGATGGATCAGAGGGGACATGAGGAAAAACCTTTTCACCCAGAGGGTGGTGGGTGTCTGGAATTCACTGCCAGGACGGTGGTGGAGGCAAAAACCATCAATTATTTTAAAAGGTACCTGGACCTACACCTGAAGTGCTGCAACTGGCAAGGCCATGGACCAGCGGCTGGAAGATGGGATGAGATTGGGCGGCTAGTTTTTTCAGCCAGCAGAGACACATTGGGCTGAATAGCCTCCTTTTGAGCGTTAACCCTTCCATGGATATTTGGTCCAATCTGTCTGTGGGTGGGATCTGGAATTCACTGCCTGAAAACATGGTGGAATCAGATTCAATAATACCTTTCAAAAGGAAATTTAACAAAAACTTGACAAGGAAAAAAAAACAATCGGAGTCTGGGGAAAGAGGAGGGAGTGGAACTAATTAGATATCTCTTTCAAAGGGACAGCACTGACCGAATAGCCTCTTTATGTGCTGCATCAATCTCTGATTATATGAACAAGAGACACAGAGAGATATGGAGAAAGGGTGAAAGAAGGGAAGAAAAATAGAGACAGAGTGAAAGTGAAGTTTGTACCAGTTTTCAGGGGTAGGGATTGTGATTCGTGATCTGCCCGTGCCCATTCCTGTTGAGGCAGGGGACACACAAACTTCCTGCTGCCTCCTCATTTCCATGAATTCTACGTGCTGCCCAGGGTGACACGCACTGCTGTCTGTCTGCAGGCTTAACAGGGACCTAACTGTGTGTGAGGCTGGCACGTGCTTCAGCCAGGATTCAGCTCTTAAAGGTAGTCTGTCCCTCTTAAAGGGAAGCTTTACTGAATCACAGGAGGCTGCTGCTGCTGACTGTGAATGTTGCAATTGGAGACAAGGTAAATGGAAGACTAGGACAGAGAGAGGTCTCTGCTGTTCACGGATGTGGTGTTGGAGGCCTTAGTCACGGAGGTTGACCAGAGGAGAGTGGCCATGTTTCTGTGGGGTGGGGCGGAGACCCTTAAGGAACGTCTTCCGAAGGGAATGGGAGCAGGTGGTCAGGGAGGTCAAATGCAAGAATCTGGCCCCAAGGAACTGGCAGCAGAGCCAGAAGGAGTTTCATGAGCTCACACGGGTGGCCAATGTCAGTGAATTCATCGCCACATGGCATCTCCTACCCCCAACATCACCAACCTCTCACATAGCTCAATGTACCACACCCCCATCACTTAGTTTAAAAGACGTATAGCAAAGCTGCTGGAATGGCTGATTGGTGTCAGATCAGATCCCTCTGCACACTACCAGCACATACTTGGTGAACAGGGACTGGAGCCCTGTTTAGCATGCAGCACTGAAAGTGACTGGCAGCTCAGCCCATACCATTTTATGGATCCACACTTCCATGGCGTTGGGCCCAGTGACACTGCAGAGCTGAGAATACCTGCCATAGACAGATACAGAGGGAAAGAAGCCTTCTTTTAAATCGGAATTGAAGAAAAAACTTGAAGGCAGGAATATGGGAATGGACAGGGCAATGGGACTAATTGAGGGTGAGATTCAAACACAAGAATGAGAATATTAAATTTAAGGTGCTGCCGGTCCCGGAGCTAATGTAGATCAGTGAGCACAGGGGTGATGGGTGATCAGGATTTGGGGTGATGGGTGATCAGGATTTGGTGTGAATTAGTTGAAAGGCAGCAGAGTTCTGGATGGGCTGTGGTTTATGGAGGTTTATAACTGGGAGGGTGACCAGGATAGAATTGGAATAGTCAAATGTGGATTTAACAGATTTAAAGATTGGTCAAGACAAATGTAGGTCCCTTACCGTCAGAAACAGGGGAATTAATTATGGGGAACAAAGAAATGGCTGACCAACTAAATGCATACTTTGGTTCTGTCTTCACAAAGGAGAATACAAATATCATACCAGAAATGTTGGGGAACATGGGGTTTAGTGAGAGAGGAACTTAAGGAAATCAGTATTAGTAGAGAAATGGTGTTGGGGAAATTGATGGTATTGAAGGCCAATAAATTCCCAGGGCCTGTTAATCTACATCTCAGAGTACTGAAGGAAGTGGTCCTCGAAATAATGGATGCATTGGTGGTCATCTTTCAAGATTCTATAGATTCTGGAACATTTCCTACAGATTGGAATGTAGCTAATGCAACCCCAGGGAGGTTGAGAGAAAGCAGGGAATAATAGACCAGTCAGCCTGTCGTCGGTAGTGGGGAAAGTTCTAGAGTTCATTATCAAAGATTTTATAGCAGAACACTTGTAGAAAAGTGGTAGAATCGGACAGAGTCAGCATGGATTTACGAAAGGGATATCACTCTTGACAAATCAACAAAAATTCTTCGAGGATGTAATCAGTAGAGTTGATGAGGGGGAGCCAGTGGATGTGGTTTATTTGGACTTTCAGAAGGCTTTCATCAAAGTTCCACATAACAGATTAGCGTATAAAATTAAAACGCATGAGATTGGTGCTAGTGTATTGTGATATATAGAAAATTGGTTGGCAGACAGGCAACCCAAGAGTAGGAATAAATGGGTATTTAT
This sequence comes from Heterodontus francisci, assembly GCF_036365525.1. Classification (NCBI taxonomy): domain Eukaryota; kingdom Metazoa; phylum Chordata; class Chondrichthyes; order Heterodontiformes; family Heterodontidae; genus Heterodontus; species Heterodontus francisci. The sequence goes on along the minus strand of NW_027140130.1, from coordinate 1,105,012 downwards.
TCCGAATGGCAGGCAGTCACTAGTGGGGTACCATAGGGATTGGTGATAGGACCCCAGCTATTCACAATATATCTTACTGATTTCGATGAGGGAACTAAATGTAATATCTCCAAATTTGCAGATGACACAAAACAGGGTGGGAGGGTGAGTTGTGAGGAGGATGCAGAGAGGCTTCAGGGTGATTTGGACAAATTGAGTGAGTGGGCTAATGCATGGCAGATGCAGTACAATGTGGATAAATGTGAGATTAATCACTTTGGTAGCAAAAACAGGAAGGCAGATTATTATCTGAATGGCTATAAACTGAGAGAGGGGGATATGCAAGGAGAGCTGGGTGTTCTCGTACACCAGTCACTGAAGGTAAGAATGCAGGTGCAAAGGACAGTAAAGAAGGTAAATGGTATGTTGGCCTTCACAGCGAGCTGATTCGAGTACAGGAGCAGGGATGTCTTATTGCAATTATACATGGCCTTGGTGAGGCTACACCTGGAATATTGTGTGCAGTTTTGGTCTCCTTATCTAAGGAAGGATGTTCTTGCTGTAGGTTTACCAGACTGATTCCCCAGATGGCGGGACTGACGTATGAGGAGAGATTGAGTCGGTTAGGATTATGTTGGCTGGAATTCAGAAGAATGATGGGGGATCACATAGGAACCTATAAAATTCTAACAGGACTTGACAGAACAGATACAGGAAGGATGTCCCCGATGGTGGTGGAGTCCAGAACCAGTGGTCATAGTCTAATGATACAGGGTAAACCTTTCAGGACTGAGATGCGAAATCTCTACACCCAGAGAGTGATGAGTCAGTGGAATTCGCTGCCACAGGAAGCAGTTGAGGCCAAAACATTGCATGTTTTCAAGAAGGAGCTAGATATAGCTCTTAGGATGAAAGAGATCAAAGGATATGGGGGGAAAGCGCAAACAGGTTGCTGAGTTGGACGATCAGCCATGATCATAATGAATGGCGGGGGAGGCTCGAAGGGCCGAATGGCCTACTCCTGCTCCTATTTTATATGTTTCTATGTTAACAAGGGCACAGATGAGGGTTTATGTAGCAGATGAGCTGAGGCAGACGGATGATATTACAGAGCTGGTAATAGGCAGGGCAGGTGATGGAGAGAATAAGGGGTCAGAACTCAGCTCAGGGTTAAATAGAACGCAGAGGATGCAAACTGTCTGGTTCAACCTCAGACATTAGCCAGTTAGGGGTACGTGGTTCATGGACAGAATTTCCGAAGGAGACCGATTGCACGAGCTCCACTGTTCCCAAAATTAAAATTGTCAGAACATTATTTCAGTGAAACGCGGTTTACAGATCACATAGCGGGAAATAGGGACTTCGCAGGGGAAGCAACAGCAGAAAACACGGTAGAGTAAATTACTTGAACTCTAATACAAGTAGCAATGGTTTATAGAGCTCATAGCTGGAGATAGAGTTTTGCCAGGGATAACAAAAGTAACAAGGAAGGCAGAGTAAATGACAAGAACAGTAATGTTGCTAAACTTGGTTTATAACATTCATAGCTAGATAGAGAGACTTACCATGGATACTGATAATAGCAAGGATGGGATAGTAAATGTGTTGCATAATCTTCAATGCGAGATAGATCCGATACTCTAATGGGAACCGATCATAATTGGCAGAAAGACGGTCAAACTCCCAAATGAAACTCCTGCCCATTGTTGTAACATTCCAGTCTATTGTTCTCAGTGTCTAACACATTGTTGTAACATTCCAATCTATTGTCCTCATATTCTGACCCATTGTTGTAACATTCCAGTCTATTGTTCTCAGATTCTGAACCATTGTTGTAACATTCCAATCTATTGTTCTCAGTGTCTAACACATTGTTGTAACATTCCAATCTATTGTCCTCATATTCTGACCCATTGTTGTAACATTCCAGTCAATTGTTCTCAGATTCTGATCCATTGTTGTAACATTTCAATCTATTGTTCTCAGATTCTGATCTATCCTCTCCCTTTCTCTGGAGCTATTGATCCCTGTTAGTGCCAGGTCTGATGCTCCCGCTAACACTATGTGATAACGCATTGAAAGCAGTCCCTTATTAATAGCAGCGGGAACCCCTCCAGTGACACAATTAGAGTCCATGGAGACTGACATTAATTACAGTCACTGAACAAACAGGTTCAGTTAACCCCTTTCAATCCAACTCTTTTTGTACCACAATAAATTAGAACATTTACCCAGAAGGGATGGGATGTATAAGGATAGCTGAGGGAAGGAATGGTGGAAATAGTAGAGGCACTTGACAGAATCTTTCATTTCTCCTTGGATATGGGAGTGTGACAGAGGACTGGAGGGTTGTAAATGTTACACCCTGGTTACAAATGGAGAGATGGAGCAAACCCTGTAGTGTCCAGTCCATCTGACGTCAGTGGTGGGGAAATGTCACATCCCAGAACAGAAATATTCGTTGGTTGGAAAAACATAGCATAATAAATTTCAAGCAGCACGGATATACTAATTACAAATCATCTCTGGAAAACTTCAACAAGAACTTATCCCAAGGTACTTCACAGCAGCATTATGAAACAAAGTATAACACTGAACCACAAATGTAGATATTAGGTTAGGAGACCAAAATATTGGTCAAAGAGGTAAGATTTAAAGGAGTGTCTGAAAGGATAAAAGTGAGGTGGAGAGGTAGAGCTGTGTAGGGAGGATATTCCAGAGCTCGGGACCGAGGCAACTGAAGGTGCGGTCAGCAATGGGGGAGTAATTAATATCAGGAATGCACAAGAGGCCAGAATTAGTGGAGTAGAGATATCTCAGAGGGTTGTCGGGCAGGAGGAGATTACAGAGATAGTGAGGGGTGAGACCATGGACGGATTTGAAAATATGATTGAGAATTTTAAAATAAAGGCATTGTTTGACAGTGAGCTGATGTAGGTCAGTGATCGGGGAATGGGACTTGTTGTGAGTTAAGACACAGGCAGCAGAGTTTTAGATTACCTCAAGTTTACAGATAGTAGAATGTGGGAGAATGACTTGGAATAGTCTAGTCTGCAGGTAATGAAAACATGAATGAGAGCTTCAGCAGCAGATGAGTTGAGACAGGAGTGAAGTTGGGCGATCTTATTGAGGTGGGAATAGGTGGGCATAGTGATGGCACGAATATGAGGTTGGAAGCTCATTTTGTGGCCGAATGCCACAGAGTCACAGAATTGTTACAGCACAGAAGGTGGCCATTCTGTCCATCGAGTCTGCACTGGCTCTCCGAAAGAGCAATATATCTAGTGCTACTCCCCTGCCTTCTCCCTGTAACTCTGTACAATCTTCCTTTTCAGATAACTATCCAATTTCCTCCTGAATGCCTCGATTGAATCTGCCTCCACCACACTCCCAGGTAGCGCATTCCAGACCTTAACACTCGCTGTATGAAAATGTTTTCCTCATGTCACTTCTGCTGCTTTTACCAATTACTTTAATTCTTTGTCCTCTCGCTTTCGATCCTTTCAGGAATGGGAACAGTTTTTCCCTTTCCACTCTGTCCAGACACCTCATAATTTTGCAGACCTTTTTCAAATTTCCTCTCAGCCTTCTCCTCTGCAAGGAAAATGTTCCAACTTCTCCAGTCTATCTTCAATACTGATATTCGTCATCTCTGGAACCATTCATGTGAATGTTTTTTCACACTCTCCAATGTTTCCATGTTATCTAATGTGCCCAGAACTGGACGTAACGCTGCAGCTGAGGCCGAACTAGTGTCTTATACAAGTTCAAAACAACCTCCTTGCTCTTGTATTCCATGCTACAGGATACTGTAGGCTTTATTAACTGCTCTCTGATCCTGTCATGCCACCTTCAACGACCGATGCACATATACATCCAGGTCCCTCTGCTCCAGAACCCCTTTTAGAATTGTACCCTTTATTCTATATTTTCTCTCCATGTCCTTCCGACGAAATGAATCACTTCACATTTCCCCACATTGAAATTCATCTGTCTGCCCATTCCACCAACTTGTCTGTGTCCTTTTGAAGTTTTACACTATCCTGCCAACAGTTCATAATGCTTCCACGTTTTGTATCATCTACAAACTTTGAAATTGTGCCCTGTACACCAAGGTCCAGGTCATTAATATATGTCAGGAAGAGAAAGGGTCCAAACACTGATCCCTGTGGACCTCCACTACAAATCTTAAATAAAAAACGAAACGTGCTGGAAACACTCAGCAGGTCTGGCAGCATCTGTGGAGAGAGAAGCAGAGTTAATGTTCCAGGTCAGTGACCCTTCATCAGAACTGGAAAAGGTTAGACATGTAATAGGTTTTAAGCAAATAAAGCAGGGATGGGGCAAAATGGATCAGAAGGGGTGTTGATAGAACAGAGGGCCAGAGAGATTCACTGACCAGGAGGTCGTGGGGCAAAGGCAAAGAGAGTGTCCTCATGGTGTGGTGAAAGACAAAGCATTAGTGCAGAGCAGGTGTTAAATGACAGAATAAAGAACAGCCCGAGCTAAAAGCACCAATATAAAAATCCCAGTTTAAGTCTGGCACATGGCAACAAACTGATAAAACAAATAATAAAAATGGACCAGTCATGCTCTGAAATTATTGAACTCAATGTTCAGTCCAGAAGTCTGTAAAGTGCCTATTCGGACAATGAGGTGCTGTTCCTCGAGCTGGCGTTGATGTTCACTGGAACCCCACAGCAGGTCAAACACAGATTGGGTGACTGCTTTGTGGAACACCTCCGCTCAGTCCAAAAGCATGACCCCGAGCTTCCACTCACTTGTCATTTCAACACACTCTATCCCCCACCCCCGCTCTCATGACTACATTTCTGTTCTTGTGTTTACACCCTCCACTCCCGCTTCACTTGCTTAAAACCTATTACATTTCTAACCTAATCCAGTTCTGATGAAAGGTACAAGCCTGGAACATTAACTCTGTTTCTCTCTCCACATACACTGCTGAGTATTTCCAGCACTTTCTGTTTTTATTTCAGATTTCCAGCATCTGCAGTATTTTGTTTTGATTCCACGACAAACTTTTCTCCAACCCGAAAAGCATCCATTAATCACTAATCTCTGTTGCCTGTCACTCAACCAGTTTAGTTTCATGTTGCTACTGTCCTTTATTATTCGATGAGCTATAACTTTGCTCACAGGTCTGTTGTGTGCCACTTTCTCAAATGCTTTTTGGAATTCCATTTAAACCACATCAACAGCATTGTCCTCATCAAGCTTCCTTTTTACCTCTTCAAAAAACTCCAGCCAGGTTGTTAAACACCATTTTCCCTTAACAAATTCGTGCTGGTTTTCCTTAATTAACCCACATTTGTCCATATGCCTATTAATGTTGTCCTGAATATTACACCAAGGTTGCAAACAGACTGTCTGAATCTGAGACTGTTACCAGGGAGAGGGATGGAATCAATAGCAAGGGAACAGATTTGGACTGGGCAGGGAAAACAATGGCCTCAATCTTCACAATATTTAATTGGAGGAAATTTCTGCTCATCCAGTGCTGGATATCGGATAAGCAGTTGGATAATTTAACAGCAGTGGAGGAGAGGAGATAGGTGGTGGTGAGGTAAACATGATGGAGTTCTTTGATAAAACAATGGAGAGGGTTGATGAGGGTGGTGTGATTTAAGTTATATTTATAGACTTTCAAAAGGTGTTTGATCAAGTTACATTCAATAGACTGATTAGGAAAACTGAACCCTATGCAGTGATTGATAAAACAATGGAGACGGTTGCTGAGGGAAGGAATGGTGGAAATAGCAGAGGCACTGGTCAGAATCTTCCAATCCTCCTTGGATATGGGAGTCATGACAGAGGACTGGAGGGCTGTAAATGTTACTCCCTGTTCCAAAAGGAGTGATTAGATAAATCCTGTAACTACTGACCAGTCAGTCTAATGTCAGTGGTTGGAAATTACTAGAGGCCAGAACCCAGCTCAAAAATATATCTTTCTTGGAAAAACATGGGATAATAAATAACAAACAGCACAGATAGGTTAATGGAAAATCATGTCTGATAATCCTGATCAAGTTCGTTGATGACAAAACTGTGACTGTTGATGAGGACAACATGTTTTGTGTTATGTGCACAGAATTTCAAAAAGCCGGTGATCAAATGCCATTTCATAGACTTGTTATGAAAAATGGAACATATGGATTAATGTGACAGTGACAGTGTGGATAAGATAGTGACTCAGGGACAGAAAGCAGAGAGAAGTGGTGAACAGACATTGTTCAGACTGGGGGAGGGAGAGTATGCAGTGGTGTTTCTCAGGAGTCGGTATTAGAACCAGTGCCGTTCCTGGCAGATAGATAGATATATAACTGACACAAACGTATACGTAAAAAAAACCCCACAATTTCAACTCTTGCAGATGACATGAAACGCATAACTAAAGGTGGGAAAATGCAGACCAGAGAATTATCAAACTTCACAGACGTTTTTCTTTAAAATTTGTTTATTCTGGACACTAATCCATCACAAATTTATTTCTTACTCTAATTTGTTTGTGTGTGATTCTCGTGTGAGTGTGTGTGTGAATGTGAAGCGTATTTTCTTATTATTTTATTTAGATACAGCTCAGATTGTTAAGTATAATAAACTCATCTCTTGTTTAAACTAAAGAAAACCTGTCCTATTGGCTCTTTCACGATCTCAATAAAGATAGAAGGTAAAAAACTCACTGAGTTGGTCAGCACGTCCACTGCTAAAAAGGAATAAACTCTGTTGTGGTGAAATAAGATATAAGACAAGAGGGGAGCCTGGAACCCCTCCTCACCTGGCTGTCACAGAAATCTGGAGGTTCTAGTGATCGTAAACCAACAACAAATGAGAAATTGGAAGTAGGGAAAACAATTGATCCTGAGAAAAAACTTTTTTTTTTAGAATTAGAATTAGAACATTACAGCGCAGTACAGGCCCTTCGGCCCTCGATGTTGCGCCGACCTGTGAAATCATCTGACCTACACTATTCCATTTTCATCCATATGTCTATCCAATGACCATTCAAATGCAGTTGAAGTTGGCGAATCTACTAGTGTTGCAGGCAGGGCGTTCCACGCCCCTTCTACTCTCTGAGTAAAGAAACTACCTCTCACATCTGTCCGATATCTATCACCCCTCAACTTAAAGCTATGTCCCCTCGTGTTTGCCATCACCATCCGAGGAAAAAGACTCTCACTATCCACCCTATCTAACCCTCTGATTATCTTATATGTCTCTATTAAGTCACCTCTCCTCCTCCTTCTCTCCAACGAAAACAACCACAAGTCCCTCAGCCTTTCCTCGTAAGACCTACCCTCCATACCAGGCAACATCCCAGTAAATCTCCTCTGCACCCATTCCAAAGCTTCCACTTCCTTCCTATAATGCGGTGACCAGAACTGCACGCAATACTCCAGGTGCGGTCTGACCAGAGTTTTGTACAGCTGCAGCATGACCTCGTGGCTCCGAAACACGACCCCCCTAATAATAAAAGCGAATACACCATGTGCCTTCTTAACAGCCCTATTAACCTGGTTAGCAACTTTCAGGGATTTATGTACCTGGACACCAAGATCTCTCTGCTCATCTACACTACCAAGAATCTTCCCATTAGCCCAGTACTCTGCATTCCTGTTACTCCTTCCAAAGTGAATCACCTCACACTTTTCCGCATTAAACTCAATTTGCCATCTCTCAGCCCAGCTCTGCAGCCTATCTGCGTCCCTCTGTACCCTACAACATCCTTCGGCACTATCCACAACTCCACTGACCTTCGTGTCATCCGCAAATTTACTAACCCACCCTTCTACACCCTCCTCCAGGTCATTTATAATAATGACAAACAGCAGTGGCCCCAAAACAGATCCTTGCGGTACACCACTAGTAACTAAACTCCAGGATGAACATTTGCCATCAACCACCACCCTCTGTCTTCTTTCAGCTAGCCAATTTCTGATCCAAAGCTCTAAATCACCTTCAACCCCATACTTCCGTATTTTCTGCAATAGCCTACCGTGGGGACCTTATCAAGCGCCTTACTGAAATCCATATACACCACATCCACTGCTTTACCCTCATCCACCTGTTTGGTCACCTTCTCGAAAAACTCAATAAGATTTGTGAAGCACGACCTGCCCTTCACAAAACCGTGCTATCACTAATGAACTTATTCTTTTCAAGATGATTATAAATCCTGTCTCTTATAACCTTTTCCAACATTTTACCCACAACCGAAGTAAGGCTCACAGGTGTATAATTACCAGGGCTGTCTCTACTCACCTTCTTGAACAAGGGGACAACATTTGCTATCCTCCAGTCTTCCGGCACTATTCCTGTCGACAATGACGACATAAAGATCAAGGACAAAGGCTCTGCAATCTCCTCCCTGGCTTCCCAGAGAATCCAAGGATAAATCCCAAATGGCCCAGGGGATTTACCTATTTTCACACTTTCCAAAATTGCTAACAGATCCTCCTTGTGAACCTCAATCCCATCTAGCCTAGTAGTCTGAATCTCAGTATTCTCCACGACAACATTTTCTTTCTTTACTGTAAATACTGACGAAAAATATTCATTTAACACTTCCCCTATCTCCTCTGATTCAACACACAACTTCCCACGACTATCCTTGATTGGCCCTAATCTAACTCCAGTCATTCTTTTATTCCTGATATACCGATCGAAAGCCTTAGGGTTTTCCTTGATCCTATCCGCCAATGACTTCTCGTGTCCTCTCCTTGCTCTTCTTTGCTCTCCCTTTAGATCCTTCCTGGCTAGCTTGGAACTCTCAAGCGCCCTAACTGAGCCTTCACGTCTCATCCGAACATAAGCCTTCTTCTTCCTTTTGACAAGCGCTTCAACTTCTTTCGTAAACCACGACCCCCTCGCTCGACAACTTCCTCCCTGCCTGACAGGTACATACTTATCAAGGATACGCAGTAGCTGCTCCTTGAATAAGCGCCACATTTCGATTGTGCCCATCCCCTGCAGTTCCCTTCCCCATCCTACGCATCCTAAATCTTGCCTAATCGCATCATAATTTCCTTTCCCGCAGCTATAATTCTTGCCCTGCTGTATATCCATGTCCCTGCCCATCGCTAAGGTAAACCTAACCGAATTGTGATCACTATCGCCAAAGTGCTCACCTGCATCTAAATCTAACACCTGGCCGGGTTCATTACCCAGTACCAAATCCAATGTGGCATCGCCCCTGGTTGGCCTGTCGACATACTGTGTCAGAAAACCCTCCTGCACACACTGGACAAAAACTGACCCATCTAAAGTACTCGAACTATAGTATTTCCAGTCAATATTTGGAAAGTTAAAGTCCCCCATAACCACTACCCTGTTACTCTCGCCCCTGTCGAGAATCATCTTCGCTATCCTTTCCTCTACATCTCTGGAACTATTCGGAGGACTACAGAAGACTTCCAACAGGTTGACCTCTCCTCTCCTGTTTCTAACCTCGGCTCATACTACCTCAGTCGACGCGTCCTCAAACGTCCTTTCTGCCGCTATAATACTCTCCTTCATTAACAATGCCGCACCCCCTCCTCTTTTACCATCTTCTCTGTTCGCACTGAAACAGCTAAATCCCGGAACCTGCAGCATCCATTCCTGCCCCTGCTCTACCCATGTCTCCGGAATGGCCACTACATCGAGATCTCAGGTACCAACCCATGCTGCAAGCTCACCCACCTTATTCCGGATGCTCCTGGCGTTGAAGTAGACTAAACTTAAAATGTCAATGCAGGCTTTATTGTTGTTTTCACTGCTGGAACACTGAAATGCCCACGTTCGAAGACAGAGCATACGAACATATGAACATATGAATTAGGAGCAGGTGTAGGCAACTCGGTCCCTCAAGACTGCTCTGCCATTCAGTAAGATCATGACCAATCTGATTGAAACCTCAACTCCACATTACCACCTACCCTCGATAATCTTTCACCCCATTGCTTATCAAGAATCTATCTATCTCTGCCCTACAAGCACTTAAAGAGTCTCTTCCACTGCCTTTTGAGGAAGAGAATTCCAAAGGCTCACAACCCTCAGAGAAAAAAAAAATCTCCTCATCTCTGTTTTAAATGGGCGACCCCTCATTTTTAAATAGTGACCCCTAATTCTAGATACACCCAGATACACACATCTTTCCACATGCAACCTGTCAAGAGCGCTCATGATCTCAGATGTTCAAATCAAGTCGCCACTTACCCTTCTAAATTCCAGTGGATATAAGCCGAGCCTGTCCAATATTCCCTCATAAGACAGCCCACCCATTCCAGGTATTAGTCTGGTAAACCTTTTCTGAATTGCTTCCAATGCATTTACATCCTTCCTTAAATAAGGAGACCAGTAATGCACACAGTACTCCAGATGTGGTCTCACATATAGCTGAAGCATAACATCCCTACTTTTGTATTCAATTACCCTTACGATAAACAATAACATTCTATTAGCTTTCCTAATTACTTTCTGAACATGCATACTAACCTTTTGTGATTCATGCACACGGACACCCAGATCCCTCTGCATCTCAGAGCTCTGCAATCTCTCACCTATAGATAATATGCTTCTTTTTATTATAGCTCCTGCCAAAATGGACAATTTCCCACATTATACTCCAGTTCCCAGGTCTTTACGCACTCACTTAACCTATCTATATTCATTTCCAGCCTCCTTATGTCCCCGTGACATGTTACTTTCTTACTCATACTTGTGTCATCAGCAAATTTAGCAACCATGCCTTCGGTCTCTTCATCCAAGTCATTTATATAAATTGTAAAAAGTTGAGGTCCCAGCACTGATCCCTGTGGCACACCACTCGTTACATCTTGCCAACCACAAAATGGCCCATTTATGCCTACTGCCTGTTTTATGTTAGCTAACCAATCATCGATCCATGCCAACATGTTACCCCGTTCACCATGAGCTTTTATTTTCACAAAACCTTTGATGTGGCACCTTATCTATTGCATCCTGGAAATCTATGTACAGTACATCCACCGGTTCCCCTTTCTCCACAGCACATGGTACCTCTTCAAGGCACTCCAACAAATTGATTAAACATGATTTCCTTTTCATAAAACCATTTTGATTCTGCCTCATTACGTTGAATTTTTCTAAGTGCCGGCTACACTGTCTTTAATAATAGCTTCTAACATTTTACCTCAGACAGATGTGATGCTAACTTGCCTGTAGTTTCCTGTTTCCCTCCCTTTCTTACTGAAGGAGTTACATTCCCAAGAAAGGAGTTGCATACAGAGTTAAGTAACTCGGTACAGGTCAAAACGCCTGTCTGTTGAAAAATTGAGTAATGTAGCTGGACAGTTAGGGATTACTCTCTGTCCAAAAGGTAGGAAACCCGAAATCCTAAGACTTTTGGCCAACCATATTTCACTTGAAGCTGAAGACTCAAACAGGGTTAGAATCACTAACAGATAGAGTAATGTTAGCTAAGGTAGAACTAGAACAGAATAGACTAGAATTAGAATTCCAGAGAGATCGAGAAGGAGCAGAGTGAGTGTCAAGAAAGGGAAAAAGTAAGAGTGTTCCAGAATGAGAATGAGGAAAGGGAGGTAAGCCGGCTCAAACAACTAGAGGAAGACACATACACCCAGTGAAGGCACAGCTAGTGTGGGAGCTGCCCCTAGCTCAGGACCATGTGCTGAGCTCTTAAAGTTCTCCCAGTTCATGACAAAGTTCAATGAGGAGGATGTGGCAGAATTTTTCGTCAATTGTGAAAAGCTTGTAATGCAACTGAAATGGCCGTCAGAGAGCTGGACACTGTTTTTACAAAACAAAGTATCAGGAAAATCCCATGAGCTTTATTCACTATTGCCAGATGAAAGTTTATCAGATTATGAGATGACTAAAATTGCTATCCTGGGTGTACATGAAATATTACTGGAAGTGTACCGTCAAACATTCCAAACCCTCAGAAAGCAGCCTGACTAAACTGACCTCGAGTTTGAAAGTGTTAAGCAGCTTCCGAACATAGGGACATTGGAGCAGGAGTAGGCCATTCAGCCCATCGAGACTGCTCCACCATTCAATATGACCATGGCTGATCATCCACTTCAATGCCTTTTCCACAAATAATCTCCATATCCCATTTTTGTCATCTGCAGTTAGAAATCTGTCAATCTATACTTTAAATATACACAACGACTGAGATTCCACATCCGCCTGCGATGCAGAATTCCAAAGGTTCAGAAACCTCTGAGTCAAAGTTTACTCCTCGTCTCTGTCCTAAATGGCTTCCCCCTTATTTCGAAATTGTATCCATTAGTTCCAGACTCCGCAACCAGGGGAATTTTCGTACATACGTCTACGCTGTCTATCCCTTTAATTATTTCATACGTTTCAATGAGATCCCGACACATTCTTTGAAACTCTCTAGAATACCAGCCCAGTTTCCCCAATCTCTCTTCATAGAACAGTCCCGCCATCCCGGGAACAAGTCTGGTGAACCTTCATTGCACTCCCTCTATGGCAATAATATCCTTCCTAAAGTAAAGTGACCCAAAATGCACATAATATTCCAGGTGTGGTCTAAGCAAGGTTCTATACACATGCTGCAAGACTTCAGTACTCCCGTACTCAAATCATCTCCTGATAATGGCGAACAGACTATTCGCCTTCCTAATTGCTTGCTGCACCTGCATCTTTTTCAGTGATTAACTGACACCCGGGTCCATTTGTACATCGACACTTTCTAATTTTTCACAATTTAAGAAATACTCTGCACATCTGTTCCTCTTACCAATGTGGATAACTCATATTTGCCCATATTACATTCCATTTGCCATGTTCTTACTCAGTCACTATGTCTGTCCAAATCCCCTTGAAGACGCATTGCATCTACCTCACAACATGCATTCCTTAGTAGTTTTGTGTCATCTGCGAACTTGGAAATACTACATTTGGTCCCCACATCCAAATTATTGACATATATTGTTCAGAGCTGGGGCCCAAGTACTGATCCTTGCGGTCCCCAAATAGTCACAGCTGCCAAAGTGAGAACGACCCGTTTCTTCCTACTCTCTGTTTTCTGCCTGTTAACCAATCTTTAATCCATGCCAGTATATTACCTCCTATCCCATGTGCTTTAATGTTGCTAACCAACCTCCTGTGGGGGACTTTATCAAAAACCATCTGAAAATCCAAGGAGAACACGTCCACCGACTCCCCTTTAACAATTCTGTTAGTAACATCCTCAATAAAACTCCAACAGGTTCGCCAAACATGATTTCTCATTCATAAATCCATGTTTGCGATGCCCAAACAGATTATTATCCAACTGTCCATTTATCACATCCTTTAGAATAAAATCCCAGCATTTTCCCAACGACTGATGTATGAGAGCAGGTCGATAATTCCCTGTTTTCTCTCTCCCTCCCTTCTTAAATAGTGGGGTGACATTTGCTACCTTCCAATCTGCAGGAACCGCTCCAGAATCTATAGAATTTTTGAAGATAGTCACCAATGCAGCCACCATCTCCATAGCTATCTCTTCCCACACCCTGGAATGCAGAATATCAGATCCTGGGGCCTCATCAAACTTCAGCCCCATTAATTTCTCCAATCCAACATTCTTACTAATATTAATTTCCTTCATGTTCTCATTCTCCATAGTCCCTTGGATCTCTAATTCTGGAAATGTCCTTGTATCTTCCTCAATGAGGGCAGACACAAAGTAATCATTTAGTTTTACTGCCATTTCTCTATTCACCATTGTACATTCCCCTGACACTGCCTGTATTGGACCCACATTTGTCTTCGCCAAATGTTTCATTTTTAGGTAGCTAAAGAATATTTAAAGTCAGTTTTTGTGTTTACTTTTGACCAGTGGATAGAAACACTCAAATTACAGCCCACATATCGAAACCTCAGAGTGGTGATCCATCTCAAGGAGTTCACAAACTCGCTCCCCCTCCCATTAAAACCCACAAAGAGGAACAAAGGGTTCAAAGAGCTAGACAAGTTGCAATTCTGGTGATGAATTTTCCCTTGCACACAAGGCCGTAACCCCAAAGGGAAACACTTCCCTGGTCACCACAAAGACCCGAGAATAAAAGGTCGGGGAGGGGGGGGGGGGGGGGGGGGGGGTTATAGAAACCCGAACAGCCAAGGGCAAGGAGGAAAAGCTGGACACACGGGGGCCCATCCTCAGGTCAAATAGGATGGTACTGAGAGCAGGAGAAACGGCCGAAGACCTGTGTGTTTCCAGTGTAATAAGGTAGGTCGCCATCGAGCTGAATGATGCAAGTGACGGGGAAAACCTGGAGGATTAATCAGGGTCCACCAGATCATAGCAGGAAAAAGGGCCCTGATGGAAATCACAACAGATCAGGCTGTGCCTCCAACTGCGGCAGTCAGACCCAGTAAGTCAGACCCAGACCCAGTCAGACCTACCACAGAGAGGGGGCGGGGGGGGGGGGGGGGAAATAAACAAAATCCTTGAGAGCTACCAGGAATTTGTATCCGAAGGAAAAGTGAAACCACACCCCTTGAGTGAGGGAAGTAAACCAATAGTCATACTCATGGATGCAGGGGCCAGCCAATCCCTTCTGCTGGGACAAAGGAAGTGCAGTGAATGCTAGAGCGTTAGTGAATGGTATCGGAAGACAGTATATGTCCATACCCTTATATCCGGTGCACTTGGAGTTTGACCCAGTTTCATGACCCTTTACCATGCGGATTGTCCCTAGTTTACTGATTGATGGGTCGAACTGCTCCTGGGTAATGCTCTGACAGGGGAAAAGGTGGCAGCTTCCCCAGTAGTTCTAGAGAGACCAAAAGAGGTCCGGGAGACAGAGTAGTTACAGCAGAAATCCCTGATTGAGTGGTGACTCGGTCCATGGCCAAACAATCCCCTGAACTGACACTGCAGACGGATGACCCTACATTCTGGTTGTCTGAAACCTTCGTTGGGAAGTTAGAGGACCCAAAGGATGTGTTAAACGGTTCTTCCTTTTTTGTGGCTCCACAACCCGACCCAGTGTTAAAAAATAGCACAGACTTTCCAAACCAAAACTGAAGCAGAGGGAGTTGCAGACTGTTACTATTTAAAGAATGATGAGCTAATGAGGAAGTGGAGACCTCCTCACAGAACAGCAGATGAAGAGTGGACAGATGTTCACCAGATGGTGGTGCCGCTGAAGTCCCTTAAAGAAATATTAACAATGGCCCACGAACTTCTAATGGATGGACATGTCAGTATATGAAAAATCGAAGACCGCAGAAGACAGCATTTTGACTGGCCACAATTCCACAAAGATGTGGTGGAGTTCGGTGGAATTGGTCTCACGTGCCAGGTTGTGGGAACCCTTCAGCAGAATGCTGGTAGATTGTGTGGGACCCCTGCTGAAAATATAACGGGACGACCAGTATCTTCTCACCATTATGGATGTGGTGACCCGATTCCCAGAGGCCATTCGCCCGAAGAACTATCTCTGCCAAGGAAGTGGTGAAGGGGCTAACTCAATTCTTTACCCGATATGGACTTCCTGATGAGATCCAGTCGGATCAGGGCACACAATTTATGTCCAGTATTTTTGAAAAGGTCATGGGTAATCTGGAGCACCGCAGCCCCACAGCTCCAGCGACCCTGGTTCGATTCTGTGTACTGCCTGTGCGAAGTTTGCGAGTTCTCCCTGTGACCGCGTGAGTTTTCACCAGGTGCTCCGGTTTCCTCCCACAGCCAAAGACTTGCAGGTTGATAGGGCCCTAGTATAGGTTGGTGGTAGGGGAGTTGAGGGATGGTGGGGATGTGGTAGGAATATGGGATTAATGTAGGATTAGTATAAATGAGTGGTTGATGGTTGGCACAGACTCGGTTGGCTGAAGGGCCTATTTCAGTGCTGCATCTCTAAATAAATAAAATAAGTAAATAAATAAAGTCCTCAGCCTACTATCCACAGTCACAAGGGGCTTTGGAGCAGTACCACCAGACCCTAAAGACAATGATCAGTCCATACTGCAATGAGCAACCCCATGACTGGGACAAAGGGATGGGATTTCTCCTGTTGGTTACCGAGACTTATCTAATGATTCCACTGGCTTTAGTCTCTTTGAATTAGTTTATGGATACGAGGTGAGTGGTCCTCTTAAATTAATCAAGAAGACGTTTTTGGGACACAGAGATGAGTATTCCATGTTAGACCACATTTCCGTGCTCTGGGAGCGGCTCACGAGAGGCTGTGCAATGGCTCAGTAACAGCAAAAGATCTCACAGGCAGCTATGAAAAGGTAAGCAGACAGAAATGCCAAGGCTGGAACATGTCATCCCAGAAACCATGTATTGTTAATACTCCCAATGCACGGCGAACCCCTTAAAGTCCAGTTCAGTGGTCCATATCAAGTGGCAAAAGGAATAGTCAGGTAAATTATTTAATTGACATCCCAGACCAAAGGAAAAAAAGTAAATGCTGTGGAGGGGACAGACAAGTACAGATCTGTCAGACAGTCAGGAGGGGAGGATTGAAAAGGACAGTGAGGACAGGTTAGAGGATGGCCAGGAGAATTCCCAACTGGAACCCCCTACTCTCCGATGAGCCAACCCTGAAATGTTAGATAAATTGGACCACACACTCTCCTCATTAAATGCAGGTCAAAGAGGCAACCTAAAAAGGCTGCTCACAGCATTTACAGAAACGTGCAAGGACAAGGAAAGGTCCCAAAAAGGCATGTCAATGGTGAGGGAGATGCCTCACCTAGTCGAAGTGCAGCTGGAGAGTGCAGTGAAAGCTGGACAGACACCTGCGCGCAGTAATGTCGCAAAAGACATAGGGTAGATAAAAGAAAGTTCCTTCCCATAGTTAAGTAAAAAGTGAAGGGAAAATACCCTCAAGTAAACAGCACTTGTGCACCTCACCAGAAAGCTAAAAGTGAGCTCAGTGTGGATCTACCCTCTGAAGAACCCAATGATCAGATCCCAAACACAAAGCTAATCAAACCCAGCAATTTCAAAGCCGAACTCAGCTAGAACAAAGGCCCAGAGGAAATCTCGGACACCTCACAGGGGCAAAAAAAAACAATTTATTACACACTGTCGGTTTTGGGAGAAAGATTATCAAGGTGCATAGTACCTGAGTAGTTAAAACTTCATTAGAGCAGAGAAAAGGAAAACAAGCAATTGGTGATGCATTGTCCAAGGTCGAAACCGACACATAACCATCCCAGACAAAATGCCAAAAATATTTAAATCAGTACAGCTGTAACAGACAATGTCAGCTGCAGTAATTCTAAGATTAATGTGTGAATTTGAGAAGTGATTATTGAGAATGCATGTGTATTTCTTCCGTTTTCTTCCCACAATTCTGCAATGAAATGTTCCTATTATCACATTTCTTTCCATGTGCTGTGCCGGTGTCACGATAGCACAATATGCCAAATGAGGAATTTTAATTCATCGATTGGAAACTTACACTAAATTTTTGATAGAAAACATCCTACCATTAACCTTGAAAAAGCTGGCAGCCAAGATGGCCACCGCAATTGGCATCGGGAACACCTTTTCACATTCCAAGGCCTACGACAGGAGACACATGTCTGATGAGCCTGGACCTATATCATTGGCTTGCTCCAGTGATTGAATGACCTAAGATTACATTCATTAACACGGCATACAAGGCTACTCTGACACATTGAATTTCAAAGTGCAAACTCCTCCAAGTATATATACTGGCATCCTGAACCCTGGGGAGATAGAAGTTTCTAACTTTGAATCACATTAGAAGGGTCCAGAGAATGCACTGAGGCAGTCATGAGACCTTCTGCCCAACTCTGTGAAAGCTGGGAGTTTCCCCTGGACAAAAACAGACAAGCCAGTGATTCAAACTGTGCAGAAGCAGAAGGGCTGTGACCACCCCCCCCCCCCACCCCACACTCCCCCCACCTCTCTCTCTCCGTCTCTCTCTCCTCCTAACATCACAAGTTTGAAAATCACATGCGACTGTGGGCCCCTCATGCCTACGGATTGCTACAGACAGAGTAACCAGGGGAAGAAAGCCACCTACAAGTCTGCCTCAAAGAAAACCCTGAGCAATGTGGACCAGCCACAAACCTCACTTCGAAAAGCAAAAGACGTCAAGAATATAACTTCAGCTGGAAGACCACGGAATCGCCCAACATCACAGAATGAGTTTTTTTTAAAAAATTTATTCTGGACTCAAATCCAACCACAAATTTACTTCTCACTCTGTAATCTATTTGTGTGTGTGTGTGTGATTCTCGTGTGAGTGTGTACGTAACTGTGTGTTGTGTTTTTTTAATGATTTTATTTAGATCGGGTTTATATTGTTAAGTATAATAAACTCACCTCTTTCATGTTTAAACTCAAGAGAGCCTGTCCAATCAGTTCCTTCACCATCACACCAAAGGTAAAATGTAAAACACTCAATGAGACATTACTATTGCACTGTTTATAAAGGACAAACACTGTTGCAGTCAAATAAAGAAGACCCACTCTGACCCCTCCTCACCTGGCCATAACAATTGGCTGGGCTGGGGATGGAGCGAATATGGGGATGAACTCAGCTCAGCATTAAATAGATACCAGAGGTTGTAAACTTCCTGGTTCAGCCTCAGACAATGGCCAGCGAGGGGGATGCAGATCATGGACAGGGAATGGTGCTTGTGACAGAAACTGAAGACAATGGTTTCAGTCTTCTCACGATTTAAATGACAAGAACACTAAATCATTGAAATATGGTTTATGAATCTAATAGAGACTTACCAGGGACACTAATAGTAGCGAGGATGGGATAGTAAATAAATTGAATCATCTTCAGAGCATAAGCGATCCGCAATTCGAATGTTATCCAATAATAATCCGCAGTAAGATAGTCAAACCAATAGGATAAACTCCTGTCACTTGTTGTAACATTCCAATCTATTGTTCTCAGATTCTGACCCATTGCTGCAACATTCCAATCCAGTGTTCTCCGATTCTGACCCATTGTTGTAACATTCCAATCTATTGTTCTCAGATTCTGACCCATTGCTGTAACATTCCAATCTATTGTTCTCCTATTCTGACCCATTGTAGTAACATTCCAACCTATTGTTCAGATTCTGATATCTCCTCACCATCTCTCTGCAGCCACGGATCCCTTTGGGTGCCGGAGCTGATGCTCCCGCTGACACTTTCAGAAAACACATTGAAAGGAGTCCTGTATTAATAGAAGAGGGAAACCCTCCAGTGACACCATTAGGGTCCATGGAGACCGGCATTAATTACAGTCACTGAACAAACTGGTTCAGTTAACCCCTTTCAATTCAACACTTTTTGTACTACAATAAAGTAGAACATTTAGCCAGTCTGGATGGGAATTATGAGAGTTACTGAGGGAAGAAATGGTGGAAATGACAGAAGCACGGGACAAAATCTTTCAGTCCTCCTTGGATATGGGAGTGATGCCAGAGGTCTGGAGGATTGTCAATGTTACACCCTGTTTAAAAAGGAGAGGTTGGGTAAACCCTGTAAGCATCAGTCTAATGTTGGCTGTTGGAAACTTCGAGAGGTCATAACCCAGCACAAAAATATATCTTGCTTGTAATACAACTTTTAATACATGACAAGCAGCACGGAAAGGTTAATGAAATATCATTCCTGATAATCTTGATCAAGTTCGTTGAGGACGTAACTGTGAGTGTTTCACGTAATATAATCATAGAAAGTTTAAGATACTGAAAGAAGCCACTTGTCCCATTGTGTCTGCAGCGGCCGAAAAATGATCCACCAACTCTAATCCCACCTTCCAGCATTTGATCCACAGCCCTGCAGATAATGACAGTTGAGGTGAATATCCAGTTTCCTTTTCACTGAGTGGAGGGATTCTGCTTAAACTATCCTTTCAGGCAGTAAGTTCTAGACACGCACTATAAACAGGGGATGCAGTACTGAACCCTGTGGAACGCCACTGTAAACAGTCCTCCGGTCAGTAAAATGCCTGTCAACAACTACCCTTTAATAAAAACAAGAAATGCTGGAAATACTCAGCAGGTCTGGCAGCATCTGTGGAGAGAGAAGCAGAGTTAACGTGACAGGTCCATGACCCTTCATCGCTGATCTGAAAACTTAACTCTGCTTCTCCCTCCGCAGATGTTGCCAGACCTGCTGAGTATTTCCAGCATTTATTGTTCTTACTTCAGATTTCCAGCTTCCGCAGTATTTTGCTTTTATTATAACAATGACCCTTTGTTTCCTGCCACTGAGCCAATTTTGTATTTTTGGGTGGACAGGTTTCTCCTCAACTCCCAGTTAATCCTTCTACCGAGCACTTTAAGTCACTGCCCCCTAGTCACTGATCTCTCTGCTAAGGTGAATAGACTCTTCACCTCCACTCTATCCAAGCCCCTCAAAATTATGTCCATTTCAATCAGATCTGCCTTCAGCCTTCTCTGTTCCAAGTAGAACAACCCCAGCCTCTCTAATCTTGCTTCGTAGCTGCATTTTTCCAGTCCTGGCAAACATCCTTGTAAATCTCCTCTGTACCCTCTCGAGTGCAATTACATCCTTTGTGCAATGATGTGACCAGAACTGCAGAGTACTCAGGTTGTGACCTAACCAATGATTTATACAGTTCCAGCATAACCTCCCTGCTCTTGTATTCTATACCTCAGCTAATAAAGGAAAGGATTCCATATGCCTTCTTAACCACCTATCGACCTGACCTGCTACCTTCAGGACATCAGTGGACATTGACTCCAAGGTCCCTCACATCCTCTACGCTTCTCAGCATTTTCCTATTAATTGTCTATCCCTTTGCCTTGTTTGACCTCCTCAATTACACACTTCATACTTAACCGGTTGAATTCCATTTGACACTTTTCTGCCATCAATATCTTCCTGCAGCTTACAGCTATCCTCCTCGCTATCTACCACATGGCAAATTTGTGTGCCATCTGCACACATCTTGATCATGCCCCTACATTTACGTTCAAATCGTTGATATATGCCCCAAAAAGCAGGTGATCCAGAAATGAGCCCTGTGGAAAACCACTTGAAACAGACCTCAAGTCAGTAAAACACCCATCAAGGAGATCCTAGTATTCTCTGGGAAGATAGGGAGGAGATTGCAGAGCATTTGTCCTTGATCTTTATGTCGTCATTGTCGACAGGAATAGTGCCGGAAGACTGGAGGATAGCAAATGTTGTCCCCTTGTTCAAGAAGGGGAGTAGAGACAGCCCTGGTAATTACAGACCTGTGAGCCTTACTTCGGTTGTGGGTAAAATGTTGGAAAAGGGTACAAGACACAGGATTTATAATCATCTTGAAAAGAATAAGTTCATTAGCGATAGTCAGCACGGTTTTGTGAAAGGTAGGTCGTGCCTCACAAACCTTATTGAGTTTTTCGAGAAGGTGACCAAACAGGTGGATGAGGGTAAAGCAATGGATGTGGTGTATATGGATTTCAGTAAGGCGTTTGATAAGGTTCCCCACGGTAGGCTATTGCAGAAAATACGGAAGTATGGGGTTGAAGGTGATTTAGAGCTTTGGATCAGAAATTGGCTAGCTGAAAGAAGACAGAGGGTGGTGGTTGATGGCAAATGTTCATCCTGGAGTTTAGTTACTAGTGGTCTAGCACAAGGATCTGTTTTGGGGCCACTGCTGTTTGTCATTTTTATAAATGACCTGGAACAGGGTGTAGAAGGGTTAGTTCGTAAATTTGCGGATGACACTAAGGTCGGTGGAGTTGTGGATAGTGCCGAAGGATGTTGTAGGGTACAGAGGGACATTGATAGGCTGCAGAGCTTGGCTGAGGGATTGCAAATGGAGTTTAATGCGGAAAAGTGTGAGGTGATTCACTTTGGAAGGAGTAACAGGAATGCAGAGCACTGGGCTAATGGGAAGATTCTTGGTAGTGAAGATGCACAGAGAGAGCTTGGTGTCCAGGTACATAAATCCCTGAAGGTTGCTACCCAGGTTAATGGGGCTGTTATGAAGGCATATGGTGTATTAGCTTTTATTAGTAGGGGGATCGAGTTTCGGAGCCACGAGGTCATGCTGCAGCTGTACAAAACTCTGGTGAGACCGCACCTGGAGTATTGCGTGCAGTTCTGGTCACCGCATTATAGGAAGGATGAGGAAGCTTTGGAAAGGGTGCAGAGGAGATTTACTAGGATGTTGCCTGGTATGGAGGGAAGGTCTTACGAGGAAAGGCCGAGGGACTTGAGGTTGTTTTCGTTGGAGAGAAGGAGGAGGAGAGGTGGCTTAATAGAGACAAATAAGATAATCAGAGGTTTCGATAGGGTGGATAGTGAGAGTCTTTTTCCTGGGATGGTGATGGCAAACACGAGGGGACATAGCTTGAAGTTGAGGGGTGATAGATATAGGACAGATGTTAGAGGTAGTTTCTTTACTCAGAGTGTAGTAGGGGCGTGGAACGCCCTGCCTGCAACAATAGTAGACTCGCCAACTTTAAGGGCATTTAAGTGGTCATTGGATAGATATATGGATGAAAATGGAATAATGTAGGTCAGATGGTTTCACAGGTCGGCGCAACATCGAGGGCCGAAGGGCCTGTCCTGCGCTGTAATGTTCTAAATTCTAAATCAACAATCACCCTTTGTTTCCTGTCACTGAGCCAATTTTGTATCCAGCTTGCTGCGTTTCCCTGGATTCCATGCGATTTAATTTTTTAACTAGTGTGCCACATGGGAACTTGTCAAAAGCCTTGCAAAAATCCACGGAGACCATATCATCTGCACTACCCTCATCTATCATCCTTGCTACTTCGTCGACAAATTCAATCAAGTTGGTCAAACAATATCTTCCCTTATCAAATCCATGCTGACTGTCCTTGATTGACCTGAGCCTTTCTAAGTGACAGTTTATCCTGTCTCTGAGAATAGATTACAATCATTTTCCCACTACTGAGGTAACACTGACTGGCCTGCAATTGTTTGGTATATCTCTTGCTCCATTTTCAAGAGGTACAATGTTAACAGTTCACCAATCCTCTGGCACTACACCTGCATCCAGTGAGGATTGGAAAATGATGGTCAGACCCTCTGCTATTTCCTCTCTCACTTCATTTGACAGCCTCGGATACATTTCATCAGGCCCTGGTGATTTATCAACTTTCAAGGATGCTAATCCCATTAATACTTCCTCTCTCCTATGTATATCACATCAAATAACTTTCTGCTGGTTAGAGTCATACCTAACGCAAAGGAAGATGGTTGTGGTTGTTGCAGGTCAATCAGCTCAGCTCCAATACATCACCGCAAGAGTTCCTCAGAGTAGTGTCTTAGGCCTAACTATCGTCAGATGCTTCATCAGTTACATTCTTTCAATCATAAGGTCAGACCTGGGGATGTTCGCTGATGATTGCACAATTTTCATGACCAATCGTGACTCCAAAGTACTGAAGCAGTCCGTGCAGAAATGCAGCAAGACTTGGACAATATCATGGCTTGGGCTGATAATTGACAAGTATCATTCGCACTGCACTAGTGCCAGGCAATGACCATCTCCAACAAGAGATAATCTAATCATCTCCGTTGACATTCAATGACATTACCATCGCTGAATCCCCCACTATCAACATCCCAGGGGCTACTATTGACCAGAAACTGAACAGGAATAGCCATATAAATACCATGGCTAAAAGAGCAGGTCATATGCGAGGAATCCTGAGGCGAGTAACTCACCTCCTGACTCCCCAAAGCCAGTCCACCATCTGCAGGGCACAAGTCAGGAGTGTGATGGAATTCTGTCTGCTTGTCTGGATGGCTGCAGCTCCAACAACACTCAAGAAGCTCGGCATCATGATTGGCACCCCATCCACAACATTCACTCCCTCCACCACCGACGCACAGTGGCAGCAGTGTGTACCATCTGCAAGATGCACTGCAGCAACACACCAAGGCTCCTTAGACAGCACCTTCAAAACACACAACCTCTACCACATAGAAGGGCAAGGGCAGCAGATGTATGGAAACACCACCACCTGCAAGTTCCCCTCCAAGCCACACACCATGCTGATTTGAAACTATCTTGCAGTTCCTTCACTGTCGCTGGGTCAAAATACTGGAACTTCCTTCCGAACAGCACTGTGGGTGTACCTACCCCACGTGGATTGCAGTGGTTCAAGAAGGCAGCTCACCACCACCTTCTCAAGGGTAATTAGGGATGGACAATAAATGCTGGCCTGGCCAGCGATGTCCACATCCCATGAATGAATAAAAAAAATGATGCCAGAGAACTGGAGGGCTGTAAATGTTACACCCTGTTTAAAAAAGGGAGGTTAGATAAATCCTGTAACTGTCAATCAAATGTTGATTCTTGGAAAATTCTGGAGGCCGTAACCCAGCACAAAAATATTTCTTGCTTGTAATATCATATCTTAATAAATGACAAGCAGCAGGGATACCTTCATGGAAAATCATTGCTGATAATCTTGATAGTTTGTTGACAGAATTGTGAGTGTTAACGAGGATAGCGTGATTCGTGTTATAGAATCATAGAATCGTAGAAAATTTAAGGCACAGAAAGAGGCCACTTGGCCCATCGTGTCTGTGCCTGCCGAAAAGTTATCCACCTATCTTATCCCACCTTCCAGCATTTAATCCATAACCCTGCAGATTATGACACTTGTGGTGCACATTCAGACTCTTTTTGAATCAGTAGAGGGTTTCTGCCTCAACCATCCTTTCAGGACGTGAGTTCCAGACCCTCACTAAAAGCAAGGGACCCAGTACCGAGCCCCGTGGAAAACCACGGGAAAGTCCTCCAGTCAATACCCGTCAACAATTACCCTTTGTTTCCTGTCACTGAGACAATTTTGTATTTCTGGGTGAACATGTTTTTCCTCAACTCCCTTCTGAAAGTTCTACCTATCACTTTAAATCTATGTCCCCTAGTCACTGACCTTTCTGCGAAGGTGAATAGAGCCTTCACCTCCACTCTATCCAGGCTCCACAAAATGTTGTTCATTTCAATCAGATCTCCCCTCAGCCTTCTCTGTTCCATGGAGAACAACCCCAGCCTATCCAATCTTTCCTCATAAATCTCCTGTGTACCCTCTCTCGTGCAATTACTTCCTTTCTGTAATGTGGTTACCAGAACTGCACAAAGTATTCAAGATGTGGCCTAACCAATGTTTTATACAGTTCCAGCAAAACCTCCCAGCTCTTACATTCTATACCTCAGCTAAAAAGGGAAATGATTCCATATGCATTCTTACCTGCCTTATTGACCTATCCTGCTATCTTCAGGGATATGTGGGCATTCACTCCAAAGTTCCTTACTTGCTCTACACTTCTCAGTATTGTCCTAGTAATCGTGTATTCCTTTGCTGGTTTGAGCTCCTCACACTTATCCGGGTCGAATCCCATTTTGCTGCCCATCTGACCAGACCGTCAATATCTTCCTGCAGCCTTCTCGCTATCGACCACATGGCCAATCTTTGTGTCGTCTGCAAAAGTCTTTATCATACCCGCTACATTTACGTCTAAATCTTTAATATAGACAACAGAAAGCAGGGGACCCATTACTGAGCCCTGTGGAATGATATTGGAAACAGTCCTCCAGTCGCAAAAATACTTGTCAATAATTACCTTTTATTTCCTGCCACTGAGCCAATTTTGTATCCGCCTTGCTGCATTTCTCTGGATGCCATTAGATTTTATTTTTTGAACCAGTTTCTCATGTGGGGCATTGTCAGAAGCCTTGCTAAAATCCATGTAGACCACATCAACTGCACTACCCTCATCTATATTCCTTGTAACATCTTCAAAAAATTCGATCAATTTGGTCAAACAAGAGCCTCCCTTAACAAATCCATGCTGACTATCCTTGATAAACCTGTGCCTCTCTAAGTGACAGTTTATCCCGTCTCTCAGAATAGATTCCAATAATTTGCCCACTACTGAGGTTAGACTGACTGGCCTGTAATTATTCAGACTATCCTTCGCTCCCTTTTTAAACAGAGGTACAATGTTAGCAATTCTCCAATACTCCAGCATCACAACTGTATCTAGTGAGGATTGGAAAATGATGGTGGGCAGACGCTCTGCTATTTCTTCTCTTGCTTCTTCGAACAGCCTGGGGTACATTTCATCCGGCTCTGGTGATGTTTCAACTTTCAAGGATGCTAATCCCATTAATACTTCCTCTCTCCCTATGTTTATCACACGCAATAATTCACACTCCTCCTTAACGACAATATCTAAATCCCCCCTCTTTTCTGAAGACATACGCAAAGTGTTCAATAAAGAACCATACCAATATCTTCCACCCTTATACAAAGGTTATCTTTCTGATCTGTTATGGGTCCTACTCTTCCCTCAGTTATCCTCTTACTCGTAATGTATTGAGAAAACATCTTTGGGTTCACCTTGATTTTGCTTGCCAATATTATTTCATTCCCTCTCTTTCATTTCCTAATTTCCTTTTTGATTTGACCCCTCCACTTTCTAAACTCCTCTCAACTTTCTGTAGTATTGAGTTCTCAGTGTCGGATATATGCTTCCCTTTTCTGTCTTATCCTACCCTGTCGGCACCTTGACATCCATGGGACTCGAGATTTGGCCGACTCACCCTTTTTCTTTGTGGGAACATGTTTATCCTGAACCTCTTGAATCTCCCCTTTGAATGCCTCCCACTGCTCTGAGACTGAATTACCTTCAAGCAGCTGTTTCCAGTCCACTTTCGCTCCACAGTTTAGTAATATCAGCCTTGCCCCATTGAGAACTCTAACTGCTGATATATCTCTTGTCCTGGTCCATAATTATGTTAAAACTAACTGAATTATGATCATTCCCACCAAAATGCTCTCCCACAGCTACTCCTTCCACCTGCACATCTTCATTTCCTAAAACAATGTCTAAAACGGCACCCTCTCTTGTTGGACTTGTTACATCCTGGTCAAAAACGTTCTCCTGAATGCACCTCAAGATTTCTGCTCCCTCAATTCTTTTCATACTAAACTTATCCCACTTAATATTGGGGCAATGAAAATCCCCTACTATTACTGCCTTATTGTTCTTTCACTTCTCAGAGAGGTGCCTACATATCTGCTCTTCTATCTCACCCTGACTATTTGGCTGTCGAGATAACACTCCCAGCAGTGTGATTGTCCCTTTTTGGTTCCTTCGCTCAATCCATATGGTCTCACTTGATGAACCTTCCAACATATCATCCCTCCTCACAACTGCAATAGATACCTTGACCAAACTTGTCACTCCCCCTCCTTTCTTATCACCTTCCCCATCGCATCTGAAAACCCGGTAACCAGGAACGTTGAGCTGCCATTCCTGTCCCTCCTTAAGCCATGTTTCTGTAATGGCTATGATATCATACTACCACGTGTCTATCTGTGCCCTCAGCTCATCTGCTTTATTTGCTATACCCCTTGCATTGAAATAGATACCCTTGAGCACTGCTAAGCTCTTCATCTTTATTTTATAACCTTTGTTTCCTCTGTCTTCCAGACTCATCCATTAATTGTCCGCCTTCCATTTTCATTTCTGATTTTGTCCCAGCTGAGTCTACCCTCAGGTCCCCATCCCCCTACCAAACTAGTTTAAACCCTCCCCAACAGTACTAGCAAAACGTTCCACAAGGAACCCAGTCCCGACTCTGTTCAGGTGCAAATCTTCCGGCCTATACAGGACCCATCTCGCCCAGAGCTGGTGCCAGTGTCCCAGGAATATGAGGCCCTCCTTTCGGCATCATATTTCCAGCCAAACATCCATCTGTCTCATCTTTCTCTTTCTGTGCTCAGTTGTGCGTGGCATTGGGAGGATTCCGGAGATTGCTACTTTTGACATCCTGCTTGTCAATTTCTTCCCTTGCTCCCAAATCCTGACCACAGAACAACATTCCTCTTTCTACCTATGTCGTTGGTTCCGATGTGAACCACGACTTCTGGCTGTTCCCCTTCACCTTCAGGATGCTCTCCTCCCGAGCGGTTCAGACATCGGAAGCATTGCTTCATCACACCGATGGTCTATTCCTGGTGACACCATTGCCCACGATATACACAAGTTAATTGTGTGATGTTGGTTGGCGGTGGGAGGTGGTTTGGGTGAGTAGAAACATGAGATGTGTCCAGAGGGGGTTTCCTTTGTCTCCGAGGAGCCACATTCTGAATCAGCATGGAGACCGAAGTGTTGGGACCGGCTGACTGCTTCAGAATGAAGGTATGGTGGCTGCAGCCAGCATAGTGGACATTCACCAATATGATGTACCGGGCATGCTCTCACACCAACTGTACACTAATGGAGTGAGAGTTCTTCCAGTTCCTATGACTCTCCCTATTGAAATGGGGGCCCGGAAGAGCAACCTACACCATCAGGAATCCCGCTATCCTGACAAAGCCATGGGATCTCTCATCCTGCTTCTCCCTGCTGAGGGAGAATAGATGACATAGATGGTCACCCTCACCTCCCAGAATTATCAATGGACAACACACAGGCCTCACAGCTACTGGTCAGTTAGTGTAACATCAGTGTTGATTAAGGTTTTAGAAACAATAATAAGGGAAAAAGGGCAACACACACATGGTGAGGTTTGAGTTATTTAAGGATTGTCAGCACGGATTTCTAAAAGGCAGATTATGCTTGATGAACTAATTGAATTTATTTTGATGATCAGAGAAGGTTGATGAAGGGAATGTGGTGGATGTTGTTGACATGGATTTTATGAAAGTATTTGATGTAGAACCAAACAAAAGCTTGGTTAACAAAATTGAAGCTCATGGAATAGCATCCAATTGGATCAAAAATTGTCCAAAGGACAGCAAAAAGAGAAATGTGTTAAATGGTTGTTTTTCAGACTGGAGGATGGTAGACAGTGATGTTCCCCAAGGGTCAGTGCTAGGAATACTGATTTATTTATTTATTTTTGCTGTATGTAAATGACACGGATCTTGGAATACAGAGTAGAATTTCAAAATTTTCCGAAGATACCAAACTTGGAGGAGTGGTAAGCAGTGAAGATGATACAAACTGCCTGCAACAGGATCTAGATAGGCTAGCAGAATGGACAGAGAAGTGGCAGGTAGAATTTAATAAAGAGGAGTGTGAGCTGATGCATTTGAACAGAAGGAATAGGAAGGCAATATAGACTTAATAGCACAGTTCTAACGTTTATGCAGGAACAGAAGGATCTGGGGCTCCATATGCATTGATCGAGGCAGGACCTGTTAGGAGAGTATTTTGCAAAACGTATCGACCACACTTGGAATATTGTGTTCACTTCTGGTCGCCTCAGTTTCGGAAGGATGTGGAAGCTTTCGAGAGAGTGCAGAGGAGATTTACCGGGATACTGCCTGGACTGGAGGGCATGTCCTACGAAGAAAGATTGAGGGAGCGAGGTCTTTTCTCATTGGAGCGAAGAAGGATGAGAGGTGACTTGATAGAGTGGATAGTCAGAGACGATTTCCCAGAGTGGAAAGGGCTATCACCAGGGGACATAATTTTAATGTGATTGGAGGAAGGTTTCGGGGAGATGTCAGAGGTAGGTTCTTTACACAGAGAGTGGTGGGTGTGTGGAATGCGCTGCCAGCGGTGGTAGTAGATTCAGATACATTGGGGCATTTAAGCGACTCTTGGAGAGGTACATGGATGATAGTAGAATGACGGGTAGGCAGTTAGTTTGATCTTAGAGTAGGTTAAAGGTTCGGCACAACATCGTGGGCTGAAGGGCCTGTACTGTGTGTACCGTTCTATGTTCTATCTTGGGATTTATCATTAGAGACAAAGATACAAAATAAGGGAAGTTATGCAGAACCTTCATCAAGCTTTGGTTCGGCCCCAACTAGAGAACTGTGTCCAGTTCTGGTCACCACTCTTTACGAAGGATATGAAGGTCCTTGAGAGGGTGCAGAGGAGATTTAACAGAATGGTTCCAGGAAATGGTACGGGTGGGGGGGGGGGGGTTGGAGCGGGATGTTTAGTTACAAGGTTAGTTTGGAGAAGATGGAGTTGTTCTCCCTGGAGTAAAGGAGATTGAGAGAGATTTGATAGAGGTGTGCAAGATTATGATAGGCTTAGATAAGAAAGACATGGAAAAACTGTTCCCATTAACTGATGAAACACAGACTAGGGGACACAGATGGAAGGTTTGGGTAAGGGATGCAGGGGGAAAATGAGGAAGAACTTTTCTACACAGTGGATGGTAATGAGATGGAACTCACTGCCCATGAGGGTGGTGGAAGCCGAGACAATCAATGATTTCAAAAGGAAACTGGATGGACACCTGAAGGAAATGAACTTGCAGGGATATGGGGATTGTGCGGGGGCGTGGGACTGACTGGATGGTTCCAAACAGAGCTGGCATGGGGGGACCGAATGGCCTCCTTCTGTTTTGTAAATGTCTCTACGACCCTATCGCTGTCTATGACTGTATGTTGGATATGTCTCCGGCTCCTTCCTGGAAAGATCCAGATACATGGAGTTTCAATGAAGCTGTGACCTTAACAGCCACAGACAGCTCCTTTCTCACCCTGGTGAGAGGCTCCAGGTCGTGTTACAGGAGGTGTCACAGCTCTGTGACCATCTCCTTATTGAATCAGAGTCACCTCACACACTGTTCCTGGGTTCGGTGTAGGTAGGAAAATTGCTCTTGGAAAACCCGGGGTGGGTTGGGCAACGCCCCTTCCTCCTCCCTCTTGACAGAGCTTCCCTTCTCTGCAGTCTCTGCTCCATGTGTTGGTCATGTTACAGACCCAGAGACACTATAACTACAGTCCCCATACCTCGTCCAGAGTTGGGTCACCAAATCCTTTGTCCTCCCTGAATGTCTGCAGCAGCTCACAACACGACCTCCAGAAAACCATCCACAGAACCTCCACCAACTTTACAATAGCAGAAGTAAGTCAAAAGCCTCTCACCTGTACGTTGGATGCTTGGTCATTTTAAATAAGACTAGAGGGGGTACCTCGTGCTGCTGAATTTATGTTCAGCTGAGAGTGACTAACATAGGCGGTCAGTGGACATGCACAGACCAAGTTTCAAAGACGTACATCAAAGTTCCCGGTATGGTACATTGACATCACTTTCAAATCCATCCTCAAAGGAACAACACATATCCGGTACGATTGAGCTCGTGCCCTGCCCAGCTTGGGACACTGTGCTGGCCACACTAGAATTGGCCGGCTGTGAAGACCACACGAATAGAACATAGATGATACGAGTTTGCTGGAGCCCTGCCCAGCATGGGGTATTGTGCACTAGCAGTGGTGGGCTCTGCAGTTCTCATCATTTTATGGATCCCAGCTCCTGTACCGTCAGCACCAGTAGTGCTGCAGAGTCTAAAATCGTGGCTCTGGACAGATACAGAGGGAAATAAATTCACTTTAAAAGGAGAACTGAAAAAATATTGAAGTCAAAAGAGTTACAGGAATATGGGAAATGGACAGGGAAATGGGACTAACTGGAGGGGTGAGGCCATGGAGAGATTCAAACACAGGAATGATTAAAATTAAGGTGCTGCCAGACTGGGAGCCAATGTAGATCAGTGAGCACGGGGTGATGGGTGATCTGGATTTGGTGTGAGTTAGGATACAGGCAGAAGAGTTCTGGATGGACTGTAGTTTATGGAGGTTTATAACTGGGAGGGTGACCAGGATAGAATTGGAATAGTCAAGTGTGGATTTAACAGTGACACGGATGAGGGTTTATGCAGCAGATGGGCTGAGGCAGAAGTGGAGATGGGTGAAATTACAGAGGTGTTAGTAGGCAGGGTGGTGATGGAGAGAATATGGAGAAGAACTCAGCTCAGGTTTCAATATAACACAGAAGTTGTAAACTGTCTGGTACAAGCTCAGATATTGGGCAGGATGGAGTATGTGCTTCCCAGATAGGGGATGGTGTTTGTGATGGAGACCAATGACACTCGCTTCAGTCTTACAAAAATTTTCATTACAGAACAGTATTTCATTGAAACAGGGTTTACAGATCTCCTAGCCTGAAATAGAGACAGCAACAGCAGCAACGATGAGAGAGTAAATGACAAGAACTGTAATACAGTTGACAAAGGTTTATAGAGCTAATAGCTGGAGATATTCACCAGGCATACAACGGCATCAAGAAGGGCAGAGTAAATTACAGGAGCAGTAATGCAGTTAAACATGGTTTAAAAAATTAATAGCCAGATAGAGAGACTTACCAGGGACACCAATAATAGCCAGGCTGGGATAGTAAATATATTGAATAATCATCAGTGCGAGATAGATACGAGTGTTTAATGAGTACCGAACATAATATGTAGAAAGAGAGTAAAGATCCGAGGATAAACTCCTGTCCATTGTTGTAACATTCCAATCTATTGTTCTCAGATTCTGACCCATTGTTGTAACATTCCAATCTGTTGTTCTCAGAGTCTGACCCATTGTTGTAACATTCCAATCTAGTGTGCTCAGATTCTGACCCATTGTTGCACCATTCCAATCTATTGTTCTCAGATTCTGACCCATTGTTGTAACATTCCAATCTATTGTTCTCAGATTCTGACCCATTGTTGTAACATTCCAATCTATTGTTCTCAGATTCTGACCCATTGTTGTAACATTCCAGTCTTTTGTTCTCAGATTCTGATCTATCCTCTCTCTATCTCTCTGGAGCAGCTGATCTCTGTAAGTGCCGGAGCTGATGCTCCCACTGACTATGGAATAACATATCGAAAGAAGCCCCTTATTAATAGAAGATGGAAAACACAATTAGGGTCCATGGAGACTGACATTATGTACAGTCACGGAACAAACAGATTCAGTTAACTCTTTTCAATCCTACACTTTTTGTACCACAATAAAGTTGAACATTTACCCAGTCTGGATGGGATGTATGATGGTTGCTGAGGGAAGGAATAGTGGAAATAGCCGAGGCACTGGCCAGAATATTCCAATCCCCCTTGGATATGGGCGGGATGACAGATTTCCACAGGCTCACCACTCTCTGGGTGGAGAAACGTCTCCTCATCTCAGTCCTGAAAGTTTTACCCTGTATCCTTAGACTATGAGCCCTGGTCCGGGAGTCCCCCACCATCGGGAACATCCTTCCTGCATCTACCCTGTCAAGTCCCGTTAGAATGTTATAGGTTTCGATGAGATCCCTCCTCACTCTTCTGAATTCCAGTAAATATAGTCCTAACCGACTCAATCTCTCCTCGTACGACAGTCCTACCACCCCAGGAATCAGTCTGGTAAAATTCTACTGCACTCCCTCTATAGCAAGAACAGCCTTCCTCAGATAAGGAGACCAAAACTGCACACAATATTCCAAGTGCGGCCTCACCAAGGCCCTGCATAATTGCAGCAAAACATCCCTGCTCCTGTACTCGAATCCTGTCTCTATGAAGGCCAACATAACATTCGCCTTTCTCTACCACCTGTTGTACCTGCATGCTTACCTTCAGTGACTGGTGTACGAAAACACCCAGGTCTCGCTGCATATTCCCCTCTCTCAGTTTATAGCCGTTCAGATAATATTTTGCCTTCCTGTTTTTTCTAGTAAAGTGGATAACTTCACATTTATCCACATTATACTGCATCTGCCATGCATTTGCCCACTCACTCAACTTGTCCAAATCACCCGGAATCCTCTCTGCATCCCCTTCACAACTCACCCTCCCACCCAATTTTGTATCATCTGCAAATCTGGAGATATTACATTTAGTTTCCTCATCTAAATCATTAATATATATTGTGAATAACTGAGGTCCTAGCTCCGATCCCAGCGGTACCCCACTAGTCACTGCCTGCCATTCAGAAAAAGATCTGTATGTTCCAATGCTTTGTTTCCTGTCTGCCAACCAATTTTCTATCCATCGCAATACACTACCCCCAATCCCATGCGCGTTATTTTTACACGCTAAACCCTTACGTGGAACTATGGCGAGAGCCTTCTGAAAGCGCAAATAAACCGCATCCACTGGCTCCCCCTCATCAACTCTACTAGTTACATCCTCGAAGAATTCTAGTAGATTTATCAAGCAAGATTTCACTTTCATAAATCCATGCTGACTCTGTCCGACTCTACCACTGTTCTCCAAGTGCTCTGCTGCAAAATCTTTGATAATGGACTCCGGGATTTTTCCCACAACCGATGTCAGGCTGACTGGTCTACAATTTCCTGCTTTCTCTCTACTCCCTTTTTGAATAGTGGGGTAACATTAGCTACCTTCCAATCTGTGGGAATTGTTCCGGAGTCCATAGAATCTTGGAAGATGACCACCAATGCATCCACTATTTCTCGGGCCACTTCCATAAGTACTCTGGGATGTAAATTACTAGGACCTGGGGATTTATCGGCCTTCAATACCATCAACTTCTCCAACGCCATTTCTCTACTAATACTGATATCTTTCAGTTCCTCTCTCTCACTAAACCCTGTATTCACCAACATTTCTGGTATGATATTTGTGTCCTCCTTTGTGAAGACAGAACTAAAGTATGCATTTAGTTGGTCAGCCATTTCTTTGTTTCCCAGAATAAATCCCCCTGTTTCTGACTGTAACGGACCTGCCTTTGCCTTCGCCAATCTTTTCCTCTTCACATACCTATAGATTCGTGTACAGTCAGTTTATATGTTACCCATAAGCTTACTCTCGTACTCCATTTTCCCTTCTCAATCAATCCCTTGGTGCTCCTTTGCTGAATTTTAAACTGCTCCCAATCCTCAGGTCTGTTGTTTTTCCTGGCAAATTTATATGCCTCTTCCTTGGATCTAACGCTATCTCTAATTGACCTTGTCAGCCATGATTTGGCGACCTTTTCCGTTTTACTTTTGTGCCAGACAGGGATAAACAATTGTTGCAGTTTATCCATGCGCTCTTTGAATGTTTGCCTTTGCCTATCCAGGGTCATCTCTTTAAGTAACGTTTCCCAATGTATCATCAACGACTCATGTCTCATACTTTCGTAGCTTACTTTATTAAGATTCACGACCCTAGTCTCAGAATCAACCAGGACACTCTCCATCATGATGAAGAATTCTATCATATTATGGTCGTTCATTCCCAAGGGATCTCGCACATCTAGAGTGTTAATTATTCCTCTCTCATTACACAATAACCAGTCTAGGATGGCCTGTTCTCCAGTTGGTTGCTCAAAGGATTGGTCCTGAAAACCATCCCGTATATTCTCCAGCAATTCCTCCACAATGTATTGTGATCAATTTGATTTGACCAATCTATATGCAGATTCAAGAAACTCATTGCAGATGTTCCTTTATCGCATGTGTCTCTAATTTCCTGTACATTGCCATTCCCAAATTCAGCACTACGGTCTGGGGGTCCATATACAAACCCCACTAACGTTTTCTGCCCCTTCGTGTTTCTCAGCTCTCCCCATACATATTCGATCTCGTCAGAGCTAATATCCTGCCTCACGATTGCGTTCATTTACTCTTTAACCAGCAATGCAACTCCACCGGGGTTGGAGATAGGCCGTTTTACTGATAGTGTGAATATTTGGTCAGAAGCTCATCTCAAGACATCTCAGGGTTAACTATGTAACTAAGTCTGTGAACAGTTTGGCTTCGTCTCAAACATTTACAAAGGAGAGGGATGGAGTGTGTAACTAGGAAATGTTTGGAGCAGAGACAGAAAACAATGGCTTCAATCTTCTCAATATTTAATTGACATTGCAGATGTGTGAGGTAATACATTTTGAAATGATGAATGAGGAGAGACAATACAAGTTAAATGGTACAACTACAAAGGTGGCGAAATAACAGAGACACCTGGGGTGTTTGTGCACAAATCTTTGAAGGTGGCAGGAAAGGTTATCTTGACAGTTAATAAATGTATGGGATCCTTGGGTTTATAAATAGAGGCAAAAAGAACAAAAGCAAGGACATTATGTGAAACATATATAAAATACTAGTTCAGCTGCACCTGGAGTCTTGTGTCGAATACTGGGAACCACACTTTCGGCAGGACATGAAGCCTTCGGAGAGGGTACAGAACTGTTTTGCTAGAATTTGTGCAGGCATGAGGGATTACAGTTATGTAGCTGAGGTTGTTCTGCTTAGAGCAAAGAACTTTCAGAGGAGATTTGATTGAGGTGTTTAACATTAGGAAGGATTTAGATAAATTAAATAAAGAGAAACTATTTCCAATATCCAAGAGACACAGATTTAAGGTGATTGGTAAAAGAAGCAGACATGAGGATTTTTGTTTCTGAGTGGTTTGGATTTGGAATGCACTGTCTGATAGGCTGATGGATACAGATTCAATAGTAGATCCCAAAAGGGAATTGGATAAATATCTGAAGGAGAAAAAATGCAAGGATATAGTGAAAGAGTCGGGGAGTGGGACTAACTGGATTGCTCTTTGAAAGGGCCAGCACAGACTTGATGGGCCGAATGACCTCATTATGTCTGTGCTATTCTATGAATCTATGATGGTTCCCACCTGGACTTTCACAATATTCCAATCCTTTCACAAGGAGTTTGATAAAGTACCACATAAAAGCCATGTTACCGAATTAGAAACACATGGGATAAAAGGACCAATGTCAGCAGTGGCTCAGTTTGTAGCTCTCTCCCCTTTCAGTCACAAGCTTCCAGGATCAAGTGTCACTGCAGGACTTGATCACAAGAATCAAGGCTGACATTGCAGTGAAGTACTGAGGGTGTGCTGCACTGTCAGAGGTGCAGTCTATCGAATGAAACTTTAAACCAAGTTGCACTCTGTCCTCTCAGCTGGATGTTAAAGATCCCATCGCACGATGTAGAAGCAGGGCAGGGGAATTATTCCCGGTGTCCTGGTCAAAATGTTTCCTTCAATCAACATCACAAAAACAGATCTGATCATTCTCACATGACTGCTTGTGGGATATTGCTGTGCAGAAATTGTCTGCCTGGTTCCTACATTACAAGAGTGACTTCGCTTTAAGAAGTATTCATTGGAAGTATACATTAAGAAGTATACATTAAGAAGTATTCACTTTGGAACATGCAGTGGTCATGAAAGGCGTTTCATCAATGGAAGTCTGTTCTTTTATTTTCAATGTCAGCATGTGGGAAATTAGCGCAGTGACAGAAAGTAGAGAATAGTGGAGAATGGTTGTTGTTCGGTCTGGAGGGAAGTAGTCAATGGGGTTCCCCAGGGTCACTGTTGCTGTATGTTAATGCAATGGGCTTGTGTACAGAGGTGATAATGTCAAATATTTCAGATGGCAGGAAAGGCAGAAATGTTACTAAACAATGAGAAGGATAGTAACACACTTCAGGAGGACAGAGACTGACTGGTGAAATTTGCAGGCGGATGGCAAATATAATTTAACACAGTGAAGTGTGAAGTGAGACATTTGGGTAGGAAGTGCAAGGGAAGGCAACAGAAACAAATTGGTATTGTTTAAATGAGGAGACAGGAACAGAGAGTCTTGCTGTGTA
Source organism: Heterodontus francisci (assembly GCF_036365525.1). Lineage (NCBI taxonomy): Eukaryota > Metazoa > Chordata > Chondrichthyes > Heterodontiformes > Heterodontidae > Heterodontus > Heterodontus francisci. The sequence continues at coordinate 1,067,676 of NW_027140130.1, read as the reverse complement.
TTCAGACAGATCATTGAAGGTCGCAGGAAAAGTTGACAAGTTTATGCCTGATATAACAGACATCAGGTAGAAAACACTATTGAGAAGCAGGCTGAATGTTGAAGGTCCAGAGGGGAAGTGAAAAAGCAAATAAGGGAAGCAAAGAGTGAGCATGAAAAGAGGCGAGCATTGAAGGAAATCCCAAAGTTTTCTATCGGCATCTAAATAGTAAAAGGGTAGTAAAAGGAACAATGGGGCCGACTCAGGACCATAAAGGGGATTTGCACATGGAGGCAGAGGATATAGCTGAGGGACTAAATGAATAATTTCCACCTGTCTTTACCAAGGAAGAAGATATGGAATCCTTTCCTTTATTAGCTGAGGTATAGAATATACGGCCAGGGAGGTTATGCTAGAATTATATAACTCATTGGTCAGGACACAACTTGAGGACTGTGTGCAGTTCTGCTCACCTCATTACAGAAAGGATGTAATTGCACCAGAGAGGGTACACAGGAGATTTATGAGGATGTGGCGAGGACTGGAAAAATGCAGCTATGAGGAAAGATTGGACAGGCTGGGACTGTTCTTCTTGGAATCGAGAAGGCTGAGGGGAAATCTGATTGAAATGTACAAAACCGGGAGGGGCCTGGATAGAGTGGAGGTGAAGGGTCCATTCACCTTAGCAAAGAGGTCAGTGACGAGGGGGCATGGACTTAAAGTGATTGGTAGAAAGATTAAAAGGGAGCTGCGGATTTTATTTTTCACCCAGCGGGTGGTGGGAGCCTGGAACTCACTTTCTGAAAGGGTAGTTGAGGCAGAAACCCACAACTCATTCAAAAGGTGTCTGGATATGCACCTCAAGTGCTGTAATCTATCAAATGCTGGAAGGTAGGATTAGAATGGATGGGTCGTTTTTTGGACAGCATAGACACGATGGGCCAAGTGGTCTCTCTGTGTGCCATAAACTGTCTATGATTCTATGATGCAACCCAGGCAATGTTGAAAGAGGAGGTACGTCGGACACGAGTGGGGTTTAAAATTGATAAAGAGGAAGTATTAGATAGGCTGTCTGGACTTAAATTGAATAAAGCACCAGGAACAGATGAGATGCATCCAAGGATACTGAGGGAAGTGAGGGTGGAAATCACAGAGGCACTGGACATAATTTTTCAGTCTTCCTTAGACTTGAGGGTGATGCAAGAGGACTGGAGAATTGCAAACGTTACATCCTTGTTCAAAAAAGGGTGTAAAGATAAGGCCAGCAACTACAGGCCTGTCAGTTAAACTTCGGTGGTGGGAAAACTTCTAGAAAGAAATAATCTTGGACAAAGCTAATAGTCACATGGACAAATGCGAGTTAATTAAACAAGCCAGCATGGATTTCTTGAGAGAACATCATGTTTAACTAATTTGCTGGAGATGTTTGAGGTGGTATCAGAGATAGTTGGTGAGGGCAATTCTGTTGATGTGGTGTACATTGACTTTCATATAACGGTCTATTCAGTTTCAAATGAACCTACCTCCACCATTCTCAAGCAGTGCATTCCAGACATTTAACTATTCCCTGCATGCAAAAACCTTTTGATACAATGCCACACAACAGACCTGTGAGCAAACTTGTCGCTCATGGAATAAAAGGGACGGTAGCAACATGGATACGAAATTAGCTGAGTGACAGGAAACAAAGAGTAGTGGTTAATGGATGTTTTACAGGCTGGAGGAAGGTTTGTGGTGGAGTTCCCCAGAGATCAGTGTTGGGATCCTTGCTTTTCCTGATATATATTAAGGACCTAAACCTGGGTGTACAGGGCACAATTTCAAAGTTTGCAGCTGATACGAAAGTTGGAAGCATTGTGAACTGTGAGGAGGATAGTGTAGAACTTCAAAAGGACACACACAAGTTGGTGGAATGGGCAGACAGGTGGCAGATGAAGTTCAATACAGAGAAATGTGAAGTGATTCATGTTGATAGGAAGAACATGGGGAGACAATATACAATAAGGGTACCATTCTACAGGGTATGCAGGAGCAGAGGGACCTGTGTGTATATGTGCAGAAGTCATTGAAGGCGGCAGGACAGGTTGAGAAAGTGTTTAATAAAGCTTGCAGGATCCTGGGCTTTATTAATAGGGGCATAGAGTACAAGAGCAAGGAAGTTATGTTAAACTTATATAAGACACTATTTCAGCCTCAGCTGTGGCATTGCGTCCAGTTCTGGGTGCCACACTTGAGGAAGGACGTGAGGGCACTGGAGAGAGTACAGAAAATATTCAATTGAATGATTCCCGGGATGAGGATTTTCAGTTATGAAGATAGGCTGGAGAAGTTAGAACTGTTTTCCTCGGAGAAGGCTGAGAGTTGCTTTTGTAGAGGTTTCAAAAATCATGAGGTGTCTGGACAGAGTAGATAGAGAGAAACAGTTCCCACCCGTGAAAGGATCGAGAACGAAAGGGCACAGATTTAAAGTCATGGGTAAAAGAAGCAAAGACGACCAGAGGAAAATATTTTTTCACACAGTGAGTGGTTAGAGTCTGGAATGCACTGCCTGAGAGTGTGGTGGAGGCAGGTTCAATTGAAGCTGAATAGACTGTTATATGAGAAGCAAGAAGGTGTAGGGTTACAGGGAGAATGCAGGGAACGGCATTAGGTGGATTGTTCATTCGGAGAGCCAGTGCAGAACCGAAATGCTGAATCGGTCGATGATGGAAAGAAAATGTAGATGAGCTCAGCTCAGGTTTAAATATAAGCGGGCAGAACCCGCTCCTCCTCCCTCTTTACAGAGCTTTCCCTTTCTGCAGCCTCTGCTCCATTTGTTGATCACGTTACAGATCAAGGTACATTGTAACTACAGTCAAGAACAAAGAACAAAGAACAGTACAGCACAGGAACAGGCCATTCGGCCCTCCAAGCCTGCGCCGATCTTGATGCCTGCCTAAACTAACAACTACTGCACTTACGGGGCCCATATCCCTCTATTCCCTTCCTATTCATGTATTTGTCAAGATGTCTCTTAAACGTCGCTATGGTATCTGCTTCCACCACCTCCCCCGGCAGCAAGTTCCAAGCACTCACCACCCTCTGTGTAAAAAACCTGCCTCGCACATCCCCTCTAAACTTTGCCCCTCGCACCTGAAACCTTTGTCCCCTAGTAACTGACTCTTGCACCCTGGGAAAAAGCTTCTGACTATCCACTCTGTCCATGCCGCTCATAACTTTGTAAACCTCTATCATGTCGCCCCTGCACCTCCGTCGATCCAGTGAAAACAATCCGAGTTTATCCAACCTCTCCTCATAGCTAATGCCCTCCAGACCAGGCAACATCCGGGTAAACCTCCTCTGTCCCCTCTCCAAAGCCTCCACATCGTTCTGGTAGTGTGGCGACCAGAATGGCACACAATATTCTAAGTGTGGCCAAACTAACGTTCTGCACAGCTGCAACATGACTTGGCAATTTTTATACTCTGTGCCTCATCCGATGAAGGCAAGCATGCCGTATGCCTTCTTGACTACCTTATCCACCTGTGTTGCTACTTTCAGTGACCTGTGGACCTGTACGCCCAGATCCCTCTGCCTGTGAATACTCCTCAGGGTTCTGCCATTTACTGTATACCTCCCACCTGCATTAGACCTTCCAAAATGCATTACCTCACATTTTTCCGGATTAAACTCCATCTGCCATTTCTGTGCCCAAGTCTCCAACCGATCTATATCCTGCTGTATACTCTGATAATCCTCATCACTGTCCGCAACTCCACCAACCTTTGTGTCATTCGCAAACTTACTAATCAGACCAGCTACATTTTCCTCCAAATCATTTATATATACTACACACATCAAAGGTCCCAGCAGTGATCCCTGCGGAACACCACTAGTCACATCCCTCCATTCAGAAAAACGCCCATCCACTGTTACCCTCTGTCTTCTTTTACTGAGCCAGTTCTGTATCCATCTTACCAGCTCACCTCTGATCCTGTTTGACTTCACCTTTCGTACCAGTCTGCCATGCGGGACCTTGTCAAAGGCTTTAGTAAAGTCCATACAGGTAACATCCACTGCCCTTTCTTCATCAATCATCTTCGTCACTTCCTCAAAAAACTCAATCAAAATAGTAAGACACGACCCCCCCTTTACAAAACCATGCTGTCTCTCGCTAATAAGTTCGTTTGTTTCCAAATGGGAGTAAATCATGTCCGGAATAATCCTCTCTAATAATTTCCCAACCACTGACGTAAGGCTCACCGGCCTATAATTTCGTGGATTATCCTTGCCAACCTTCTTCAACAAAGGAACAACATTGGCTATTCTCCAGTCCTCTGGGACCTCACCTGTAACCAATGAGGATGCAAAGATTACTGTCAAGGCCCCAGCAATTTCTTCCCTTGCCTCCCTCAGTATTTTAGGGTAGATCCCATCAGGCCCTGGAGTCTTATCTACCTTAATGCTTTGCAAGACACCCAACACCTCCTCCTTATTGTTAATGAAATGACTGAGACTGTCTGCACTCCCTTCCCTAGGCTCATCATCCACCAAGTCCTTCACTTTGGTGAATACTGATGCAAAGTACTCATTTAGCACCTCGCCCATTTCCTCTGGCTCCACGCATTGATTCCCATCTCTGTCCTTGAGTGGGCCAACCCTTTCCCTGGTTACACTCTTGCTCTTTATATATCTATAAAAAGCCTTGGGATTTTCCTTAATCCTGTTTGCCAATGACTTTTCATGACCCCTTTTAGCCCTCCTAACTCCTTGCTTAAGTTCCTTCCTCCTGTCTTTATATTCCTCAAGTGCTTCGTCTGTTCCTAGCCTTCCAGCCCTTACAAATGCTTCCTTTTTCTTTTTGACTAGGCTCACAATATCCCGTGTTATCCAAGCTTCCCGAAACTTGCCAAACTTGTCTTTCTTCCAGAACATGCTGGTCCTGGATTCTAATCAGCTGACGTTTGAAAGACTCCCACATGTCAGATGTTGATTTACCCTCAAACAGCCGCCCCCAATCTAAATTCTTCAGTTCCTGCCTGATATTGTTATAATTAGCCTTCCCCCAATTTTGCACCTTCACCCGAGGACTACTCTTATCCTTATCCACAAGTACCTTAAAACTTATGGAATTATGGTCACTGTTCCCGAAATGCTCCCCCACTGAAACTTCGACCACCTGGCCGGGCTCATTCCACAATTCCAGGCCCAGTATGGCCCCATCCCTAGTTGGACTATCTACATACTGTTTCAAGAAGCCCTCCTGGAGGCTCCTCAGAAACTCTGCCCCATCCAAGCCGCACAAAGCGAATCCCAGTCAATATAGGGGAAGTTATAATCACCCACCACAACAACCCTGTTACCTTTACATCTTTTCAAAATCTGTCTGCATATCTGCTCCTCTCCCTCCCGCTGGCTGCTGGGAGGCCTGTAGTAAACCCCCAACATCGTGACTGCACCCTTCCTATTCCTGAGCTCCACCCATATTGCCTCGCTGCATGACCCCTCTGAGGTGTCCTCCCGCAGTACAGCTGTGATATTCTCCTTAACCAGTAATGCAACTCCCCCACCCCTTTTACATCCCCCTCTATCCCGCCTGAAGCTTCTAAAACCTGCATCATTTAGCTGCCAATCCTGCCCTTCCCTCAACCAAGTCCCTGCAATAGCAAAAACATCATATTTCCAAGTACTAATCCAAGTTCTAAGTTCATCTGCCTTACCTGTTATACTTCTCACATTGAAACAAATGCACTTCAGACCACCAGTCCCGCTGTGCTCAGAAACATCTCCCTGCCTGCTCTTCCTCTTTGTCCGACTGGCCTTATTTACTATGTCCTCCTCATTTATTTCACTAGCTGTCCTACTGCTGTGGTCCCCCCTCACTGCCACACTAGTTCAAACCCTCCAGAGTGACGCTAGCAAACCTTGCAGCCAGGATATTAGTGTCCTTCCAGTTTATATGCAACCCGTCCTTCTTGTACAGGACCCATCTGTCCCTGAAGAGATCCCAATTGTCCAGATATCTGAAACCCTCCCTCATGCACCAGCTGCTCAGCCACGTGTTTAGCTGCACTATCTTCCTATTTCTAGAATCACTAGTACGTAGCACTGGGAGGAATCCAGCGATTACAACCCTCGAGCTCTTGTTTTGTAACTTACTGCCTACCTTCCTAAACTCCCCCTGTAGGACCTCATCACTCTTCCTGCCTATGTCATTGCTACCGATGTGTGCCACAACCTCTGGCTGTTCACCCTCCCCCTTCAGAATTCCCCCTGTCCGTTCAGAGATATCCTTGACCCTGAAACCCGGGAGGCAACATACCATCCTGTAGTCTCTTTCACGTCCAAAGAAGCGCCTAACTGTGCCCATAACTATAGAGTCCCCTATAACTATTTCTCTTCTGCGCTTTGTACCTCCCTGCTGAACAACAGTGCCAGCCGTGGTGCCACTGCTCTGACTGCTGCTGTTTTCCCCTGATAGGCCATACCTCGTCCAGAGTTGGGTCACCAAATCCTCTGTCCTCCCTGAATGCCTGCAGCAGCTCACAACACAACCTCCAACAAACCATCCACAGCACCTCCACTAACTTTACAATAATAGAAGTAAGTCAAAAGCCTGTAAGTAAACCTGTAAGTTGGATGCCTGGTCCTTTTAAATAATACTAGAGGGGGTTCCTCATGTTGCTGAATGTATGTTCAGCTGAGAGTAACTAACACAGGCGGTCTGTGGACATGTACAGACCAAGTTTCAAAGACGTACATCAATGCTGCCGGTATGGTACATTGACATCACATTCAAAACCATCCTCAGAGCAACAATACAAACATGGTACGATTGAGCTAGAGCCCTGCCCAGCATGGGGCACTTTGCACGCCGCACTAGAAGTGCCTGGCTGTGCAGTTCACATCTCTCTATGGATCCCAGCTTCTGTACCGTCAGCACCAGTAGTGCTGTACAGTCTAAAATAGTGGCTCGGGACAGATACAGTAGGAAAGGAATTCACTTCAGAAAGAGAAATGAGAAAAGATTGAAGTCAAAACATTTTCAGGAATATGAGAATGGGCAGGAGAATGGGACTAATTGGAGGGGTGAGGCCATGGAGGGATTCAAACACAAGAATGACTATATTAAAATTAAGGTGCTGCCAGACCGGGAGCCAATGTAGTTCAGTGAGCACAGGGGTGATCAGGATTTGGTGTGAGTTAGGATACAGGCAGCAGAGATCTGGATGGGCTGTGGTTTATGGAGGTTTATAACTGGGAGGGTGACCAGGATAGAATTTGAATAGTCAAGTGTGGATTTAACAAAGGTACAGGTGAGGGTTTATGGAGCAGATTGGCTGAGACAGAGGTGGAGGTGGGGAATATGACAGAGGTGGTCGTAGACAGGGTTGGTACTGGAGAGAATATGGAGATGGACTCAGCTCAGGTTTAAATAGAACACACCGATTGCGAACAGTCTGGTTCAGCCTCAGATATTGGGCAGGGTGGTGTATTTGTTTGACAGATAGGGGATGGAGTTTGTGATGGAGACCAATGACACTGGCTTCAGTCTTCCCAAAATTTACATAACAGAACAGTATTTCAGTGAAACGGGGTTTACAGATGCCCTACCGGGAAATAGAGACAGCAACAGCAGTAAAGATGAGAGAACAAATGTCAAGAAATCCAGTAAAGTTGGCAATGGTTTATCGAGCTAATAGCTGGACATATTCACCAGGAATACAACGGCAGCAAAAAGTGCAGAGTAAATTATAGGAGCAGTAATGCTGTTAAACTTGGTTTATGGAATTAATATCTAGATAGAGAGACTTACCAGGGACACCAATAATAGCCAGGATGGGATAGTAAATGTATTGAATAATCTTCAGTGCGAGATGTATACGAGAGTTTAATGAGTAAAAATCATAATATGTAGAAAGGTAGTAAAGATCCGAGGAGACACTCCTGTCCATTGTTGTAACATTCCAATCTATTGTTCTCAGATTCTGACCCATTGTTGTAACATTCCAATCTATTGTTCTCAGATTCTGACCCATTGTTGTTACATTCCAATCTATTGTTCTCAGATTCTGACCCATTGTTATAACATTCCAATCTATTATTCTCAGATTCTGACCAAGTGATGTAACATTCCAGTCATTTGTTCTCAGATTCTGATCTATCCTTTCTCTCTCTCTGGAGCCGCTGATCTCTGTTGTGCCGGGGCTGATGTTCCGGCTGAAACTATGGGACAACACATGGCAGCCCCTTATTAATAGAAGATGGAAAACTTCTAGTGACACAATTAGGGTCCATGGAGACTGATATTATTTGCAGTCACTGAACAAACAGATTCAGTTAACCCTTTTCAATACAGCACTTTTTGTATCACAACAAAGTAGATCATTTACCCAGTCTGGATGGGATGCATGTGGGTTGCTGAGGGATGGAATGGTGGAAGTAGCAGAGGCACTGGCCAGCATATTCCAATCCCTCTTGTACATGGGAGTGATAACGTAATTTCACTGGCTCACCACTCTCTGGGTGAAGAAATTTCTCCTCATTTCAGTCCTGAAAAGTTTACCCCATATCCTTAGACTATGACCCCTGGTTCTGGACTCCCCCACCATCGGGAGCATCCTTCCTGCAACTACCCTGTCAAGTCCTGTTAGAATTTTAGAGCTTTCTATGAGATCCCCCTTCACTCTTCCGAACTCCAGCGAATATAATCCTATCTCTCCTCATACGTCAGTCCCGGCATCCCAGGAATAATTCTGATAAACCTTCATTGCACTCTCGCTATAGCAGGAACATCCTTTCTCGGAGAAGGAGACCAAAACTGCACACAATATTCCAAGTGCGGCCTGACCAACGCCCTGTATAACTGCAGCAAGACATCCCTGCTCCTGTACTCGAATCCTGTCTCCATGAAGGCCAACATAACAATCGCCTTTTTCTACCGCCTGTTGCACCTGCATGCTTACCTTCAGTGACTGGTGTACGAGAACACCCAGGTCTCGTTGCATATTCCCCTCTCTCAGTTTATCGCCGTTCAGATAATAATCTGCCTTCCTGTTTTTGCTACCAAAGTGGATAACCTCACATTTATTCAAATTTACTCCATCTGCCATGCAATAGCCCACTCAGTGAACTTGTCCAAATCACCCTGAAGCCACTCTGCATCCTCCTCACATCTCACCCTCCCACCCAGTTTTGTGTCTTCTGAAAATCTGGAGATATTACATTTAGTTCCCTCATCTAAATCATTAATATGGAGTGTGAATAGTTGGGGTCCTAGCACAGATCCCTGTGGTACCCCACTAATCACTGCCTGCCGTTTGGAAAAAGATCCGTTTATCCCTACTCTTTTTTTCCATCTGCCAACCAATGTTCTATCTATCGCAATACACTACCACTAATCCCACGCGCTTTAATTTTACTCACTAATCTCTTATGTGGGACTTTGTCGAAAGCCTTCTGAAAGTCCAAATAAACCACATTCTCTGGCTCCCCATCATCAACTCTATTAGTTACATATTCGAAGAATTCTAATAGATTTATCAAGCATGATTTACCTTTCGTAAATCCATGCTGACTCTATCCGATTCTAACACTGTTCTCCAAGTGCTCTGCCATAAAAACTTTGATAATGGACTCTAGAATTTTCCCCACTACCGACGTCAGGCTGATTTGTCTATAATGCCCTGCTTTATTTCTACCTCCCTTTTTAAACGGTGGGGTTACATTAGCTGCCCTCCAATCAGCTGGAACTGTTCCAAAGTCGATAGAATCTTGAAAGATGACCACCAATGCATCCAGTATTTCTAGGGTCACTTCCTTAAGTAATGTGGGATGTAGATTATCAGGCCCTGAGGATTTATCGGCCTTCAATACCATCAACTTCCCCAACACAATTTCTCTACTAATACTGATTTCCTTCGGTTCCTTCCTCTCACTAAACCCTGTGTTCCCCAACATTTCTGGTAAGATATTTGTGCCATCCTTTGTGAAGACAGAATCAAAGTCTGCATTTAGTTGGTTAGCCATTTCTTTGTTTCCCATAATCAATTCCCATGTTTCTAACTGTAAGGAGCTACATTTGTCTGAACCAATCCTTTCCTCTTCACATACCTACAGAAACCTTTACAGTCAGGTTGTATGTTCCCCACAAGCTTATCCATGTACTTTATTTTCCCATTATTAATCAATCCCTTGGTCCTCCTTTGTTGAATTCTAAACTGCTCCCAATCCTCAGGTCTGTTGCTTCTTTCTGTCGAATGTATATGCCTCTTCCGTGAATCTAATACTATCTCTAATTTTCCTTGTAAGCCATGGTTTGGCTACGTTTCCCATTTTACTTTTGCGCCAGACAGGAGGAAACAATTGTTGCAGTTCATCAATGCACTGTTTGAATATTGCCATTGCCTTTCCTCCATCATCCCTTTAAGTAACGTTTCCCAATCCATCATAGCCAACTCGTGCCTCATACCTTCATACTTTCCTTTATTAAGATTCACAACCCTGGTCTTAGAATCACTCTCCATCTTGGAGTCATAGATTCGTACAGCATAGAAACAGGCCCTTCGGCCCACTGCGTCCATGCCGACCATAATGCCGATCTGTACTGGTTCCACGTGCCTGCATTAATTCCATATCCGTCTATGCTTTGCTCATTCAAACACCTGTCCAGATGACTCTTAAATGTGGCTACTGTTCCTGCCTCCACCACCTCCTCTGGCAGCTCATTCCAGATACGCAATATTCTTTGTGTGAAACAATTACCCTTTTAATCCCCTTTAAACCTCCTCCCTTTCATCTGAAATCTATGCCCTCTAGTTTTAGTCACCCCTACCATGGGAAACAGACTCTGGCTACCTGCTCAGTCTATGCCTCTCATAATTTTATATACCTCCATCATGTCCCCTCTCAGCCGTCTTTGCTCCAGGGAAAACAGCCCCAGCCTACCCAATCTCTCTTTATAACTCAAGCCCTCCAAACTAGGCAACATCCTCATGAATCTTTTCTGTACCCTCTCTAGCTTAATCACATCTTTCCTGTAGTGCTGCGACTAGAACTGCACACAGTACTCCAAATGCGGAATAACCAATGTTCTGTCCAACTGTAACATGACGTCCCAACTCTTGTACTCCATGCCGCATTTGATGAAGACAAGCATGCCATACACCTTCTTCACCACCCAGTCTACCTGTGTTGCCACATTCAGGGAACTATGCACTTGCACCCCAAGGTCTCTCTGCTCAACAACACTCCCCAGGCCCTGTCATTCACTGTATATGTACTGCACTGGTTTAACTTCCCAAAATGCATCACTTCGCACTTGTCTGCATTAAATTCCATTTGCCAATCCCTTGCCCACTTTCCAAGTTTATCTATATCCTGTTATAACCTTACACAACCTTCTTCACTTTCTACTATCCCATCAATTTTTGTATCATCTGCAAACTTACCAATCATGCCCCCTACATTCATATCCAAGTCATTAATATATATGACAAACAAGAGAGGACCCAGAACCGATCCCTGTGGCACACCACTGGTCACCAGCCTCCAATCTGAAAAACAACCCCCCACTACCATCCGATCACCAAGCCAATTTTGTATCCAATTGGCTAGCACATCCTGGATCCCATGTGTTTGAACCTTCTGGACCAGCCGACCATGCGGGACCTTGTCAAAGGCCTTGCTAAAGTCCATGTAGACAACGTCCTTCACCCTGCCCCCATCAATCCTCTTGGTCACCTCCTCAAAAAACTCAATCAAATTCCTGAGACATGATTCCCATGCACAAAGCCATGCTGACTATCCCTAATCAGACGTTGCCTTTCCAGATGCATATAAACCCTATCTGTCAGAATCCCTTCCAATAACTTTCCCACCACTGATGGAAGGCTCACCGGCCTGTTGTTCCCTGGCTTATCACTGCTGCCCTTATTAAATAAAGGCACAACATTAGCTATCCTCCAGTCTTCCGGTACCTCACCCATGGCTAACGATAATGCAAAAATCTCTGCTCGGGCTCCAGGAATATCCTCCCTTTCTTCCCATAGCATCCTAGGATACACCTGGTCAGGCCCTGGGGATTTATCTACCTTAATGCGCTTCGAAACCTCCAACACCGCCTCCTTTGTAATGTTGATATGCTCCAGGATATCACTGTTCCCTCCCTTGAACTCACTAGCTTCCATGTTGTCTCCATGGTAAATAAAGACGAGAAGTATTCATTTAAGACCTCGCCCATTTCCCGTGGCTGCACACGTAGATTACCACACTGATCCTTAAGGGGACCGACTCTCTCCCTAGCTACCCTTTTACTCTTAATATACTCATAGACTATTTTAGGATTCTCCATTATCTTATCTGCCAGGGAAATCTCATGGCCCCTTTTCTCCCTCCTAATTTCTTTCTTGAGTGCACTCCTACATCCACTCGATTCCTGGAGGGACTCGTTTGATCCCCGCTGCCTATACCTGACATATGCCTCCTTCTTTGTCCTGATCAGACCCTCAACATCCCTCATCAACCAAGGTTCCCTAAACGTGCCATCCTTGCCCTTCCATCTAACAGGAATATGCCGGCCCATAACTCTTCCTATCTCACTTTTAAAAGCCTCCCACTTGCCAGACGTCCCTTTACCTGTACACAGCCCTTTCATTCAACTTTTGAGAGTTCCTGTCTGATGCTATCAAAATTAACCTTCCTCCAATTTAGGACTTCATTCTGAGGACCAGTCCTATCCTCTTCCATAACTATCTTGAAGCTAATAGAGTTATGGTCACTGGTTCCAAAGTGCTCCTTCACTAACACATCATCCACCTGCCCATCCTCATTTCCAAAGAGGAGGTCGAGTGTAGCCTTTTCTCTCGAAGGGCCATCCATGTACTGTTTCATAAAACTATCCTGGACACACTTAACAAATTCTTGCCCATCTGATCCCTTAGCACCAAGGCAGTCCCAGTCAATATTAGGAAAGTTAAATCACTTACTATTACAACCCTATAATTCCTACACCTATCTGTGATTTCCCTGCATATATGCTCCTCCAATTCCCTCTGACTATTGGGGGGCCTATAGTATAATCCCATCAAAGAGATCACCACTTGCTTATTTCTAAGCTCCACTCATTTGGCCTCACTGGACGTTCCCCGCGGGATATCCTCTCTAACTACTGCCGTGATGTGCTCCCTAATCAATTGTGCAACTCCCCATCCTCTCTTCCCTCCAACTGAAGCATCGGTACCCCATAACATTGAGCCGCCAGTCTTGCCTATCCCTCAACCACGTTTCTGTAATAGCTATAATATCACAATCCCATGTACTGATCCATGCTCTGAGTTCATCTGCCTTAGCTGCAAGGCCTCTTGCATTAAAGTAGTTTAGTTTAGAGATACAGCACTGAAACAGGCCCTTCGGCCCACCGAGTCTGTGCCGACCATCAACCACACATTCATACTAATCCTACACTAATCCCATATTCCTATCACATCCCCACCTGTCCCTATATATTTCCCTACCACCTACCTATACTAGGGGCAATTTATAATGGCCAATTAACCTATCAACGTGCAAGTCTTTGGCATGTGGGAGGAAACCGGAGCACCCGGAGGAAACCCACGCAGACACAGGGAGAACTTGCAAACTCCGCACAGGCAGTACCCAGAATCGAACCCGGGTCCCTGGAGCTGTGAGGCTGCGGTGCTAACCACTTGCAGTTTAGTCGACCAGACCTTCCACGCTCCCTGTCAGGCCACTGCCAGGCCCGCCTACTGGACTTGCTTGCATTAACCTCTACATTTACCTCAACTATGTCATCGGAGAGACTACTACTTTGAGTCCCACCTCTCTGCAAGACTAATTTAAACCCTCCCGAGTCGTACTAACAAACCTCCCCGCAAGGATATTGGTCCCCTTCCAGTTTAGATGCAATCCGACCCTCTTCAACAGGTCACCTCTGCACCAGAAGAGATCCCAATGATCCAAGTAGCTGAAGCCCTCCCGCCTACACCAGCTCTTCAGCCACACTTTCATTTCCTTAATCCTTCTATTCCTATCCTCACTAGCACGTGGCACAGGGAGTAATCCTGAGATTCTTCTTCCTCTTTGTCTTTGGCCTCCTTACCTCGAGAGACAATGGGTAAGCGCCTGGAGGTGGTCAGTGGTTTGTGCAGCAGCGCCTGGAGTGGCTAAAAAGGCCAATTCTCGAATGACAGGCTCTCCCACAGGTGCTGCAGAAAAATTTGTCTGTCGGGGCTGTTACATAGTTGGCTCTCCCCTTGCGCTTCTGCCTTTTTTCCTGCCAACTGTGAAGTCTCTTCGACTCGCCACATTTTAGCCCCTCCTTTATGGCTGCCCGCCAGCTCTGGCGATCGCTGGCAACTGACTCCCACGACTTGTGATCAATGTCACAGGACTTTATGTCGCATTTGCAGACGTCTTTAAAGCAGAGACATGGACGGCCGGTGGGTCTGATACCAGTGGCGAGCTCGCTGTACAAAGTGTCTTTGGGGATCCTGCCATCTTCCATGCGGCTCACATGGCCAAACCATCTCAAGCGCCGCTGACTCACTAGTGTGTATAAGCTGGGGATGTTGGCCGCCTCGAGGACTTCTGTGTTGGAGATACGGTCCTGCCACCTGATGCCAAGTATTCTCCGGAGGCAGTGAAGATGGACTGAATTGAGACGTCGCTCTTGGCTAATATACGTTGTCCAGGCCTCGCTGCCATAGAGCAAGGTACTGAGGACACAGGCTTGATATACTCGGACTTTTGTGTTCCGTGTCAGTGCGCCATTTTGCCACACTCTCTTGGCCAGTTTGGACATAGCAGTCGAAGCCTTTCCCGTGCGCTTGTTGATTTCTGCATCGAGAGACAGGTAACTGGTGACAGTTGAGCCTAGGTAGGTGAACTCTTAAACCACTTCCAGAGCGTGGCCGCCGATATTGATGGATGGAGGATTTCTGACATCCTGTCCCATGATGTTCATTTTCTTGAGGCTGATGATTAGGCCAAATCCTGTGATTACCCCTCAAGGTTCTACTTTTTAACCTTCTGCCTAACTCCCCATATTCACTTTGCAGGACCTTATCTCTCTTCCTGTCTATATCGTTAGCACCAATATGGACCACGACCTCTGGCTGCTCACTCTCTCCTTTCAGAATTTCCTGCAGCCACTCCGAGACATCCTTGACCCGAGCAGCAGGGAGGCAACATACCATCCTGGTGCCTCTTTTGCGGCCACAGAAACGCCTACCTGCACCCCTTACGATAGACTTTCCTATCACGATAGCTCTTACACCCCTTTTCCTGTCCTGCTGTGTGGCAGAGCCCTCTGTGGTCCCATGGGCCTGGCTGTTGCTGCTTTCCCCTGGGAGGTCATCCCCCCCAACAGTATCCAAAGCGGTCTATCTGTTTGAGAGGTGGTGGCCACAGGGGACTCCTGCACTACCTGCCTGTGCCTACTACTCTGTCTGGTGGTCACACATCCCTTTTCTGCCTGTGCAGCTATTATCTGCGGTGTGACCACCTCGCTAAACATGTTATCCACGACGTCCTCAGCATTATGGATGCTCCACAGTGAATTCTCCTGCAGCTCCATCTCCATAATGCGGGTCGCCAGTAGTTGCAGATGGATCCACTTCCTGCACAAATGCTCACTAGGGACACTGGAAGCATCCCTGATTTCCCACAAAGTGCAGGAGGAGCAGATCACGGGGCTGAACTCTCCTGTCATGACCTACCCTTAGACTAATTAGTTACACCCTTAATTATAAAAAATACTAATTACATGAGGGGCCTTTTTCTATCCACTTCAATCTAAGATTCTTAATAAACTACACTGAATTTAAAAAAGAAACACTTCAGTAGTACTCACCTTATCACCAGAGTTATTTTTCCACAAAAATAAACTTTTCACTTTTTTAAAGATATCTACATGCACTAATAGCTGCTACTCACCCAACCAATCAGCTTGCAACTCTCCTCTGACGTCACTGTTGGCTTTCTTCAGGACATATTCTATTATATTATGGTCGCTCATCCTCAAGGGATTTCACACAACTAGATTGTCAATTATTCCTCTCTCTTTGCACAATACCCAGTCTGGGATGGCCTGTTCTCTAGTTGGTTCCTCAACATATTGGTCCAGAAAACCATCCCGTATACACTCCAGTAATTCCTCCTCTACGTTATTGTGACAAATTTGATTTGACCAATCTATATGCAGATTAAACTCACCCATAATTACAGATGTTGCTTTATCGCATGCATCTCTAATTTCCTGTTTAAGACCATTCCCACATCACCACCACAGTTTGGGGGTCTATATATAACCCCCACTAACGTGTTTTGCCCCTTAGTGTTTCTCAGCTCTACCCAAACAGACTCCACATCATCAGCTCTCATATCCTTCCTCACTATTGTATTACTTTCCTTTTTAACCAGAAATGCAACTCCACCGCGGGTGGAAATAAGCCATTTTACTGATGGTGTGAATATTTGTTCAGAAGCTCATCGCAAGGCATCTCAAGGTTAACTATGTAACAAAGTGTGTGAGCAGTTTGGCTTTTCGTCTCAAACATTTACAAAGGAGAGGGATGGAGTGTGTAGCTAGGAAATATTTGAAGCAGAGACAGAAAACAATGTCTTCAATCTTCTCAATATTTAATTGGCATTGCAGATGTATGAGGTAATACATTTTGAAAGGAGGAATGAGGAGAGACAATACAAGTTAAATGGTATAACTATCAAGGTGGTGAAATAACAGAGACACCTGGAGTATTTGTACACAAATCTTTGTAGCCAAACCGTTAATAAATAAATGGGATCCTCGGTTTTATAAATAGAGGCAAAAAAAGCAAAAGCAAGGACATTATGTGAAACATATATAAAATACTAGTTCAGCTGCACCTGAAGTCTTGTGTCGAATACTGGGAACCACACTTTAGGAAGGACATGAAGCCTTCGGAGAGGGTACAGAACTGTTTTACGAGAATTTGTGCAGGCATGAGGGATTACAATTATGTAGCTGGGGTTGTTCTGCTTCGAGCAGAGAACTTTCAGAGCAGATTCGATTGAGCTGTTTAACATTAGGAAGGGTTTAGATAAATTAAATAAAGAGAAACTGTTTCCAATGTCCAAGGGACCGGTAATCAGAGACACAGATTTAAGACGATTGGTAAAAGAAGCAGACATGAGGATTTTTGTTTCTGAGTGGTTTGGATTTGGGATGCACTGTCTGAGAGGCTGATGGATACATATTCAGTAGTATATCCCAAAAGGGAATTGGATAAATATCTGAAGAAGAAAAAATGTTCGGATATAGTGAAAGAGTCAGGGAGTGGGTGTAACTGGATTGTACTTTGAAAGGGTTGAGCACTGACTTGATGGGCCGAATGACATCATTCAGGGCTGTGCTATTCTATGATTCTATGATTGTTCCAGCCTGTACTTTCCCTATATTCCTATCCTTTCAGCAGCTGTTTGATAAATTACCACATAACTGCCATGTTACCAAATTAGAAACACATGGGATTAAAGGACCAATGTCAGCAGTGGCTCAGTTTGTCGCTCTCTCCCCTTTCAATCACAAGCGTCTGGGATCAAGTGTCACTGCAGGACTTGATCACAAGAATCAAGGCTGACACTGCAGTGCAGTACTGAGGGAGTGTTTCACTGTCAGAGGTACCGCCTTATCAACGAAAAGGTAAAGCCAGGCCCCGTGTTGCCCACTCAGGTGGATGTAAAGATCCCATGGAATTATTTTGAAGGTCAGGGGAATTATTCCCAGTGTCCTGGTCAACATTTACCCCTCAATTCAACATCACAAAAACAGATCTGATCATGATCACACTGCTACTTGTGGGATCTTGCTGTGCGGGAATTGACTTTGTTTTTCCTGCATTTACCAGACTGACTAAACGGTAAAACTACTCGTTGGTTGTAAATCGCTTTGGGACATGCAGTGATCATGAAGACGTTACATAAATGGAAGTCCTTTTTTTATTTTCAATGTCAGCATGCAGGAAATTAGGTCAGTGACAGAAAGCAGACAGTAGTAGAGAATGGTTGTTGATCAGTCTGGAGGGAAGTACAAAGTGCGGTTCCGCAGGGTTACTGTTGGAATCACTGTTGCTGTATGTTAATGCAATGGGCTTGTGTACAGAGAGGACAATTTCAACGTTTTCAGAGGGCAGGAAACTCAGAAATGTTAATAAACAGTCTGAAGGATAGTAACAGACTTCAGGAGGACAGAGACTGACTGGTGAAATGGACAGGAACATGGCAGACGTAATTTAACACAGTGAAGTGTGAAGTGAGACATTTGGGTAGGAAATATGAGGTGAAACAATATAAACTCAATGGTACCATTATAAAGCGGATGAAGGATTAGAGAGAAGTGGCGTGTACACACACAGATCTTAGAAGGTAACATGTAGTGTCTTTGGTGTTAGAGAGAGAGATACAGAGTAATAAAACTCTGGAGGAAATGCTGATGTTTATACATCATTGGTTAGGTCCCAGCTGGAGAATTGTGTCCAATTCTGATCACCACGGTTTGGTAAGGATGTCAAGGACTTAGTGAAGATACTGAGGTGATTTACTAGAATGGTACCAGGGATCTGGGAATTCATTTACGTTGAGAAATTGGAAAAGCTGGGATTGTTCGCTTTAGAGCACTGACGGGTAAGGGGAGATTGAATATAGAATTCAAAATCATGAGGTGTTTTGATAGGGTAATTAATGTGAAACTGTTTCCAGTGTCAGAAAGTGCAGTATTCAGAAGACACAGATTGAAGGTAATTGACAAAGAACCAGAGGTGAAATGAGGAGAATTTTCTTACACAGCAAGTTGTTTTGATCTGGAATTCATTGCCAGAAAACATGGTGGAAGCAGATTCAATAATATCTTTCAACCTCTCACACTGCTCAATGTACCACACCCCTATCACTCACCCATCAGCTGTCCCTAACACTCAGGACTCACACCTAACATTCACATACTCCACCTCACCCTCACACACCTTCCACTGATACCAGCCTCACACCCACATCTCACTGTCTCCACATACCTCCAGCTATTGAGCTATGGAAGGCACATCACACAAAGACTGTGAAACACAATTACTGATATTGCACCCCCTCTCTTACAGGACAAGGTGGCCCATAATCACAGAGGGCAGAAGTGAACTGGCGGGGGCCAGGCATATCTTCATCCCCTGAGCCTGAGGGAGGAGATGGTTCTCTACATCATGGGACTGGCTGTCACAGAGCCCGTGGCATCCGGCCTCGCCGACAGCATTCAGGCTGTTGCTATGTTCCTGCCTTATGTCCCTTCTTAACTCCCACCTCCCCCTCATCCTGCTGTCTGGGATGATGTACAAGCTGCAGATGGTGGGACCATGGACCTCCTGCTTTCCATCCCACCCCCAATCCCTCACCACAACCTTCCAATTCTGATTTATACTTTCCAACGATAACTGAAAACTGCCAGCTTCCCAGTCACAGCAGCTCCAGGAGACAGAGAAAGAGCAGCAGCACAGCACTGATGGTGAAGCCCCATCACTTGGTCTGATACTCACAGACAACAGATCAAATACTTACACTGTGTGTGCTTTAGAGGCTGGTAAAGAGTCAGAATCTACACGTGGTGAGTTACCGAGCACGAGTGAGCTGCAGCCAGGCCAGGGGGAAAGGATAGTTCATGCGTCAGATGACCGGAGGGCAAGGTCACAAATGAGTTATAATACACAGGACTTAGATATGAACTTTGTTGGAGCAGCATTCAGGAGAATGATGATGGATATGGATACTGAGATACTTTGTCCATTGACAGTATTGTCAGACAGTCTGTTGTCACTATCAAAGAACATGGAGGAGTCCAGCTCCAACATGGCACAGGACATTGCACAGAGCTTGAAGCCCATTTTTTCCCCTGTGGAAGTGGTCACTAACTCCATGACAGCACTAGCGGACCCAGCCTTGATGCAGTGTCTGGTGACCATTGTCTCAGCTTCCACTGCAGCACAGACGGCAGACACCCAACGTCTCTGTGATGCAGTGGAAACTCAGACTGCTTGCTGCCATGCAGGATCAGACTGCTGTCATCATGGCTGTGGATCTCACTGCACAAAGGGGTTTGCAGGCTCTCACAACAGTCCAGCAATCTGTGATCCAGTAGATTACTGAGATTACTGAGATGTCGCCCCGTGGGAGTGACAGTGTCTCCGTGGAGTATGAACCTGCTGTCCTCTCTCAGGATGACAGTATTTGTTTTCCTTTCACTGGCACTCCACCAATGTCCTTGCTGTTACCCATTAGCCAGCCCAGGCTGCTGCTGCCCATGTCGTGGTGGTGCAGTCTGAATCCGTGCCCTCAAGGCCCTGAGCTGCTCGAGGACGTCCTGCAAGGCCATCTGTAGTCTCCCCCAGCGAAAGTCAGCAGCCTTCCACCAGCCATGCTGCAGTCACTGGGGAAACACTGTGTCGGAGCACTAGGCAAGTCGAGGGAACCCACAAGACAGGCACTAAGGGAATATTCAAGGGTGAATGGTTCAGCTTTGTTTGTATAATTGGATGTGTTATTGGATAAAGATGTCAATGAAAAGGTTTTTGTTGGTGTTTTTTTATTGCAGGACACTGTGATGGGGCGTCTCAGATGGGTGTAATGGGGGAGAATGGAGGATCCATGGTGGGAAAGGGAAGTTGTCCTGTGGGAACCGAAATTCTAGCAGGGTCTCTCCGACAGCCTGCCCGGTTCAAAGGCATCCAGGAAATATCCTCCCTCACTCCTCCTCCTGAGGTAGCCTCCGGATTCCAGGTGCCAATGCCTGTGTCCTCATGATGGTGATGATATGAAGGATGCAGCAGAACACCATGAACTTGGACACCTGCTCCAGTGAGTACTGGACGGCTTCCCCTGAGCGGTTCAGACGTCGGAAGCATTGCATCATCACACCGATGGTCTGTTCCACCATGTTCCTGGTGACTCCATTGCTCACGTTATACACGGGTTATTTTCATGCGGTTTGTTGGCATTCATGCTGGGGGTAGAATTAGGAGTGATGCACAGAGTGAGGTAGGCATTGTCTCCGAGGAGCCACATTCTGGTTCTGCAGAGAGGCCCGAAGTGTTGGGACCGGATGCCTGCTTCAGAATGAAGGTGTGATGACTGCTGACAGGATGTGGACATTTACCAACATGATGTACTGGGCATGCTCACACACTAACTGTACATTAATGGAATGAGAGTTCTTTCAGTTCCTGTACCTCTCCCCGTTGACATTCGGGCCGCGCAGAGCCACCACCACCAGCAGGAATCCCGCTACCCTGACAAAGCCACGGGACCTCTCACCCTGCTTCACCCTGCGGAGGTGAAAATTATATATTCACCTCACCCGACATAGATGGCCTCCATTAACCAGCAGATACATCATTGGACAGCATAGAGATAGACAATGGATACGTCACATGCTGCTGCATGGGAAGATCCAGATACATAGAAGTTCAATGAAACTGTGACCTTAACGGCTATGGACAGCTCCGTCCTCACCCTGGTGTGAGGCTCCAGGTCGTGTTACAGGAGGGGACACTGCTATGTGACCACCTCCATATTGAATCAGAGTCACCTCACACACTGCTCCTGGGTTAGGTGCAGGTAGGAAAAGTGCTCTTGGGAAACCCGGGATGGGTAGCGGAAAGCCCCCTCCCTCTTTACAAAGAACAAAGAACAAAGAACAAAGAAAATTACAGCACAGGAACAGGCCCTTCGGCCCTCCAAGCCTACGCCGATCCAAATCCTCTATCTAAACCTGTCGCCTATTTTCCAAGGGTCTGTATCTCTTTACTTCCTGCCCATTCATGTATCTGTCTAGATACATCTGAAAAGACGTTATCGTGCCCGCGTCTACCACCTCCGCTGGCAATGCGTTCCATGCACCCACCACCGTCTGCATAAAGAACTTTCCACGCATATCCCCCCTAAACTTTTCCCCTCTCACTTTGAACTCGTGTCCCCTTGTAATTGAATCCCCCACTCTGGGAAAAAGCTTCTTGCTATCCACCCTGTCTATACCTCTCATGATTTTGTACACCTCAATAAGGTCCCCCCTCAAACTCCGTCTTTTGAATGAAAATAATCCTAATCTACTCAACCTCTCTTCATAGCTAGTGCCCTCCATACCAGGCAACATCCTGGTGAACCTCCTCTGCACCCTCTCCAAAGCATCCACATCCTTTTGGTAATGTGGCGACCAGAACTGCACGCAGTATTCCAAATGTGGCCGAACCAAAGTCCTATACAACTGGAGCATGACCTGCCAACTCTTGTACTCAATACCCCGTCCGATGAAGGAAAGTATGCCGTATGCCTTCTTGACCACTCTATTGACCTGCGTCGCTACCTTCAGGGAACAATGGACCTGAACACCCAAATCTCTCTGTACATCAATTTTCCCCAGGACTTTTCCATTTACTGTATAGTTCACTCTTGAATTGGATCTTCCAAAATGCATCACCTCGCATTTGCCCTGATTGAACTCCATCTGCCATTTATCTGCCCAACTCTCCAATCTATCTATATTCTGCTGTATTCTCTGACAGTCCCCTTCACTATCTGCTACTCCTCCAATCTTAGTGTCGTCTGCAAACTTGCTAATCAGACCACCTATACTTTCCTCCAAATCATTAATGCATATCACAAACAACAGTGGTCCCAGCACAGATCCCTGTGGAACACCACTGGTCACACGTCTCCATTTTGAGAAACTCCCTTCCACTGTTACTCTCTGTCTCCTGTTGCCCAGCCAGTTCTTTATCCATCTAGCTAGTACACCTTGGACCCCATGCGCCTTCACTTTCTCCATCAGCCTACCATGGGGAACCTTATCAAACGCCTTACTGAAGTCCATGTATATGACATCTACAGCCCTTTCCTCATCAATCAACTTTGTCACTTCCTCAAAGTTGGTAAGACATGACCTTCCCTGCACAAAACCATGTTGCCTATCACTGATAAGCCCATTTTCTTCCAGATGGGAATAGATCCTATCCCTCAGTATCTTCTCCAGCAGCTTCCCTACCACTGACGTCAGACTCACCGGTCTATAATTACCTGGATTTTCCCTGCTACCCTTCTTAAGCAAGGGGACAACATTAGCAATTCTCCAGTCCTCCGGGACCTCACCCGTGTTTAAGGATGTTGCAAAGATATCTGTTAAGGCCCCAACTATTTCCTCTCTCGCTTCCCACAGAAACCTGGGATAGATCCCATCCGGACCTGGGGACTTGTCCACCATAATGCCTTTTAGAATACCCAACACTTCTTCCCTCCTTATGCCGACTTGACCTAGAGTAATCAAACATCTGTCCCTAACCTCAACATCCGTCATGTCCCTCTCCTCGGTGAATACCGATGCAAAGTACTCGTTCAGAATCTCACCCATTTTCTCTGACTCCACGCATAACTTTCCTCCTTTGTCCTTGATTGGGCCAATCCTTTCTCTAGTTACCCTCTTGCTCATTATATATGAATAAAAGGCTTTGGGATTTTCCTTAACCCTGTTTGCTAAAGATATTTCATGACCCCTTTTAGCCCTCTTAATTCCTCGTTTCAGATTGCGCCTACAATCCCGATATTCTTTCAAAGCTTCGTCTTTCTTCAGCCGCCTAGACCTTATGTATGCTTCCTTTTTCCTCTTAGCTAGTCTCACAATTTCACCTGTCATCCATGGTTCCCTAATCTTGACATTTCTACCCCTCATTTCAACAGGAACATGTCTCTCCTGCACGCTAATCAACCTCTCTTTAAAAGCCTCCCACATATCAAAAGTGGATTTACCTGCAAACAGCTGCTCCCAATTTACATTCCCCAGCTCCTGCCGAATTTTGGTATAGTTGGCCTTCCCCCAATTTAGCACTCTTCCTTTAGGACCACTCTCGTCTTTGCCCATGAGTATTCTAAAACTTACGGAATTGTGATCACTATTCCCAAAGTAGTCCCCTACTGAAACGTCAACCACCTGGCCGGGCTCATTCCCCAACACCAGGTCCAGTATGGCCCCTTCCCGAGTTGGACTATTTACATCCTGCTCTAGAAAACCCTCCTGGATGCTCCTTACAAATTCTGCTCCATCTAGATCTCTAACATTAAGTGAATCCCACTCAATGCTGTGGCCATTTCAAAGACATGGGTAGAGCAGGGACAGGAATGGATGTTGCGGGATCCGGGATTTAGATGTTTCACTAAGAACAGAGAAGATGGTAAAAGAGGGCGGGTGTGTGGCATTGTTAATCAAGGAAAGTATTACAGCTTCAGAAAGGACGTTTGAGGACTCGTCCACTGAGGTCGTCTGGGCCGAGGTTAGAAATAGGAGAGGAGAGGTCACCCTGTTGGGAGTTTTCTATAGACCTCCAAATAGTTCCAGAGATGTAGAGGAAAGAATAGCAAAGAGGATTCTTGACAGGAGCGAGAGTAACAGGGTAGTGGTTATGGGGGACTTTAACTTTCCAAATATTGACTGGAAATACTATAGTTCGAGTACTTTAGATGGGTCAGTTTTTGTCCAGTGTGTGCAGGAGGGTTTTCTGACACAGTATGTAGACAGGCCAACCAAGGGCGATGCCACATTGGATTTGGTACTGCGTAATGAACCCGGCCAGGTGTTAGATTTAGAAGTTGGTGAGCACTTTGGTGATGGTGATCACAATTCGGTTAGGTTTACCTTAGCGATGGGCAGGGACAGGGATATACAGCAGGGCAAGAATTATAGCTGGGGGAAAGGAAATTATGATGCGATTAGGCAAGATTTAGGATGCGTAGGATGGGGAAGGAAACTGCAGGGGATGGGCACAATCGAAATGTGGAGCTTATTCAAGGAGCAGCTACTGCGTGTCCTTGATAAGTATGTACCTGTCAGGCAGGGAGGAAGTTGTCGAGTGAGGGAGCCGTGGTTTACTAAAGAAGTTGAAGAGCTTGTCAAGAGGACGAAGAAGGCTTATGTTAGGATGAGACGTGAAGGCTCAGTTAAGGCGCTTGAGAGTTACAAGCTAGCCAGGAAAGATCTAAATGGAGAGATAAGAAGAGCAAGGAGAGGACACGAGAAGCCATTGGCGGATAGGATCAAAGAAAACCCTAAGGCTTTCTGTAGGTATATCAGGAATAAAAGAATAACTGGAGATAGGTTCGGGCCAATCAAGGATAGTAGTGGGAAGTTGTGTGTGGAATCGGAGGAGATAGGGGAAGTGTTAAATGAATATTTTTCGTCAGTATTGACAGTGGAGAAAGAAAATGTTGTCGAGGAGAATACTGAGATACAGACTACTAGGCTAGATGGGATTGAGGTTCACAAGGAGGAGGTGTTAGCAATTTTGGAAAGTTTGAAAATAGATAAGTCCCCTGGGCCAGATGGGATTTATCCTAGGATTCTCTGGGAAGCCAGGGAGGAGATTGCAGAGCCTTTGTCCTTGATTTTTATGTCGTCATTGTAGACAGGAATAGTGCCAGAAGACTGGAGGATAGCAAATGTTGTCCCCTTGTTCAAGAAGGGGAGTAGAGACAGCCCTGGTAATTATAGACCTGTGAGTCTTACTTCGGTTGTGGGTAAAATGTTGGAAAAGGTTATAAGAGATAGGATTTATAATCATCTTGAAAAGAATAAGTTCATTCGAGATAGTCATCACGGTTTTGTGAAGTGTAGGTCGTGCCTCACAAACCTTATTGAGTTTTTTGACAAGGTGACCAAACAGGTGGATGAGGGTAAAGCCGTGGATGTGGTCTATATGGATTTCAGTAAGGCGTTTGATAAAGTTCCCCACGGTAGGCTATTGCAGAAAATACAGAAGTATGGGATTGAAGGTGAATTAGTGCTTTGGATCAGAAATTGGCTAGCTGAAAGAAGACAGAGGGTGGTGGTTGATGGTAAATGTTCATCCTGGAGTATAGTTTCTTGTGGTGTACCGCAAGGATCTGTTTTGGGGCCACTGCTGTTTGTCATTTTTATAAATGACCTGGATGAGGGTATAGAAGCAAAAACAAGAAATGCTGGATTCACTCAGCAGGTCTGGCAGCATCTGTGGAAAGAGAAGCAGAGTTAACGTTTCGGGTCAGTGACCCTTCCGAAGAAGGGTCACTGACCCGAAACGTTAACTCTGCTTCTCTTTCCACAGATGCTGCCAGACCTGCTGAGTGAATCCAGCATTTCTTGTTTTTGTTTCAGATTTCCAGCATCCGCAGTATTTTGCTTTTATTTGAGGGTATAGAAGGGTGGGTTGGTAAATTTGCGGATGACACGAAGGTCGGTGGAGTTGTGGATAGTGCCGAAGGATGTTGTAGGTTACAGAGGGACATAGATCGGCAGCAGAGCTGGGCTGAGAGATGGCAAATTGAGTTTAATGCGGAAACGTGTGAGGTGATTCACTTCGGAAGGAGTAACAGGATTGCAGAATACTGGGCTAATGGGAAGATACTTGGTAGTGTAGATGAGCAGAGAGATCTTGGTTTCGAGGTACATAAATCCCTGTAAGTTGCCACCCAGGTTAATAGAGCTGTTAAGAAGGCATATGGTGTGTTAGCTTTTATTAGTAGGGGGATCGAGTTTAGGAGCCACGAGGTCATGCTGCAGCTGTACAGAACTCTGGTGCGGCCGCACCTGGAGTATTGCGTGCAGTTCTGGTCACCGCATTGTAGGAAGGATGTGGAAGCTTTGGAAAAGGTGCAGAGGAGATTTACTAGGATGTTGCCTGGTATGGAAGGAAGGTCTTACGAGGAAAGGCTGAGGGACTTGAGGTTGTTTTCGTTGGAGAGAAGGAGGAGAAGAGGTGACTTAATAGAGACATATAAGATAATCAGAGGGTTAGATAGGGTGGGTAGTGAGAGCCTTTTTCCTCGGATGGTGATGGCAAACACGAGGGGACATGGCTTTAAGTTGAGGGGTGATAGATATAGGACAGATGTCAGAGGTAGTTTCTTTGCACAGAGAGTGGTAGGGGCGTGGAACGCCCTGCCTGCAACAGTAGTAGACTCGCCAACTTTAAGGGCATTTAAGTGGTCATTGGATAGACATATGGATGAAAATGGAATAGTGTAGGTCAGATGGTTTCACAGGTCGGCGCAATATCCAAGGCTGAAGGGCCTGTACTGCGCTGTAATGTTCTATGTTCTAAAATTAAAATCTCCTGTCACCACCACCCTGTTGCTCCTACAGCTTTCCATAATCTGTTTACATATTTGTACCTCTATCTCACGCTCGCTGTTGGGAGGCCTGTGGTACAGCCCCAACATTGTTACCGCACCCTTCCTATTTCTGAGTTCTGCCCATATTCCCTCACGACTCGAGTCCTCCATAGTGCCTTCCTTCAGCACAGCTGTGATATCCTCTTTGACCAGTAATGCAACTCCTCCACCCCTTTTACCTCCCTTTCTATCATGCCTGAAGCATCGGTATCCTGGGATATTTAGTTGCCAATCATGCCCTTCCCTTAACCAAGTCTCAGTAACAGCAATCACATCATACTCCCAGGTACTAATCCAGGCCCTAAGCTCATCTGCCTTACCTACTACACTTCTTGCATTAAAACAAATACACCTCAAAACACCAGTCCCTTTGCTTTCATCATCTGCTCCCTGCCTACTCTTTCCCTTTGTCACGCTGACTTCATTATCTCGTTCCTTACAGGCTTTTGTTCATACATCCTAACTCTCCACTGACCTCATTTGGTTCCCATCCAGAGCTTTCCCTCTCTGCAGCCTCTGCTCCATTTGTTGATCATGTTACAGACCCAGAGACACTGTAACTACAGTCCCGATACCTTGTCCAGAGTTGGATCACTAAATCCTCTGTCCTCTCTGAATGTCTGCAGCAGCTCACAACACAAACTCCAGAAAACCATCCACAGCACCTCCACTAACTTTACAATAGCAAAAGTAAGTCAAAGCCCCTCACCTGCAAGTTGGATGCTCGGTCCTTTTAAATAACCCCAGAGGGGATTCCTTGTGCCAGCTGAATGGATGCTTAACTGACAGTGACTAACACAGGCGGTCAGTGAACATGCATCGGCCAAGTTTCCAAGCTGCTGGAACAGGTTGTTGATATGCCATCCAGACCCCTGTTCAGTCTGCCAGTCCATGCAGGGTACTCTTGGACTCGTGCCCTGTCCAGCATGAGAACTGTGTCGGCCACACCAGAACTGCCCATCAGTGTGGATTCCACTGCACCAGCACCAGTAATAGTACTGAGACCAAATCAGAGTCAGAGACAGATCCATAGCTAATGAAATTCACTTCAAAACGAGAAATGACAAACACTTCAAATAGAACAAATGGAAGGAATATGGGAAACGGACAGGGGAATGGGGATAATTGGAAGGTTGAGGCCATTTAGAGCTTTTAATCCAAGTATGATTATTTTAAATTTGTAGCATTGCCAGACTGGGAGGTAGGTTATGTGAGTGAGTACAGGGGTGATGGGTGATCTGGACTGGGTGTGAGCTGTGATGCAGCCAGTAGATTTCTGAATGAGCTGCAGTTTATCGAGCTTTGTTACTGTGAGCATGACCAGGAAAACATTGGAATCATCAAGTGTGGATCTAAGAAAGGCACGGCTGAGGGTTTATAAGTAGATGAACTGAAGGAGATGTGGAAATGAACAAAATTATAGAGGTGGCTGTAGGCAGGGTTAGTGATCGACAGGATATTGAATTGGAACTTAGCTTAGGATGAAAGGAATCGCTGATGTTGTGAAGAGGCTGGTTTGTTCTCAGACATTGGGCAGGGAGTGTGATCGAGTCGGTGGACAGGGACAGAATTTGTGTCAGAAACCGATGGCAGTGGATTTAGTCTTCCCAATATTTAAATAACAGGAACAGCAATGCAGTGAAACATGATCTATAGTTCTAATAGCTGGATAGAGAGGTTTACCAGGAACAATAATATTAGCAAGAAGGGCAGAGTAATTGACAAGAACAGTACTGAAGTTAATCATCGGTTATAACATTAATAGCTAGGTAGAGAGAGACTTACCAGGGACACCAACAATACTGAGGAGCGGATAGTAAATCGTTTGAATAGTCAAAAGCGCGAAATAGATCCGATATTGTAAAGAAAGCCGATGATAATTTGTAGAAAGAAAGTCAGAAGCCCACGAGAAACTCCTCTCCATTGTTGTTACATTCCAATCGATTGTTCTCAGATTCTGACCCATTGTTGTCACATTCCAATCGATTGTTCTCAGATTCTGATCAATCCTCTCCCTCTCTCTGGAGCCACTTATCCCTGTCAGTGCCGGTGAGAGGGATGGAGGTGGGGGTGGGCGGGGTGGAGGCTCCTGCTGATACTATGGGATAACACATTGGAAGGAGTCCTGTACTAATAGAAGTGGGAAACCCTCCAATGACACAATTAGGGTCCATGGAGACTTACATTAATTACAGTCACTGAACAAACAAGTTCAGTCAACACCTTTCAATCCAACACTTTCTGTACCACAATAAACAATTATCCAGTCTAGATGGGATGTATGAGGGTTGCTGAGGGAAGGAATGTTGGAAATAGCGGAGCCACTGGCCCGAATCGTCCAATCCTCCTTGGATATGGCAGTGATGTCAGAGGACTGAAGTGTTGCAAATTCTACACCCTGTTCAAAACAGTAGTGATAGACTACACCCTGGAATACTGACCCATCAGTCTAACCTCACTGAAATGTTGGGGAAGCTTGTAGAGTCTGTAATCTGGGACAAGATAATTGTGGTTTAAATAGCATGAGTTTATAAATGACAAGAAGGTCCAGAAGATATATTCGTGGCAAATCATGTCTGAAAAACTTGATCAAATTCTTTGATGAAGTAATGGAGAGTGTTGCTGCGGATAGCATGGTTGCTACTTTGTATATGAACAATCAAAAGTCGTGGAATCAAATGCCATTTAATAGATTCGTTAGGAAGTCTGAACCTCATGGATTCAAGAGGCAGTGACAGTGTGGATATGACATTGGCTAAGGGATAGAATACAGAGGGAACTGGTGATCTATTGTTGCTCAGACAGTGGAGGGGATTATACAGTGATGCTCCCCAATGGTCGGTATTCGGGCCATTGCTTCATTATAGAAACATACATAAATATATATCCGTGTATTGTGTTTGTGTGTGACATTTACTTATATATAAAAGGCATAATTTCAATGTACTCAGGTGACAGAATCTCGGAAATGCAAAAAAAATGAGGATGATATTAGAAGGATTCAGGAAGACCAATGAAATGAGGAAATGAAGCAGATGAAATTTAGTGCAGACATGGGCTAAGGGAGGAAGAATAAGGTGAGGCAATGTAAATGAAATGGGGCAGTTTTAAATTGGGTGCATGAACAGATGTCTTTGAATATAGCAGAACAAGTCGATAAAATTACTAAAAACACATCCAGGATATCGAGCTTTATAAATAGAGGCATAGCGTGCAAAAGGAGGGAAGTCAACTGAAAATTTGTAAATCACTGGTTAGGTCTCAGCTGAGGAATTGTGTCCAATTCTGAGCATTACTTATTAGAAAGGATGTCAGAATGTTGGAGAAGGTGCAGAGGAGATTTACTGGAATGGTCCAGGAATGTGGGAGTTCAGGAACAGGAGAAACAGGAATCAGAGTAGATCAGGTAAAGGGGAGAATTTAATGGAACAGATCACAATTATGTGCGGTTTTGACAGAGTAAGGGTAAACTGTTTCCTTTGGGAAAAGGACCGATAACAAGACTCAAAATACTTGGCAAAAGATGCAGAGGTGCCATAAGGAAAACATTTTTTTATACAGTGAGTTGCTTTAACCTGGAATACACGGCCTGAAGGTGTGCGGGAAGTAGATTCAAGAGCAAGTTTCAAAAGGGAACTGGATAAATGCTGCAGAGAGGGATTTGCAGGGCTTTGGGAAAAGAGGAGGAAAGAGGTGTAAAATAAAAAGCTCTTTCAAAGATGGCACAGGTACGATGGGCCAATGGACTGCTTCCATGTTTTGTGATTCTCCGATTCTATGGTAACAGAATTCATTGCGTCCTTATTTCGTGTGTACAATTGATGTCCAGCAGTTCTTGAGCCAGCGGCTCATTGTTACTTGTATCCTCACACAGATAACAGAAGAAAGGCAAACACAAGGGCCAGGTGAGATGAATTGTGCTGACAATTTACTATATTGGGTTATGACGTCTCTCTCTTTGATCACTTCAATCAGTCAGTTACAAACACATTGATTTTATTCCCATTTTATTTCTTGCCTATTTGTTCTCAAGATATGAGTGATACTGACAAGGCTGGCATTACTTCCCCATGCCTGGTTACCATGAGAAAATGATGGGCCTTCATCCTGAACCACTGCAGTCCGTGTGGTGAAAGTGTTCCCACAATGCTGTTACAGAAAGGATTTCAGGCTTTTAACCCAGTGATGATGAAGGAACGGTGATTTCTGTCCAAGTCTAGATGGTATTTGGCTCGGAGGAGGGGAATGTGGAGGTGATGGTGTTTTGTGTTAGAGTCCGAGCTGAATTCTACGCCCTCCCCTCTATCTCGTGTCCCTTGACTGTAAACAGGAATTGTTCTCTTTAGAGCAGTAATGTTAAATGGAGATTGAATAGAGATATGCAAAATCTTGAACAATATTTGATGGAGTAAAGACAGAGAATTTGGTTTCATTGGAAGTACTGTCAGTAACCAGAGGACACATTTTTAAGGTGATGGGCCAACAAAAATGCATTGATTTTTTTTTTTAGAACATTACAGCGCAGTACAGGCCCTTCGGCCCTCGATGTTGCGCCGACCTGTGAAACCATCTGACCTACACTATTCCATTTTCATCCATGTGTCTATCCAATGTCCACTTAAATGCCCTTAAAGTTGGCGAATCTACTACTGCTGCAGGCAGGGCGTTCCACGCCCTTACTACTCTCTGAGTAAAGCAACTACCTCTGACATCTGTCCTATATCTATCACCCC
Organism: Heterodontus francisci; assembly: GCF_036365525.1. Lineage (NCBI taxonomy): Eukaryota > Metazoa > Chordata > Chondrichthyes > Heterodontiformes > Heterodontidae > Heterodontus > Heterodontus francisci. Next base: position 1,035,760 of record NW_027140130.1, on the reverse strand, counting down.
TCAACTTAAAGCTATGTCCCCTCGTGTTTGCCATCACCATCCGAGGAAAAAGACTCTCACTATTCACCCTATCTAACCCTCTGATTATCTTATATGTCTCTATTAAGTCACCTCTCCTCCTCCTTCTCTCCAACGAAAACAACCTCAAGTCCCTCAGCCTTTCCTCGTAAGACCTTCCCCACATACCAGTCAACATCCTAGTAAATCTCCTCTGCACCCTTTCCATAGCTTCCACATCCTTCCTATAATGCGGTGACCAGAACTGCACGCAATACTCCAGGAGCGGTCTCACCAGAGTTTTGTACAGCTGCAGCATGACCTCGTGGCTCTGAAACTCGACCCCCCTACTAATAAAAGCTAACACACCATATGCCTTCTTAACAGCCCTATTAACCTGGTTAGCAACCTTCAGGGATTTATGCACCTGGACACCAAGATCTCTCTGTTCATCTACAGTACCAAGAATCCTGCCATTAGCCCAGTACTCTGCATTCCTGTTACTCCTTCCAAAGTGAATCACCTCACACTTTTCCGCATTAAACTCCATTTGCCATCTCTCAGCCCAGCTCTGCAGCCTATCTATGTCTCTCTGTACCCGACAACATCCTTCGGCACTATCCACAACTCCACCGACCTTAGTGTCATCTGCAAATTTACTAACCCACCCTTCTACACCCTCTTCCAGGTCATTTATAAAAATGACAAACAGCAGTGGCCCCAAAACAGATCCTTGCGGTACACCACTAGTAACTAAACTCCAGGATGAACATTTGCCATCAACCACCACCCTCTGTCTTCTTTCAGCTAGCCAATTTCTGATCCAAAGCTCTAAATCACCTTCAACCCCATACTTGCGTATTTTCTGCAATAGCCTACCGTGGGGAACCTTATCAAACGCCTTACTGAAATCCATATACACCACATCCACTGCTTTACCCTCATCCACCTGTTTGGTCACCTTCTCGAAAAACTCAATAAGGTTTGTGAGGCACGACCTACCCGTCACAAAACCGTGCTGACTATCTCTAATGTACTTATTCTTTTCAAGATGATTATAAATCCTGTCTCTTATAACCTTTTCCAACATTTTACCCACAACCGAAGTAAGGCTCACAGGTCTATAATTACCAGGGCTGTCTCTACTCCCCTTCTTGAACAAGGGGACAACATTTGCTATCCTCCAGTCTTCCAGCACTATTCCTGTCGACAATGACGACATAAAGATCAAGGACAAAGGCTCTGCAATCTCCTCCCTAGCTTCCCAGAGAATCCTAGGATAAATCCCATCTGGCCCAGGGGACTTATCTATTTTCACACTTTCCAAAATTGCTAACACCTCCTCCTTGTGAACCTCAATCCCATCTAGCCTCGTAGCCTGAATCTCAGTATTCTCAACAACATTTTCTTTCTCTACTGCAAATACTGACGCAAAATATTCATTTAACACTTCCCCTATCTCCTCTGATTCCACACGCAACTTCCCACTGCTATCCTTGATTGGCCCTAATCTAACTCTAGTCATTCTTTTATTCCTGATATACCTATAGAAAGCCTTAGGGTTTTCCCTGATCCGATCCACCAATGACTTCTCGTGTCCTCTCCTTGCTCTTCTTAGCTCTCCCTTTAGATCCTTCCTGGCTAGCTTGTAGCTCTCAAGCGCCCTAACTGAGCCTTCACGTCTCATCCTAACATAAGCCTTCTTCTTCCTCTTGACAAGCGCTTCAACTTCTTTAGTAAACCACGGTTCCCTCGCACGACAACTTCCTCCCTGCCTGACAGGTACATACTTATCAAGGACACGCAGTAGCTGCTCCTTGAATAAGCTCCACATTTCGATTGTTCCCATCCCCTGCAGTTTCCTTCCCCATCCTACGCATCCGAAATCTTGCCTAATCGCATCATAATTTCCTTTCCCCCAGTTATAATTCTTGCCCTGCAGTATATACCTGTCCCTGCCCATCGCTAAGGTAAACCTAACCGAATTGTGATCACTATCACCAAAGTGCTCACCTACATCTAAATCTAACACCTGGCCGGGTTCATTTCCCAGTACCAAATCCAATGTGGCACCACCTCTGGTTGGCCTGTCTACATACTGTGTCAGAAAACCCTCCTGCACACACTGGACAAAAACTGACCCATCTAAAGTACTCGAACTATAGTATTTCCAGTCGATATTTGGAAAGTTAAAGTCCCCCATAACAACTAACAAGTCCCCCATAACAAATTTATTATAAACCGGAATTCACAGCCTGAAAGAGTGGTGAAGCAGATTCAATAATAAATTTAAAAAAGAGAATTGATTCAATAGTATCAGAGGAGATTTTCAGCGAAGTGGTAATTGTGTCGAGGAGAGGGACAAATGGGATTGCTCCTTCAAACAGCATGCACAGACACGATGGGCCAAATAGCCTCCTCCGTGCTGTATGATTCTTTGAGTCTGTGGAAACAGAAACCATTGAAACCTTACCTGATTTGTACAACAGACGGTCAACAATTTTAAGCAGAAGCTGATCATTACTTGTACTTTGATATGGTTCTGGAAAACATCATGTTGGATTAACACAGATGAGGGAGAGAATTAGTCCTTTACTGCTCTGTTTGTTTGGTCAGTACCACACTGTGTGGAAGTAACACTGATCAGGGATAGACGGTCAGCAATTTTAAGCAGAGGCTGATCGTTACTTGCACTTGGAACATACCTTGTTGGATTCACACAGGCGAGGGAGAGAGATGGAAATCTCCTGCTCTGTGTGTGGGGGTCATTAACACAATATGTTGGATTGGCACAGGCCAGGGAGAGAAATAGAAATTTCTTGCTGTGTCTGTACCACACTATGTGGGAATGACACAGATCAGGGATAGAATTGGTCCTTTCCTGCTCTCTGTGTGGGTCAGTCCCACACTGTGTGGGATTAAGAGTCCGGGGATAGAATTGGGTCTTTCCTGCTCTCTGTGTGGATCAATACCACACTGGGTCGAATTAACACAAGCCGGGGACAGAATTGGGTCTTTCCTGCTCTCTGTGTGGTTCAGTACCACACCGGATGAGATTAACACCTTCTAGGGATAGAATTGAATCTTTCCTGCTCTCTGTGCCTGGGTCAGTACTACCGGGTGGGATTAGCGCAGGCTGGGGATACAATTGGGTCTTTCCTGCTCTCTGTGTGTGTCAGTACCACCGGGTGGGATTAACACAGGCTGGGGATAGAACTGGGTCTTTCCTGCTCTCTGTGTGGGTCAGGACCACACCGGGTGGGATTAAGACACACCGGGGATTGAATTGGGTCTTTCCTGCTGTCTGTGTGTGTCAGTGCCACACCGGGTGGGATTAAGACAAGCCGGGGATGGAATTGAGTCTTTTCTGCTCTATTTGGAGCTCAGTACCACACTGGGTGGGATTAACACAGGCCAGGGATAGAATTGGGTCTTTCCTGCTCTCTGTGTGTACCAGTGCCACACCGGGCAGGATTAACACAGGCTGGGGATAGAATTGGGACTTTCCTGCTCTCTGTGTGGGCCAGTACCACACTGTGTGGGATTAAGAAGCCGGGGATAGAATTGGGTCTTTCCTGCTCTCTGTGTGGGTCAATACCAAACCGGGTCGAATTAACACAAGCCGGGGACAGAATTGGGTCTTTCCTGCTCTCTGTGTGGGTCAGTACCTCACCGGGTGAGATTAACACCGTCCAGGGATGGAATTGAATCTTTCCTGCTCTCTGTGCCTGGGTCAGTACCACCGGGAGAGATTAACACAGGCCAGGGATTGAATTGGGTCTTTCCTGCTCTCTGTGTGGGTCAGGACCACACCGGGTGGGATTAAGACACACCGGGGATTGAATTGGGTCTTTCCTGCTGTCTGTGTGTGTCAGTACCACACCGGGTGGGATTAACACAAGCCGGGGATAGAAGTGAGTCTTTTCTGCTCTATTTGGAGCTCAGTACCATATTGGGTGAAAGCTGCTTACTCAGCACAGCCTGAGGATGGAGCCTGGTCTGTCCCAATGAGGACAGAGAGTGACTGGTGAAATGGCCAGTCACCCGGCAGATTGAACTTTACACATTGAACTGTGAAGTGATACATATCGGTAGGAAATATGAGGAAAGGCAAACTAATGTGGATGGTTGAATGGACAGATCTCGGGCTGTACTAATTTCTGAGGCAGCAGGACGCTGAGAAGGCTGCTAAAAAAAACAACATATCGTGTCCTTGGCTTTATAAACACAGCACAGAGTAATAAAACTCAGGAGGAAATGCTGGTTTTTATACATCATTGGTTAGGTCCCAGCTGGAGAATTGTGTCCAATTCTGATCACCACACGTTGGTAAGGATGTCAAGGACTTAGTGAAGATACAGAGGTGATTTACTAGATTGGTACCAGGGATCTCATGGAGAGATGGGAAAAGCTGGGATTTTTCTCTTTAGAGCAGTGAAGGGTAAGAGGGGATTTAATATAGAATTCAAATTCATGAATGGTTTTGATCGGGTAATTAGTGTGAAAATGTTTCCAGTGTCAGAAAGTTCAGTATTAAGAAGACACAGATTGAAGGTAATTGACAAAGAACCAGAGGTGAAATGAGGAGAATGTTCTTACACAGCGAGTTGTTGGGATCTGGAATTCACTGCCTGAAAACAAGGTGGAAGCAGATTCAATAGTAATATGGTGGAGAAGGCAGATGGAATCCTATCCTTTATTAGCTGAGGTATAGAATATAAGAGCAGGGAAATTATGCTGGAACTGTATAACTCATTGGCTAGGCCACAACTTGAGTAATGAGTGCAATTCTGGTCACCTCATTACAGAAAGGATCTAATTGCACTAGAGAGGGTACAGAGGAGATTTATGAGGATGTTGCTAGGACTAGACAAAATGCAGCTGTGAGGAACGATTGGATAGGCTGGGGTTGTTCTCTTTGGAATAGAGAAGGCTGAGAGGAGATCGGACTGAAATGTCCATAATTTTGAGGGATCTGGACAGAGAGGAGGTGAAGGGTCTGTTCACCTTAGTAGAAAGGTCAGTGACCAGCGGGGACTAGATTTAAAGTGATTAGTCGAAAGATAAGAGGGGAGATGAGGAAGACCTTTTCATACAGAGTGTGGTGGGGTCTGGAACTCACTGCCTGAAAGTGTAGTTGAGGCAGAAACCCTCAACTCATTCAACAGGATTCTGGATATCCACCTCAAGTACCGTAATCTGCAGAGCTATAGATCAAATGCTGAAAGTGGGATTAGAATGGGTGGATCGTTTTTCGGTCAGCACAGATACAATGGGCCAAGTGACCTCTTTCAGTCAGGAGGCTGCTGCTGCTGACTGTGAATGCTGCAATTGGACAGAAGGTAAATGGAATACTAGGACAGAAAGAGGGCTCCGCAGTTCACGGATGTGGTGACCCTAGATCAGATCTTACAGTGGTGTAGGAGAGGGAACAGAGTTCATGTCAAAGTCCTGACTCCCTTTTATATGATCCTGTATAATGGACAGTGACTACTGGGCAGTAATGTGCTCAAAGGTTATCAGCAGTAATTGATTATCTCTATATTTGTATATTATGGGACATTAAAACATACCCCTGCTCTGGTGTCCATTGCATCCTCAATATTCATGATTAAAATATCAGAGGAGTGTGAACCAGTCACCTCTGATCACCCTGAGGTACAGGTGATTCTCGAGTCGGTGCTGAGTGTATTCACAACCCATAAAGATGACTGTGGAAACATGAGCAGACCTGAAGAAATCAATTGACCATTGCATGCTCCATGAAGCAGTATTCATACCGAGCTGAGATTATATCATATATTCCAGACACTATCAGGTTATTGTTATACCAGGGTGCAGTTCACAAAGACACATTCACTGCTAACTGCCCGATTTTGCCGGTTACAAAACCAGATGGCAGCTGGGGACTGACTGTTGACCATACAAACTCAACACAGTCACCTCTGTGTGAACTCGGTTGTCTGAGAGACACCAACCCTACTCTCCCGGATTCCCAGCGGCAGGGCTGACTTCACCACGCTGGATATCTCTAATGTTTATTGGAGTATCCCAGTAAAACTAGAGAAACAATTTAAATTCACATTCACTTCTGAGGACCAGAGATACCCCTGGACATGTCTGTCACAAGGGGTTCCACAATAACCCCACTATTTTCCACAAACGTATGGCCGGGGCCGTTAGGAGCCTTTCACAGTCTTCCTGCTTGCTGAAATAAATTGATGGTCTCCTCCTCATCACCACAGACCGTGTCCACACATTTAACCCTTTTACAGGAACTACTGCAGTTACTTTGGGAGCTGGACTAAAAGACCATCCACGTAAGACCCAGCTGGTGTAACATCGTGTCATCGTTCTATATGTCCAAATTGGCTCATCCAACATCAGCCCAGACAAACATCAGGTCGAGACCATCCAGTGTATAACCCTGTCCACCTCAAAGACAGCCTTGTCTCCTATCCTCAGGCTGGATGGGTTATCAGTGGACCCTCATCCAGTGTCTACCCTTGTCCACCTCAAAGACTGCCCAGTGTCCCATCTTCAGGCTGGTGGAGTATCAGTGGACACAATTCCAGTGTCTACCCCTGTCCACCTCAAGGACTGCACTGTGTCCTATCCTCAGGCTGGTGGGTATCAGTGGACCCTCATCCAGTGTCTACCCCTGTCCCCTTCAAAGACTGCACTGTGTCCTATCCTCATGCTGGTGGGTATCAGTGGACCCTCATCCAGTGTCTACCCCTGTCCCCTTCAAAGACTGCACTGTGTCCTATCCTCATGCTGGTGGGTATCAGTGGACCCTCATCCAGTGTCCACCCCTGTCCACCTCAAAGACTGCCCTGTGTCCTATCCTCAGGCTGGTGGAGTATCAATTGCCCCTCATCCAGTGTCTACCCCTGTCCGCCTCAAAGCCTGCTCTATGTCCTCTGCTCAGGCTGGTGGAGTATCAGTGGAGCCTCATCCAGTGTCTACCCCTGTCCACCTCAGACTGCCCTCTGACCTATCCTCAGGCTGGTGGAGTATCAATTGCCCCTCATCCAGTGTCTACCCCTGTCCACCACAAAGCCTGCTCTGTGTCCTATCCTCAGGTTGTTGTGGTATCAGCGGACCCTCATCTCTCGATTTGCTGAGACTGTGACTCCTCTTTATGAACCACCGAATGGTGATGATGACCAGGTTTATCCCGTTTGGACTGAAGAGAGCACAGAAACAGTAACACAACTAAAGAAATCTGTCGCCCAGGCAACGTGTCTTACCTCACCGAACCCAGACAAGACTTTCCACATGGATGTGGGGACACCGTGACAGCCTGGTTGCTGTCCAATGCCGAGAAAACCAGGAGAAATTACTCCCCATTGTGAATTACTCCAGAATTGTGAATGGGGCTGAACTGATTTACTCTGTTTGTGAAGGACATTTGTTAACCATGTTCTGGGGCATCAAACATTTCACTTACATCACGGGGTTCAACAGGGTGATACTGTCCAGTCCATTATAAACCTTCCCAGTATAGGAAAGCTGTTGTAATAGAATACCCATGTCATAGAGTCATAGAGCCTTAGTCAATTCTGGCGCAGAATGGGACATTTCAACTCATCGAGTCCGTGCCAGCGCTTTGTAGATAAATCAAGTCAGTCTCATTCCCCAGCTCCATGGATGACAAGGAGCCTACAGGGTAAGATACAGCAGGAAGGGCAAGTTTATGTCCCACACCGAGATCTCAATACAACAGAAAACCAAGAGGAGTATAGAAAGTGGAGGCTGATATCAAAAAGGAATTTAAAAAAGCAAGGAGAAATCATAAAAAAATATTGGCAAGCAAAATCAAGGTGAACCCATGTATGTTTTTTCTTTCAATACATTAAGGCTAAGAGGACAACTAAGGAGAGAGTAGAGCCCATTAATGACCGAAAAGGTAACCTATGTGTAGGGACAGTAGTTACTGATATGGTTCTTAATGAATACTTTGTGACTGTCTTCACAAAAGAGGGGAACGGTGCAGATATTGTAGTTAAGGAGGAGGAGTGTGAATTATTGGATGTGATAAACATAGGCAGTGAGGAATTACTAATGGAATTAGCATCATTGAAAGTTGATACATCACCATGGTGTGATGAAATGTACCCCAGGTTGTTAAAAGAAGCAACAGAATGAATAACCAAAGGTATATCCATGATTTTCCAATACTCACTGGATACAGGTGTGGTGATGGAGGATTGGAGAACTGCTAACATTGAACCACTGTTTAAAAAGGGAGCGAAGGATAGACCGAATAACTACAGGCCAGTCAGTCTAACCTCAGAGTGGGAAAATTATTGTAATCTATTCTGAGAGACATGATAAACTGTCACTTAGAAAGGCACTGGTTCATCAGGGATAATCACCATAGATGTGTTAAGGCAAGATTGTGTCTGACTAACTTGCATGATTATTTGATGAAGTAACAAGGACGATAGATGAGGTTAATGTAGTTGATGCGGTCTACTTGGATTTTAGCAAAGTTTTTAGCAATGGCACACATAGCAGACTTGTTAAAAATAAAATCCCAGGAGATCCAGGGAAATGCAGCAAGGCGGATGCAAAATTAGCTCAGTGACAGGAAAGAAAGAGTAATTGTTGACAGGCGTGTTAGCGACTGGAGGGATGTTTCCAGCAGCATTTAGTGGAGGCAGTGGTGTAGTGGCAATGTCACTGCACTTGTAAATCCAGCAAACCCAGGTTAACACTCTGGGGACATGGATTCGAATCCCACCATGCCACATAATGAAATTTGAAATCAATTAATAGTTCTGGAATTAAACAGCTACTCTAATGGTGACCATGAAACCATTGTCGATTGTTTGAAAATCCCATTTATTCACTAATGCCCTTTAGGGAAGGAGATCTGCTGTCCTTACCTGGTCTGGCCACATGTGACTCCAGACCCACAACAATGTGATGGACTCTTAAATGGCCTCACAAGCCACTCAGTTCAAGGGCAATGAGGGATGTGCAATAAATACAGGCCCAGGCAGTGACGCCCAAATCCCACGAATGAATAAAAAAAAGCAAATTCCACACAGCTCAGTACTGGGACCCCTGCTTTATGTCGCATACATTAACGATTTGGAAGTAAAGATAGGGCATAATCAAGAAGTTTGCAGATGATACAAAGATTCACCGTGTGGTAGATCGCAAGGAGGATAGGTCAGATGGGCAGAGAAGTGGCAAATTGAATTCAGGCTGGATAAGTGCGATATGATGCATTTGGGGAGGTCAAATAAGGCAAAGGAATGCACGATTAATGGGAGAATACTGAGAAGTGTAGCGGAAGTGACAGACCTTAGAGTGAATGCCCACAGATAGCTGAATGTAGCAGGACAGCTCGATAAGGTGGTTAAGAGGTCATATGGAATCCTTTCTCTTATTAGCCGAGGTATTGAATATAAGAGCAGGGAGGTTATGCTGGAACTACATAAATCATTGGTTAGGCCACAACTTGAGTAATGCGTGCAGTTCTGGTCACCTCATTACAGAAGGGATGTAATTGCAATAGAGAGGGTACAGAGGAGATTTACAAACATGTTGCCGGGACTGGGAAAATGCAACTTTGAGGAATGATTGGATAGGCTGGGGTTGTTCGCCTTGGAGCAGAGAAGGCTGAGGGGAAATCTGATTGAAACGTACAAAACGTTGAGGGCCCTGGATAGAGTGGTGGTGAAGGGTCTATTCACCTTAGAAGAGAGATCAGTGACAAGAGGGCATGGATTTAAATGATTGGTAGAAAAATTAGAGGGGAGATGAGGAAAAAAATCACCCAGAGTGTGGTGGGGTGGGGTTCTGGAACTCAGTTTCTGAAAGGGTAGAAGAGGCTGAAAACCTCATCTCATTTTAAACGTGCCTTGCTACACCTCAAGTGATTTAATCTGCAGAGCTCGGGACCAAATGCTGGAAGGTGGGATTCGGCTGGGGAGGACGTTTTTTGGATAGCAGAGACACAATGGGCCAAGTGGCCTCTTTCTGTGTTGTAAACATTCTATGATATTTCTATGATTTTCGAGGTGCAGATAGGCTGTTTTAGTGAAGGTTTGTAGATGTGGTCAGAAGTTCATCTCGGGGTCAAATATGACACCAAGATGTGAACAGTCTGGTTTAGTCTCACACAATTGCCAGGGAGAGGTATGGAGTCGGTAGCTAGGGAATTAAGTTTGGAGCAGGGACTGAAAACAATGTCTTCAATCTTTGGAAATTTGAATTGTCACAGCAGAGATGTGAGGTAATACCTTTTAGAAGAATGTATGTGGAGAGACAACACAAGCTACATGTTACAACTGTAAAGTAGTGCAAGAACAGAGAGACCTGGGGAGTTTATGTGTAAATCGTTGAAGGTCACAGGACAGGTTAGCACAACAGTTAATAAAGCATATGAGATCCTGGGCTTTATAAATAGAGGCAGAGAAAACAAAACTGGGAAGTTATGTTGAATCTATATAAAACACCACAGCATATCCCAGTACATGACACATGGAATAGCAGAATTTGAAACGTATGGTACCAGGGATCTGGGAATTCAGTTACAGGGAGAGATTGGAAAAGCTGGGTTTGTTCTCTTTAGAGCAGTGAAGGGTAAGAGGATATTTAATATCGAATTCAAAATCATGAAGAGTTTTGATGGGGTAATTAATGTGAAACTGTTTCCAGTGTCAGAAAGTTCAGTATCAAGAAGACACAGATTGAAGGTAATTGACAAGGAACCAGAGGTGAAATGAGGAGAATTTTCCTTCTCAGCGAGTTGTTGGGATCAGAAATTCACTGCCCGAAAACATGATTGAAGCAGATTCAATAATATCTTTCAAAAGGGAATTATAATAAATAAAACTGGAAAAGGCGAAAAAAATAGTCTGGGGATAAAGGAGGAGAGTGGTAATAATTAGACAGCTCTTTCAATGAAACAGCAATAACACAAAGGGCCGAATAGCCTCCTTCAGTGCTTCACCTGTCTCTAATTCTATGAGCAAGAGACATGGAGTGAAGGGAGAGAGAGTGAGAAAGCGGGAAAGAGGGAAAGGAAAATAGAAAGAGAGAGAAAACCGGCTTTGCATCGCTTTTTGAGCAGTGGGGTCATGATCTGCCAGTTGAGGCAGGTGATACAAAATTTCTGGGGCCTCCTCATTTCATTTCCGTAAACTTTAGGGGCCGCCCAGGGTGACCCGCGCTGCTGTCTGTCTGCACGCTTAACAGGAGACTTAACTGTGTCTGAGTCTAGCACGTGTTTCAGCCAGGATTCAGCCCTTAAAGGCAGTCTGTCCCTCTTAAAGGGAAGCTGCAGTGAATCACAGGAGGCTGCTGCTGCTGACTGTGAATTGTGCAATTGGAGAAAAGGTAGGTTGAATACTAGCACAGAGAGAGGGCTCTGTGATTCACGGATGTAGTGCTGGAGGCCTTAGTCATGGAGGGTGACAGGAGAAGAGAGGCCATGTATCAGTGGGGTGGGATGTAGACCCTCAAGAAACGCACTCCGAAGGGAATGGGAGCAGGTGGCCAGGGAGGTCAATGCAGGAAGCTTGGCCCCAGGACCTGGCAGCAGAGCCAGAAGAAGTAGAATGAGCTCACACGGGTGATCAATGTCAGTGAATTCATTTCCACATGGCATCTCCTACCCCCAACATCACCAACCTCTCACACTGCTCAATGTACCACACCCCCATCACTCACCCATCAGCAGTCCTTAACACTCAGGACTCACACCTAACATTTACATACTCCACATCACCTTTACATACCTTCCACTGATACCAGCCTCACATCCACCTTTCACTGCCTTCACATACCACCAGCTATTCAGCTGTTGCAGGCATATCTCCCAAACACAGTGCAACACAATCACTGACATTCTGCTCTCTCTCTCTTACAGGACAGGGAGCAGCAGTGAACTGTCGGGATCCAGGCTTACCTTCATCCCCTGAGCCTGAGGGAGGAGTTCATTCTCCACCTCATGGGAACGGCTGTGACAGAGCCCGTAGCATCCGGCATCACCGACAGCATTCAGGATGACGTTATGTTCCTGCCTTATGCCCCTTCTTAACACCCACCTCCTCTTCATCCTGCTGTCTGGGATGATGTACAAGCTGCAGATGGTGGGACCATGGATGCCTCTGTGGTGTTTACGTGAGGTTGAGTAATTTGTGAAGAGCACGTTATAGATGTGGTCACCCCACAGATTAAGGGAAGAAGAATTACAGTCAAGCAGAATCAGGCAGGTAGCACAGGAGACCCCAGAGTGCATCTCACTCTCCAACCAGTATTCAATACTGAGGAAAGTGATGTTTCATCTGGGGACTGCAGCCAGAGACAAGGCCATGGTACCCGGGCTGTCTCAGCTGTACTGGGGGTGGGAGGGGATACAATGAAGACTAGAATGTTGACAGTGACAGGAGATTCGATAGTCACGGGAACAGACGAGCGTTTCTGAGGCCGCAGACGTGCATCCAAGATGGTGTGTTTCCTCCCTGGTGTCAGGGTCAAGTTAGCCATCTCAAAGTAGTAATCTCCAGATTACTGCCAGTACCCCGTGCGAGTGAGTATAGAAATAGGAGGATAGTATAGATGGATGTGTGGCTGGGAGGATGCTGCAGAAGCGGTGAGGTTTGCATTGCTGGGACACTGGGACCAGTTCTGGAGAATGTGGGATCTGTACAGGCCGGACGGTTGCGCCTGAACAGAGCTGGAACTAATTTCCTTGCAGGGTGATATGTTAGTGCTATTGGAGAGGGTTTACACTAAATTGGCAGGTGTGTGGGAACCAGGGGTAAACATCAGAGAGGAATTCTAAATTGCACAGAATACTGGGAGTGATGGATAACACTATAGTAGGGTTTAGAAAGTTATTAGTTGGGGTCTGAGTAAGGGAGGAAGTAATAAAGTTTACATCAGGTTTGATGTGCATGCATGTGAATACGGAGTGTGGTTAATAAGACTGGTGAGGTACAGGTGCAGATTGCCATGTGGAAATATGATGTTGTGGCTATAACAGAGATCTGGCTCAAAGAAGGGCAGAACTGGGTGTTAAATATTCCTGGATACAAGGTGTTCAGGAAAAATAGGAATGGGAGAAAAGGAGTAAGAGTGGTGGTATTGATTAAGGAGAACATTGTAGTGCTGGAGAGAGTGAAAGTCCCGGGGACGTGTGTGGGGAGGTGGGAGTGGGGCTGGGTGGGTGCGTAGGTGGGTGAAGGACAGAATCTATTTGGATAGAGCTAAAGAACAAAAAAAGGTGCATTTACATTGCTTGTTGTTGTCTATAGGCCATCAGCTAATGGGAAGGATGTGGAGGAACAAATCTGCAAGAAAATTACTGAAAGATGCAAGAATTATAGAGTAGTTACAATGGGGGAACATTCATTATCCTAATATGGACTGGGATAGTAGCAATTGAACTGACAGAGGGAGGCAGGAGTTACTACAGTGTGTGCAGGAAACTTTTCGACAACAGTATGTTGCTAGTCCAATGAGGAAGGAGGCACTGCTAGACCTGGTTCTCGAGAATGAGCTGGACCCAAGTGGATTAAGTATCAGTAGGAGAACATTTAGGGGACAGTGATCATTGTATCATAAGGTTTTTGTTGACTATGGGAAAGGACAAAGAGCAATCCAGAGTAAGAATAATTAACTATGAGAAAGTCAACTTCAACAAGTCAACCGGTGTAAAAATGGAGCTGGGGCGAATAAATTAGAGTCAACGTTTGGCAGGAAAACAGGAGCTGAACAATGGGCTACCTTCAAAGAAGAGATAGTTCGGGCAGAGTTGTGGTAAACGGTTGTTTTTCACACTGCAGGACGGTAGACAGTGATGTTTGCCAAGGGTCAGTTCTAGGACCAACTGATTTTTTTTTTGCTATATATATATAAATGAGATGGATCTTGGAATTCAAATTAGAATTTCAAAATTTTCCAATATTACCATACTTGGAGGAGTGGTAACCAGTGAGGATGATGCAAAATGCCTACAACAGGATATAGATAGGCTCGCAGAATGGCCAGAGAAGTGGCAGGTGGAATTTAATACAGAGGAGTGTGAGGTGATGTATTTTGTCAGATGGAATAGGAAAGCAATAGAGACTTAATGGGACAGTTCTAAAGATTGTGCAGGAACTGAGGGACCTGGGGCTCTATATGCATTGATCTTTGAAGGTGGAAGAACATATATGGAGAGTGTTAAGCAAAGCCAATCAGATCTTGGGCTTCATAATTAGAGGCAAAGATACAAAAGCAGGGACGTTATACTGAAACTGTATAAAGCTTTGGTTAGGCCCCAACTAGAGAACTGTGTCCAGTTCTGGTCAGCACACTTTAGGAAGAATGTAAAGTCCTTGAGGGGCTGCAGAGGAGATTTACCAGAATGGTTCCAGGGATTGGAGCGGTGGCGGGGGGGCGGGGAGGGGAGCGGGTTGGTTAGTTACAAGGTTAGATTGGAGAAGATTGAGTTGTTCTCCCTGGAGTAAAGGAGATTGAGAGAGGTATGATAAACGTGTACAAGATTATGATAGGCTTAGGTAAGGTAGACAAGGAAAAAGTCTTCTCATTATCTGATGAATCACGGACTAGGGGACACAATTGGAAGGTTTTGGATAAGAGATGCAGGTGGATATGAGGAAGAAATATTTTACACAGTGGATGGTAATGAGCTGGAACTCACTGCCCATGAGGGTGGTGGAAGCCGAGACAATCAATGATTTTAAAAGGAAACTGGATGGACACCTGAAGGAAGTGAACTTGCAGGGATACGGAGATTGAGCGGAGGATTGGGACTGCCTGAATTATTCCACACAGAGCTGGCACAGAGGGGCAAAATGGCCTCCTTCTGTGTCGTACATGACTCCATGACTCCATCAATTTCTACCACTCTATGTTGGATATGTCTCCTGCTCCTGCCTGGGAAGATCCAGATACATAGAAGTTCAATGAAACTGTGACCTTAACGGCCACTAACAGCTACGTCCTCACCCTGGTGTGAGGCTCCAGGTCGTGTTACAGGAGGTGACACAGCTCTGTGACCAGATCCTTATTGAATCAGAGTCACCTCACACATTGCTTCTGGGTTAGGTGTAGGTAGGAATAGTGCTCTTGGAAAACCCTGGGTGGGTAGGGCAGATCCCTTTCCTCCTCCATCTTTATAGAGCATCCCCTCACTGCAGCCTCTGCTCCATTTGTTGTTCATGTTACAGACCCAGAGACACTGTAACTACAGGCCCCAAACCTCGTCCAGAGTTGAAATGACAAACTCAGTTGAGTGATCATTGCTCGAATGGGAAGGAGATTTGGAGACAGAGAAAGATTAGAATAGGTCAAAAACGTGGGGTTATTGCAGAGGCTGGGCAGGGAGTTGTCACAGAGAGAGAGAATGTACAGTGAAACACGTGTGATCGTCATTGGGACTGGTTTGGGCATCTCGAGATAGATAGAAAGTTTACACCAGAACACGGTGTGCTCATCACTAAGAGCGGGGGGTAGGGGGGGGGGGTTGGGGGGTGGGGAGGGGGGGGGGGAGGTGCGGGCGGTGGGGGAGCTTTAAGAGAGTTTGAATAAGTAAAACCAGAAATACAATGTCATTAGCATATCACAGGAAATAGTCAATTGATAACCTGGCAGAGAAAAAAAAACAGGCACACCTGGGGAGACGGACATCCTAAGGATTATCAAGCAGTATGATGGGGATGACGATTTAATTCTCAATAGAATATCTGAGGATGTCCAGAAATACAAATTTAAGATAAAAAAGGTTTGAGATAAGTTGGTAAATGGGGCACATCTCTGCACCTGACGGTTAAATAAAAGACACAAAAAATTGAAGGATGAGATGGACAATTTACAGAAGGAAAATGAAGGTTGGTAGGAGAACATTGGCATCCTGTACAATCAGTTATTGTTGGATCAGGAGCCCCATGATGGAGTATATTATCCAGAGAGAAAATTAGAACAAATACTGGCCCAAAACACTGAGTTACAGGCAGAAACTCCCAGACTAGGGGAGGAGTTAGAAGATGTGAGGAGGGGCTATGAGGGAATTAGACCCGTGTTAAAGCTCTGCCTCCCCTGAAGCTGACCATACCCTGTGTTGAGATAAAATCCGACAGTTTCAGACACAATCCGTCAACAGTGGGCAGTAGTGGCTGCTGTCTCCAAGCACAAAGTCAGATATCCCGGTTCTTCTTCAGACAACATATTTGTGAGCTTCACAGTCTCTGCTCAATCTCCTCCATACAAGGACGACAAGATAACTGGAAATTACCAGGGTATGTACTAACCTGGGCCTAAACTGCAGGCCAGTCTAAGAACAAGACTAACCACAGTCACTGACAGTGAGAGAGATGTCACCACCACAGCCACACAGAGGTACCTTCCAGCCGTTGAGTCTATGGCTCTAAAGCAGGAACTGGGAATGGTGGATATGAGCAGCAGCTCCCTCGATCTGAGTGTTCTGTGTTCCAATATCCAAATTATTTATATATATCAGAAAAATATCAGTGGTCCAAGCACTGCCCCTTGGGGAAACACCACTGTCTGCCTTCCTCCAGTCTGAAAAAAGCAACTGTTTTCCACAACTCACCGTTTTCTCTCATTAAGCCAGTTTATTTTTTTATCCAAGCTGACACTGACCCTCTTATTCCATGAGAATCAATGAACTGTCCAGCTGTCACAAAGAAACTAGAAGTTCAGAATAAAATTAAGTGAAATGCTAAATGCAACAGTTAACTAACTTTATTGTATTTAGTACTCTGTACAAGTAGTACTCCCTAAAACTGGACTCTGTGCAACTTACTGGATTTAAGGTTTAGGAAGAGAATTCCAGAGCTCAGGGAAGAGAACAGAAAGTGCTGGAAATACTCAGTGGGTCTGGCAGCATCGGCGCAGAGAGAAACACTGTTAATGTTTCAGATCTGTGACCCTTCATCAGAACTGGTAAACGTTAGAATTGATGATGTACAAGCTGCAGATGGTGGGATCATGGACCTCCTGCTTTCCACCACCCCCAATCCCTCACCCCAACCCTCCCCTTCTGATGTTATACTTTCCAATGATAACCCAATAATACCAGCTTCCCAGTCACAGCAGCTCCATGAGATAGAAAGAGAGCAGCAGCACAGCACTGATGGTGAAGACCCATCACTTGGTCTGACCCTCACAGTCACCAGATCAAATACTTACAGTGCGTGTAACTTGGAGGCTGATATAGAGTCGGAATCTGCATGTGGTGAGTCACCGAGCACGAGTGAGCTGCAGCCAGGCCAGGGGGAAAGGATAGTTTATGTGTCAGCTCACCGGAGGGCGAGGTCACAGACGAATTGTAATACACAGGACTCAGATGTGAACATTGCTGGAGCTGCTGCCCATGTCGAGGTGTTGAAATCCGAATCCGAGCTTTCACGTCACAGAGCTGCACGAGGACGTCCTGCAAGGCCATCTGCGGTCACCGCCAGTGAAACTCAGCCATGCTGCAGCCACTGGGGAAACACTATGTAGGAGAACTAGGCAAGTTGAGGAAATCCACAAGACTGGCACTAAGGGAATACACAAGGGTGAATAGTTCAGTTTTGTTTGTACAATTGGATGTGTTGTTTGATAAAGATGCTAATAAAAAGGTTTTTGTTGGTGGTGTTTGTTGCAGGATGGTGATAAAGGAGACACTGTGATGGGGCGTCTCAGATGGGTGTAATGGTGGAGAATGGGGGATCCAAGATGGGAAAGGGAGGTTGTCCGATGCGAACTGGAATCTTAGCAGGGACTCTCCAACAGCCTGTCCGGGTCGAAGGCATCCACGAAATATACTCCCTGCCTCCTCCTCCTCCTGAGTTGGCCTCCGGATTCCTGGTGCCAATGCCTGTGTCCTCATGATGGTGAGGATTATGAAGGGTGCAGCAGAACACCATGAACTTGAACACCTGATCCAGTGTGTACTGGAGGACTCCCCCCGAGCGGTTCAGACATCGGAACCATTGCTTCACCTGGTGGTTTTGTGTGGGGGAAGAGGTGTCTAGAGTTTAGAGGTCATGAGCCACATTCTGGTTCTGCATGGAGGCCTGAAGTGCTGGGACCGGCTGACTGCTTCAGAATGAAGGTATGGTGGCTGCTGCCAGGATAGTGGACATTAACCAACATGATGTACTGGGCATGCTCACACACCAACTGTACATTAATGGAGTGAGAGTTGTTTCAGTTCCTGTGCCTCTCCCCATTGACATGGGGGCCCCGCAGAGATACCTACGCCATCAGGTATTCTGCTATCCTGACAAAGCCACGAGACCTCTCATCCTGCTTCTCCCTGCTGAGGTAGCAGACGGTATAATTCACCTCACCCAACATCGGTGGTCTCCGTCACACAGCAGATACATCAATAGACAACATAGAGAGAGATAATGGATCCTTCAGCCGCTCTTGCCTGGATAAATCCAGAAAAGAACATAAGAACTAGGAGCAGGAGTAGGCAGTTCAGCCCCTCGAGCCTGTTCTGCCATTCAATATGATCATGGCTGATCTCATCTGGGCCTCTACTCCACTTTTCTGCCCGTTCTCCATAACGCTTCAACCCATTTCTAATAAAAATCTGTCTATCTCCTCCTTAAATGTACTCAATGTCCCGGCATCCACCGCACTATGGAGTAGTGAATTCCACAGACTCACGACTCTTTGAGGGAAGAAATTTCTCTTCATCTCTGTTTTATATCTGCACCCCCTTTATCCTAATACTATGACCTCTCGTTCTAGATTGCCCCACGAGAGGAAACATCTTCTCTACGTCTACTTTATCAATCCTTTAATGATCTTATATACCCCATTAGATCTCGTCTCATTCTTCTAAACTCCAGAGAGTAAAGGCATAAACTGCTTAATCTCTCTTCATAAGACAAACCCCTCATCCCCGGATTCAATCTAGTGACCCTTCTCTGAACTGTCTCCGATGCAACTACATCCATCCTCAAGTGAGCAGACCAAAACTGTACGCAATACTCCAGGTGCGGTCTCATTAATACCTTGTACAGTTGCAGCAACACTTCCCTACTTTTATATTCTATTCCTTTAGCAATAAATGCCAAAATTCAATTTGCTTTCCTTATCACCTGCTGTATCTGCAAACTAGTTTTCTGTGATTCATGCACGAGGCCACCCAGATCTCTCTGCACCGAAGTACTCTGAAGTTTCTCTCTATTTAGATAATAATTTACCTTTCTATTTTTCTGACCAAAATGGATAACCACATTAAACTCTATCTGCCAAATGTTGTCCCATTCACCAAGCCTATCCATATCAATTTGTAAATTTCTTATGTATTTATTGCAACTTACTAATCAATCTATTTAAGTGTCATCTGCAAATTTGGCAATAGTACCTTCTATCCCTGCATCCGTCATTGAGATAGATTGTAAATAGGTGCGGCCCAAGGGCCAAACCCTGAGGCACCCCACGAATTACATCTTGCCAACCAGAAAAAGACTCATTAATCCCGACTCTCTGTTTTCTGTTGGTTAGCCAATCAGCTACCCAAGCTAATAAATTACCCCTAACACCATGTGATCTTACCTTGTGTATTAACCTTTTGTGTGGCACCTTACAAATGCCTTCTGGAAGTCTAGATATACTACATCTACAGGATCCCCATTTTCCACATTTCTTGTCACAGCTTCGAAGCACTCTCGCAAATTCGTCAAACACGATTTACCCTTCAGAAAATCTGACTCTGATGGGTTGCTTTTGACTTTCTTAATGTCCTGTTATTACTTACTTAATAATGGATTGTGACACTTTCCCAACGATAGATGTTAAACTAATTGGTCTACTGTTTCCTACATTAAGCCTCCCTCACCTTTTGGATAAGGGCGTTATACAGGCATTTTTCCAATCCACTGGAACCTTTCCCGCATGCAGGGAATCTTGGAATATTATAAACAATGGATCCACTGTCTCCGCTGCTATTTCCTTTCAGACCCTAAGATGTAGGCCATCAGGCCCTGGGGATTTGTCTGCCTTCAATCACAATAGTTTGTTCAGTACCTTTTCCCTCGTGACTTTTTTTTATTCATTCATGGGATGCGGGCGTCGCTGGCTAGGCCAGCATTTATTGCCCATCCCGAATTGCCCTTGAGAAGGTGGTGGTGAGCTGCCTTCTTGAAACGCTGCAGTCCACTTGGGTTAGGTATACCCACAGTGCTGTTAGGAAGGGAGTTCCAGGATTTTTACCCAGCGATAGTAAAGGAACAGCGATATAGTTCCAAGTCAGGATGGTGTGTGACTTGGAGGGGAACTTTCAGGTGGCGGTGTTCCCAATCATTTTATACCCTTATCCTTCTAGTTGGTAGAGGTCGTGGGTTTGGAAGGTGCTGTCTAAGGAGCCTTGGTGCATTGCTGCAGTGCATCTTGTAGATGGTACACACTGCTGCTACTGTGCATCGGTTGTGGAGGGAGTGAATGTTGGTGGATGGGGGGGGGGTGGGGCAATCAAGTAGGCTGCTTTGCTCTGGATGGTGTTGAGCTTCTTGAGTGTTGTTGGAGCTGCACCCATCCAGGCAAGTGGAGAGTATTCCATCACACTCCTGACTTGTGCCTTGTAGATAGTGGACAGGCTTTGGGGAGTCAGGAGGTGAGTTACTCGCCTCAGGATTCCTAGCGTCTGACCTGCTCTTGTAGCCACGGTAATTCTATGGCTACTCCAGTTCAGTTTCTGGCCAATGGTAGCCCTCAGGATGTTGATAGTGGGGGATTCAGCGATGGTAATGCCAGTGAATGTCAAAGGGAGATGGTTCGATTCTCTCTTGTTGGAATCGCTCATTATCTGGCACTTGTATGGCACGAATGTTATTTGACACTTAGCTCACGCCTGGATATTGTCCATGTCTTGGTGCATTTCTACACAGACTGCTTTTCAGTATCTGAGAAGTCACGAAGGGTGCTGAACATTGTTCAATCATCAGCGAACATCCCCACTTCTGACCTTATGATTGATGGAAGGTCATTGATGAATCAGCTGAAGATGGTTGGGCCGAGGACACTACCCTGAGGAACTCCTACAGTGATGTCCTGGAGATCAGATGATTGACCTCCATCAATCACAACCATCTTCCATTGCTCTAGTTTTGAATCCAGCCAGCGGAGGGCTTTCCCCTGATTCCCATTGACCTCAGTTTTGCTGGGGCTCCTTGATGCTATACTCGGTCAAATGCTGCCTTGATGTCAAGGGCAGTCACTCTCACCTCACCTCTTGAGTTCAGCTCCTTTGTTCATGTTTGAACAAAGGCTTTAATGAGGTCAGGAGCTGAATGGCCCTGGTGGAACCTAAACTGAGCATCACTGAACAGGTTCTTGCTAAGCAAGTGTCGTTTGATGGCACTGTTGAAGTCACCTTCCATCACTGTACTGATGATTGAGAGGAGGCTGATGGGGCGGTAATTGGCCGAGTTGGATTTGTCCTGCTTTTTGTGTACAGGACATACCTGGGCAATTTTCCACATTGCAGGGTAGATGCCAGTGTTTTAGCTGCACTGGAACAGCTTGGCTAGGGGTGCGGCAAGTTCTGGGCACAGGTCTTCAGTACTACTGCCAGAATATTGTCAGGGCACCATAGCTTTTTCAGTATCCAATGCCTTCAGTCTTTTCTTGATATCACGTGGAATGAATCAAATTCGCTGAAGTCTGTCATCTGTGATGCTGGGGACTTCAGGAGGAGGCCGAAATCAGCCTCAACTCGGCCCTTCTGGCTGAAGATTGTTGCAAATGCTTCAGCCTTAGCTTTCACAGTGATGTGCTGGGCTCCCTCATCATTGAGGATGGCGATATTTGTGGAGCCACTTCCTCCAGGTAGTTGGATAATTACCCACCACCATTCAGGGCTGGATGTGGCAGGACTGCAGAGCTTAGGCCTGATCCATTGCTTCTGGGTTCGCTTAGCTCTGTTCACTTAGCTTACGCAGTTTTACACGCAGATAGTCCTGGGTTGTAGCTTCATCAGGTTGACACCTCATTTTGAGGTATGCCTGGTGCTGCTCCTAGCGTGCCCTCCTGCACGCTTCATTGAACCAGGGTTGGTCTCCTAGCTTGATGGTAATGGTAGAATGGGGAATATGCCGGGCCATGAGGTTACAGATTGTGGTTGAGTACAATTCTGCTGCTGCTGATGGCCCACGACGCCTCATGGATGTCCAGTTTTGCATTGCTAGATCTGTTCGAAATCTGTCCCATTTAGCACGGTGGTAGTGCCAAACAACACGATGGAGGGAATCCCAAATGGGAAGTTGGGACTTTATCTCCACAAGGTCTGTGCAGTGGTCACTCCTACCAACACTGTCATGGACAGATGCATCTGCGGCAGGCGGATTGGTGAGGACGAGGTCACTAGTGGTGCTACTGAGCCACTCTTGGTGATGGACATTGAAATCCCCCACCCAGAATACATTTTGTGCCCTCGCCACCCTCAGTGCTTCCTCCAAGTGCTGTTCAACATTGAGGAATACTGACTCATCAGCTGAGCGAGGGCGGTAGGTGGTAATCAGCAGGAGGTTTCCTTGTCCATGTTTGATCTGATGCCATGAGACTTCGTGGGGTCCAGGGTCGTTGTTGAGGGCAAATCCGTCCCTTCTGTATGCCACTGTACCTCTGCTGGGTCTGTCCTGCCGGTGGGACAGGACATACCCAGGGATGATGATGGCAGTGTCTGAGACATTGCCCGTGAGTATGGCTTTTTCAGGCTGTTGCTTGAATAGTCTGTGGGAGAGCTCTCCCAACTTCGGCTGGGCTCCCAACAAGCCCCCAGATGTTAGTCAGGAGGACTTCGCAGGGTGGACAGGGCTGGGTTTGCCGTGGTCGTTCCCGGTCAATGCTGGGTGGTCCGTGCAGTTTAATTCCTTTTTATTGACTCCGTAGTAGTTAGTTACAACTGAGTGGCTTGCTAGGCCACGTCAGAGGGCATGTAAGAGTCAATCATATTGCTGTGGGTATGGAGTCAGGGTATGGACAGCAGATTTCCTTCCGTTAAGGACATTAGTGAACCAGATGGGTTTTTACAACAATCGACAATGGTTTCATGGCCATCACCAGACTAGCTTTTAATTCCAGATTTATTAATAGAATTCAAAGTCCACCTTCTGCTGTGGTGGGATTCGAACCCATGTCCCCAGAACAATACCCTGGGTCCCTGGTTTATTAGTCCAGTGACAATACCACTACACAACCGCCTCCCCATATTATGATTGTTCTAAATTCCTCTCTTTCTGTAACTTCTACATTACCAGTTACTATAGAGATGGTACTAGTGTCTTCCACCGTGACAACTGAGGCAAAATACTGATTTAGTGTCTCCGCCATTTCTGTGTCCCCCTCTATCAACATCCCAGTCTCATCCTCCAAGGGACCAATATTCACTTTAGCTACTCTCTTAAATTTCATATACTTAAAGAAGCTTTTGCTATCCGCGTTTATATTTTGTGCTAATTTTCTTTCAAAATGTACTTTTTCACTTTTTATTTATTTTTTAGTAACCCTTTGTTGATCTTTAAATATTTCCCAATCCTCCAGCCTGCCAGTGGCCTTTGCAATATGGTAAACCTTAGTCTTTGTCTTTATGTTATCCTTAACTTCCTTGCTTAGCCATGGATGTCATTCCCCCTCTTCGAATCTTTCTTCCTCTTTGGAATACATTTTAGTTGGGAGGAATTGAATTTCTCCTGAAATATCTGCCACTGCCCATCAACTTTCCTCCCTTTTAGTCTTCCTGCCCAGTCCACGAGGGCCAAATCAGTCCTCATGTCTATGTAATTACCTTTGTTTGACTCCAGAACGCTGGAGCGGGACTCCAGATTCTCGCCCTCAAAATGGATTTGAAATTCCAGCAAGCTATGATCACTGTTCCGTAGAGGATCCTTAACTATGAGATCATTAA
This sequence comes from Heterodontus francisci, assembly GCF_036365525.1. Classification (NCBI taxonomy): domain Eukaryota; kingdom Metazoa; phylum Chordata; class Chondrichthyes; order Heterodontiformes; family Heterodontidae; genus Heterodontus; species Heterodontus francisci. The sequence goes on along the minus strand of NW_027140130.1, from coordinate 1,011,864 downwards.
TTAATCCCACCTCATTTCACAATGCCAAATCTAGAATAGCCTGCTCCCTAGTTGGTTCCACAACATACTGCTCCAAAAAACAATCTCTAATGCATTCAATGAACTCTCCCTCGGGGCTACCTTTGACAATTTGACTAATCCAGTCTATATACATATTAAAATCACCATTGCCGTACCTTTCTCACAAGTTCTCACAGTATTTCTTGGTTTATACTGTTCCCCACTGCGGGACTACTGTTTGGGGAACTATAGATTACTCCCACCAGGGGCTTCTTCCCCTTTCTATTACTTATTTCTATGCACACTGAATCTACGTCTTGATCTCCAGTGCCTATATCATTTCTCACCATAGCACTGATATTTTTCTCTACTAACAATGCTACACCTCTTCCTTTTCCTTCCTGTCTATCCTTCCAAAATACTAAGTACCCTTGGATATTCAATTCCCGAACCTGAATTCCCTGCAACCACGTATCAGTTATCGCCAATAAATCATACCCATTCGTCTTCATTTGTGCTGTTAACTCATTTATTTTATTCCGAATGATTCCTGCATTCAGATACAAAGCTTTTAAGTTTGTTTGATTATCAATTTTCAAAGATACATAGAAGTTCAATGAAAGTCGGACCATATCAACCATTGACAGCTCCGTCCTCATCCTTTTGTGAGGCTCCAGTTCATGTTACAGGAGTTGACACGGCTCTGTGACCACCTCCTTATTGAATCTGATTCACCTCACACACTGCTCCTGGGTTAGGTGTAGGTGGGAAAAGTGCTCTTGGAAAACCCAGGCTGGGTAGGGAAGAACCCCTTTGTCCTCCCGCTTTACAGAGCTTCCCCTCTCTGCAGCCTCTGCTCCATTTGTTGGTCATGTTACAGACCCAGAGGCACTGTAACTACAGTCCCCATACCTCGTCCAGAGTTGGGTCACAAATCCTCTTTTTTCACTGAATCTTTGCAGCAGCTCCCAACACGACCTCCAGAAAACCATCCACAGCACCGCCACTAACTTTACAATAGCAGAAGTAAGTCAAAAGCCCCTCACCTGTAAGTTGGATGTCTGGTACTTTTAAATAACACTAGAGGGGGTTCTTCATGCTGCTGAATGTACTTTCAGCTGAGAGTACTAACACAAGCAGTCAGTGGACATGCACAGACAAAGTGTCAAAGATATACATCAAAGCTGTCGGATTAGCTGATTGACGTCAATTCAAACCCTTCCTCACACTAACAGCACATGCATGGTATACCCAGGCTAGATCCCTTCCCAGCATGGGGCACTATGCTGGAGACACGAGAAGTGGCTGGCTGTGCAGTGCACATCATTTTCTCTATCCAGGTTTCATCGCATTGGCACCAGTGCTGCCACAGAGTGAAAATCATAGCAGAGGAAGATATAGAGTGAAAGCAACTCACTTCAAAAAGGGAAATGGGAAAAGACTTGACGGCATAATGTTTTCAATAATATGTGAAATGGAAGGGAAATGGGATTAATTGGAAGGGTGAGACCATGAGAATATTAAAATTAAGGTGCTGCCAGACCGGGAGCCAATGTAGATCAGTGAGTACGGGGTAATGGGTGATCAGGATTTGGTGTGAGTTAGGATACAGTCAGCAGAGGTTTATAACTGGGAGGGTGACCGGGATAGAATTGGAATAGTCAAGTGTGGATTTAACAAAGGCGCAGATGATGGCTTATTCAGCAGATGGGCTGAGGCAGAGGTGATGATGGGTGATGTTACAGAGGTGGTAGTAGGTCGGGTTGGTGTGGGGGGGAATATGGCGATGAACTCATCTCAGGTATAAATATAAAACAGAGGTTCCAAACAGTCTCTTTCAGCCTCAGACATTGGATAGGTAGGGGAATACAGATAGTGGATATAGTGTGGACTTTGTGACAGAGACTGAACACAGTGGCTTACGTCTTCCAAAGATTTACATAACAAGAAAACTAAATCAGTGAAATGTGGTTTATAGATCTAATGGTTGGATACAGAGACTTACCAGGGACACCAATAATCGCGAGGATGGGATAGTAAATCGTTTCAATCATTTTCAGAGCATAATAGATCCGAAATTCAAATATCATCCAAACATAATCAGCAGTAACCAAGCCAAACCAAAAGGAGAAAGTCCTGCTGTCCATTGTTGTAATATTCCAATCTATTGTCCTCAGATTCTGACCCATTGTTGCAATATTCTTATCAATTGTTCCGAGATTCTGATCGATCCAATCTCTGTCTCTCTCTCTCCCTCTCTCTGCAGTCACGGATCCCTGTTAGTGCCGTGGGTAATGCTCCCACTGAAACTATGAGTTAACACATTGAAAGGACTCCCTTATTAATAGAACAGGGAAAACCTCCAGTGACACAATTGGGGTCCATAGTGACTGACATTAATTACAGTCAATGAACAAACAGGTTCAGTTAACCCCTTTTTCTCCAACAATTTTTGTACCACAATAGTGTGGAAGTGTTCCTTTGTCTAGTTGGGATATATGAGGTTTGTTGAAAAAAGGAATGGTGGAAATAGCAGAGGTAATGGCCAGAAGCTTTCAATCCTCCTTGGATCTGGGAGTGCTGACAGAGGACTGGAGGGTTGTAAATGCTACAACCTGCTTAAAAAAGGAGACATGAACTGAACCCTGCAACTACTGACCAGTCAGTCTAATGTCAGTGCTTGGAAATCTCTAGAGGCCATAACCCTGTACAAACATATATCTTTCTTGGAAAAACATGGTATAATAAATAACAAACAGCACAGATAGGTTAATGACCAATCACGTCTGATAATCATGATCAAGTTCGTTGATAACATAACTGAGTGTTGAAGAGGATAGTGTGTTTTGTGTTATGTATACGGACTTTCAAAAGGCCTGTGATCAAATGACATGTCATAGACTTGTTATGAAAATTTTGGAATAGCAATTTTTTAAAGTGTGAAAATAGATAAGTCCCCTGGGCCAGATGGGATTTATCCTAGGATTCTCTGGGAAGCCAGGGAGGAGATTGCAGAGCTTTTGTCCTTGATCTCTCCGTCGTCATTGTCGACAGGAATAGTGCCAGAAGACTGGAGGATAGCAAATGTTGTCCCCTTGTTCAAGAAGGGGAGTAGAGACAGCCCTGGTAATTATAGACCTGTGAGCCTTACTTGGGTTGTGGGTAAAATGTTGGAAAAGGTTATAAGAGATAGGATTTATAATCATCTTGAAAAGAATAAGTTCATTAGCGATAGTCAGGACGGTTTTGTGAAGGGTAGGTCGTGCCTCACAAACCTTATTGAGTTTTTTGAGAAGGTGACCAGACAGGTGGATGAGGGTAAAGCAGTGGATGTGGTGTATATGGATTTCAGTAAGGCGTTTGATAAGGTTCCCCACGGTAGGCTATTGCAGAAAATACGGAAGTATGGGATTGAAGGTGATTTAGAGCTATGGATCAGAAATTGGCTAGCTGAAAGAAGACAGAGGGTGGTGGTTGATGGCAAATGTTCATCCTGGAGTTTAGTTAATAGTGGTGGACCGCAAGGATCTGTTTTGGGGCCACTGCTGTTTGTCATTTTTATAAATGACCTGGATGAGGGTGTAGAAGGGTGGGTTAGTAAATTTGCGGATGACACGAAGGTCGGTGGAGTTGTGGATAGTGCCGAAGGATGTTGTCGGTTACAGAGGGACATAGATAGGCTGCGGAGCTGGGCTGAGAGATGGCAAATGGAGTTTAATGCGGAAAAGTGTGAGGTGATTCACTTTGGAAGGAGTAACAGGAATGCAGAGTACTGGGCTAATGGGAAGATTCTTGATAGTGTAGATGAACAGAGAGGTCTTGGTGTCCAGGTACATAAATCCCTGAAAGTTGCCACCCAGGTTAATAGGGCTGTTAAGAAGGCATATAGTGTGTTAGCTTTTATTGGTAGGGGGATCGAGTTTCGGAGCTACGAGGTCATGCTGCAGCTGTACAAAACTCTGGTGCGGCCGCACCTGGGGTATTGCGTACAGTTCTGGTCACCGCATTATAGGAAGGATGTGGAAGCTTTAGAAAGGGTGCAGAGGAGATTTACTAGGATGTTGCCTGGTATGGACTGAAGGTGTTACGAGGAAAGGCTGTGGGACTTGAGGTTGTTTTCGTTGGAGAAAAGGAGGAGGAGAGGTGACTTAATAGAGACATATAAGATAATCAGAGGGTTAGATAGGGTGGATAGTGAGAGTCTATTTCCCCGGATGGTGATGACAAACACGAGGGGACATAGCTTTAAGTTGAGGGGTGATAGATATAGGACAGATGTCAGAGGTAGTTTCTTTACTCAGAGAGTAGTAGGGGCGTGGAACTCCCTGCCTGCAACAGTAGTGGACTCGCCAACTTTCAGGGGATTTAAGTGGTCATTGGATAGTCATATGGATGAAAATGGAATAGTGTAGGTCAGATGGTTTCACAGGTCGGCTCAACATCGAGGGCCGAAGGGCCTGTACTGCGTTGTAATGTTCTATGTTCTATGTTCCATGAAAAATGGAGCACATGGATTAATGTGACAGTCATAGCGTGGATATGACACTGACTCAGGGACAGAAAGTAGAGAGAAGTGATGAACGGTCATTGTTCAGACTGGTGGAGGGGGAGTATTCAGTGTTGTTTCTCAGGGGTTAGTATTAGAATCAGTGCTTTTCCTGACTTGTAGATAGATGTACAAGTGATAGAGACTTGTACGTAAAAAAAAACATAATTTCAATGCTTGCAGATGACATGAAACTCATAAATAAGGATGGCAAAGGCGCAGACCACAGAATTATCCAATCTCACTGACTTAAATTTATTATAGACTCTAATACAAATTTAAAATTATTTATCACTCTCTCTTACTTATTTGTGTGATTTGCCTATGAGTGTGCACTTGAATGTGCACCGTATATTTTTATTATTTTATTCAGATCCAGTTTAGATTGTTAAGTATAATAAACGCACCTCTTGTTTGAACTCAAGAAAACCTGTCCGATTGGTTCTTTCACGATCACAATAAAGGTAAAAGGTAAAATACTCACTGAGGTGGTCAGCACGTCCACTGCTAAAAAGGAATAAATCCAGTTGCGAACAAATGAAAGATAGGACAAGAGGGGAGACTGAGACCTCTCCTCACCTGCTGTAACTGAAATGTGGAGGTTCTCGAGATCGTAACCCGACGACAAACGAGAAATTGGAAGTGTCATAGAGTCACAGAGTTATACAGGACAGAAACAGTCCATTCAGACCAGTGTGTCCTTGTCGGCCATCAAGCCTGTCCATTTTAATCCCATTTTCCAGCACCAGTCCAGTAACCTTGGATGCTATGGCACTTCAAGTGCTAATCTAAATACTTCTTAAATCCTGTAAGGGTCCTGCCTCTTCCATCCCTTCAGGTAGTGTGTTCCGGATTACAACCACCCTCTCGGTGAATTTTTCTCCCTCAAATCACCTCTCAACCGCCTGCCCCTTAACTTAAATCAATGCCCCATGGTTACTGACACCTCCACGAAGGGAAAAGATTTCTTCCTATCTACCCTATCTGTGCCCTCATAATTTGTCGTGCTTTCCGTCTCTCACTCTTTTAGAATAAAGGAAGTAGATTCGCAATAAGGGAGTTACATATAGAGTGAAGTAACTTGGTGCAGGCGAAAACCCCTCTCTGTTGAAAAGTTGAGTAATGTAGCAGGACAGTTAGGGATTACTCTCCATCCAAAGCTAGGAAACCCGAAATCCTAAGACTTGTGGCCAACCATTTTTCACTTGAAGCTGAAGACTCAAACAGAGTTAGAATCACTAACAGATAGAGTAATGTTAGCTAAGGTAAAACTAGAACAGAAGAGACTAGAATTAGAATTCCAGAGAGCGTGAGAAAGAGCAGAGTGATTGTCAAGAAGGGGAAAAAGTAAGAGTGTTCCAGAAGGAGAAGGAGGAAAGGGAGTTAAGGTGGCTCAAACAACTCGATGAAGACCCAGTGCACCTGGTGAAGGCACAGCTAGTGTGTGAGCTGCCCCCAGCTCAGGACCATGTGCTGAACTCTTAAACTTCTCCCAGTTCATTCCAAAGTTCAATGAGGAGGATGTGGGAGAATTTTTCATCACTTTTGATAAGCTTGCAAAGCAGCTGAAATGGCCGGAAGACAGCTGGATGCTGTTTTCACAAAACATAATAACAGGCAAAGCCCATGGGGTTTATTCACTGCTGCCAGATAAAAGTTCATTAGATTATGAGGTGACTAAAAATGCTATCCTGGGTGTACATGAGATAGTATCGGAAGTGAACCGCCAATGATTCTGAACCCTCGGAAAGCAGCCTGACTAAACTGACCTCGAGTTTGAAGGAGTTACGCAGCTAAGGAATATAGGAACATAGGAGCTGAATTCAACCATTCAGCCCATCGATCCTGCTCGACTATTCAATATGATCATGGCTGATCATCCTCTTCAATGCCTTTTCCCCCACACTATCCTCATATCCCCTTATGTCAGTGGTATATAGAAATCTGTCAATCTCTGTTTTAAACATACTCAATGACTGCGCTTCCATAGCCCTCTGGGGTAGAGAATTCCAAAGGTTCACAACCCTCTGAGTAAAGAAATTACTCCTCATCTCTGTCCTAAGTGGCTTTCAAATTGTGTCCCTTGGTTCTAGACTCCGCAACCAGGGGAAACATCTTAGCTGCCTTGTCTATCCCTTTAAGTATTTTGTTGGTTTCAATGAGATCACCGTTCATTCTTCGAAACTCGAGAGAATACATGTTCAGTTTCTTCAATCTCTTTTCGTAGAACAGTCCCGCCATCCCAGGAACAAGTCTGGTGAATCTTTGTTACAGTCCCTCTCTGGTCATAATATCCTTCCTCAGATAAGGGGACCAAAACTGCACACAGTACTCCAGGTGCGATCTAACCAAGGTTCTATACAATTGAATCAAGACTTCACTACTCCTGTATTCAAATCCTCTAACGATAAAAGTAACATACATTCGCCTTCCTAAATGCTTGCTGCACCTGCATGTTAGCTTTAAGTGACCTATTGACAAGGACACCCAGGTCCCTTTGTACATCTACACTTTCTCATCTCTGACCATTTAAGAAATACTCTGCACATCTATTCATTCTACCCAAGTGGCCCACCTCACAGTTTTCCACATTATATTCCATCTGCCATGTTCTTGCCCACTCACTAAGTCTGTCCAAATCCCCTTGAAGCCGTTTTGCATCTTCCTCATAATTCACATTCCCACCTAGTTTTGTGTCATCTGCAAACTTGAACATATTACTTTGGTCCCCATATCCATTGGCCATTGTAAATTGCCCCTAGTGCACGGAGGTGATAGGGAATATGGGATTGCTGTAGGATTAGTATAAATGGGTGGTTGTTGGTTGGCACAGACTCCGTGGGCCGAAGGGCCAGTTTCAGTGCTGTATCTCTAAAGTAAGGGGACTAAAACTGCGCACAATACTCCAAGTGCGGTCTAACTAAAGTTCTGTACAATTGTAGCAAGCCTTCACTACTCCTGTACTCAAATCCTCTTACGATAAAGGCTAACATGCCATTAACCTTTGTAATTGTTTGCTGCACCTGCATGTTAGCTTTCAGTGACTTATTGGCAAGGACACCCAGGACGCTTTGTACATCTACACTTCCTAATTTATCATTTAGGAAATACTCTGCACATCTATTCCTCCTACCAAAGTGGATTACCTTCTATGTTTCAATATTATATTCCACCTAACATGTTCTTGCCCACTCACTAAGTCTGAACAATTCCCCTTGAAGCGGCTTTGCATGTTCCTCACTGTACACATTCCCACCTAGTTTTGTGTCAGACGCAAACTTGGAAATATTACATTTGGTCCCCAAATCCAAATCATTGAAATATATTGTGAACAGCTGAGGCCCAATCTCTGATCCCTGCAGTACCCCACTAGTCAAAGCATGCCAACGCGAAAATGATCCGTTTATTCCTACTCACTGTTTCCAATCTGTTAACCAATCCTTAATCCATGCCAGTATATTACCTCCGACACCATGTATTTTAATTTTGCGAAGCAAGCTCCTTTGGGGGTTCTGAAAACCTTCTGAAAATACAAGTATACTATGTCTGCCAACTCCCCTTTATCAATTCTGTTGTTATCATTCTCAAAAACTCCAACAGGTTCGTCAAACATGATTTCCCATTCATAAATCCATGTTAACTATGCCCAATCAGATCATTATTATCCAAATGTCCATTTATAACATCATTTAGAATTGATTAGTAGCTTTGGTGGACATCCGATCTTTTCTAGTAGTCTGAAGAGACCACGTCTGCTGACGAGGTCAAAGGCTTTGGTGAGATCAATGAAAGCAATGTAGAGGGGCATCTGTTGTTCACGGCATTTCTCCTGTATCTGACGAAGGGAGAACAGCATGTCAATAGTCGATCTCTCTGCACGAAAGCCACACTGTGCCTCAGGGTAGACGCGCTCGGCCAGCTTCTGGAGCCTGTTCAGAGCGACTCGAGCAAAGACTTTCCCCACTATGCTGAGCAGGGAGATTCCACGGTAGTTGTTGCAGTCACCGCGGTCACCTTTGTTTTTATAGAGGGTGATGATGTTGGCATCGCGCATGTCCTGGGGTACTGCTCCCTCGTCCCAGCACAGGCATAGCAGTTCATGTAGTGCTGAGAGTATAGCAGGCTTGGCACTCTTGATTATTTCAGGGGTAATGCTGTCCTTCCCAGGGGCTTTTCCGCTGGCTAGGGAATCAATGGCATCACTGAGTTCCGATTTGGTTGGCTGTATGTCCAGCTCATCCATGACTGGTAGAGGCTGGGCTGCATTGAGGGCAGTCTCAGTGACAGCATTCTCCCTGGAGTACAGTTCTAGGTAGTGCTCAACCCAGCGGTCCATCTGTTTGCGTTGGTCAGTGATTATGTCACAATATGAAAGGCACAATTCAACATGGTGGCTCCTCATCAGAGCCCTTTCCTATCCTGAGTGGTGTGAAACAGGGCTGTGTTCTCGCACCCACACTTTTTGGGATTTTCTTCTCCCTGCTGCTTTCACATGCGTTCAAATCCTCTGAAGAAGGAATTTTCCTCCACACAAGATCAGGGGGCAGGTTGTTCAACCTTGCCCGTCTAAGAGCGAAGTCCAAAGTACGGAAAGTCCTCATCAGAGAACTCCTCTTTGCTGACGATGCTGCTTTAACATCTCACACTGAAGAATGCCTGCAGAGTCTCATCGACAGGTTTGCGTCTGCCTGCAATGAATTTGGCCTAACCATCAGCCTCAAGAAAACGAACATCATGGGGCAGGATGTCAGAAATGCTCCATCCATCAATATTGGCGACCACGCTCTGGAAGTGGTTCAAGAGTTCACCTACCTAGGCTCAACTATCACCAGTAACCTGTCTCTAGATGCAGAAATCAACAAGCGCATGGGTAAGGCTTCCACTGCTATGTCCAGACTGGCCAAGAGAGTGTGGGAAAATGGCGCACTGACACAGAACACAAAAGTCCGAGTGTATCAGGCCTGTGTCCTCAGTACCTTGCTCTACGGCAGCGAGGCCTGGACAACGTATGCCAGCCAAGAGCGACGTCTCAATTCATTCCATCTTCGCTGCCTTCGGAGAATACTTGGCATCAGGTGGCAGGACTATATCTCCAACACAGAAGTCCTTGAAGCGGCCAACATCCCCAGCTTATACACACTACTGAGTCAGCGGCGCTTGAGATGGCTTGGCCATGTGAGCCGCATGGAAGATGGCAGGATCCCCAAAGACACATTGTACAGCGAGCTCGCCACTGGTATCAGACCCACCGGCCGTCCATGTCTCCGTTATAAAGACGTCTGCAAACGCGACATGAAATCGTGTGACATTGATCACAAGTCGTGGGAGTCAGTTGCCAGCATTCGCCAGAGCTGGCGGGCAGCCATAAAGACAGGGCTAAATTGTGGCGAGTCGAAGAGACTTAGTAGTTGGCAGGAAAAAAGACAGAGGCGCAAGGGGAGAGCCAACTGTGCAACAGCCCCAACAAACAAATTTCTCTGCAGCACCTGTGGAAGAGCCTGTCACTCCAGAATTGGCCTTTATAGCCACTCCAGGCGCTGCTTCACAAACCACTGACCACCTCCAGGCGCGTATCCATTGTCTCTCGAGATAAGGAGGCCCAAAAGAAAAGAATTGATTATAGCAGGTTCCCAACGATTAATGTAAGGCTAACAGCTTTGTAATTCCCTGTTTTCGCTCTCCCTCCCTTCTTATATAGTGGGGTGACATTTGCATCCTTCCAATCTGCAGGAACCGCTCCGGAATCTACAACATTTTTGAAGATGATCAGCAATGCATCCACTATCTCCATAGCTATCTCGTCAATAATCTGGGACGTAGAATATCAGGTGCTGGGGACATAGCAACCTTCAGCCCCATTAATTTCTCCAATACAACCTTCTTAGTAATACTAACTTCCTTTAATTCATTGCAGTTCTGAAGAAGGGTCACTGACCTGAAACGTTAACTCTGCTTCTCTCTACACAGATGCTGCCAAACCTGCTGAGTGTTTCCAGCATTTCTTGTTTTTATTCAAGATTTCCAGTATCCACAGTATTTTACTTTTAATTTCCTTCAATTCATCATTCCCCCAATCCCTTGGATCTCTAATTCTGGGAGATTTCTTATATGTGTCTCGGTGAAGACAGACACAAAATAATCATTTAGCTTCTCTGCAATTTCGCTGTTCCCATTATAAATTCTACTGACACTGCCTGTGATGGACTCACATTTGTCTTAGCCAAATGTTTCCTTTTTACGTACCTGTAGAAGCTTTTTACAGTCCGTTTTTATATTTTTCCAGCTAACATTCATATTTTATTCAGCCTTTCTTTATAAGTTTCTTCATTCTCCTTTGGTGTATTCTAAAATCCTCCCAATTCTCAGGTTTACTACAATTTATGGCAACTTTATTGTCCTTTAATAGAGTCATAGCGTCATAGAGAGATACAGATACGGCTCTTCGGCCCACCGAGTCTGTGCCTGCCAACAAACACCCATTTATATTAATCTGACATTAATCCCATATATCTTACCACATTCCCACCATTCTCCTACCACCTACCTACACTGGGGGCAATTTACATTGGCCAATTTACCAAGCAACCTGCAAGTCTTTGGTTGGAGGAGGAAACTGAAGCACTCGGCTGAAACCTACGTGGTTACAGTAGAACTTGCAAACTCCACTTCGGCAGTACCAAGAACTGAACCCGGGTCGCTGGAGCTGTGAAACTGCAGTGCTAACCACTGTTTTAATCTTATACAATCCTTAACTTCCTTTGTTATCCACAGTAACTGCCTTTACTTTTGGGATTTATGTGCCTGCAAGCAATGTATAGGTGCTGTAAACTATATAATATTTATTTAAAGACTATCGATTGCCTATGTACTATCATACCTTTTAATGTATTTTTCCAATCCACCTCGGGCAATTTGCCCCTCATACCTTCATAACTTCTTTTGTTAAAATTTAACACCCTGGCTTAAGAGTGAACCACCTTACTTTCAAGCATAATGTAAAATTCTATCACATTATGGTAATTCATCCCTAAAGGTAACTTTACAATAAAATTATTAATTATCCTTGTCTCATTACATAATACTAGATCTACAATAGCCTGTTTTCTAGTCGGTTCCTCAACATACTGCTCTAGAAAACCATCCCTAACACACTCCAGAAACTCGTCATTCATAGCATTTGTTCTCATTAGGTTACCCAGTCTATATGAGGATTGAAGTCACCCATGATGACTGTATTGCCCATGTTATATGATTCTCTCATCTCCATTAATGCCATTCCCCACAAAAACACTACTGTTTGATGGCCTACACACAGCTCCTACCAGTGTTTTCTTCCCCTTGTTCTTTCTTAGCTCCTCCCAAATAGATTCCATATTTTGTTCTTCAGAACTGAGATCCTCCCTTACTAATGTACTGATACCATCCCTTATTATCAGAGCAACATTATGTCCTTTCCCTTTTTGCCTGTCCTTCCTAAAGGTCGAATCTGCTTGCGTATTCAGTTCTCAGTCTTGGTCACCCTGTAGCACATTTCCGTTATGACAATTGGATCATACTCATTTACCTCTATTTGGGCCTTTAAATCATCTACCCTGTTCTGAATACTGAGTGCATTCAGGTACAGTGCTCATAACCGTGTCTTATTGACATTCTGCATTCTAGTTGATGCTCACCTTTGTTTCACCTACCTTCGAATGTCACCTTCTACTTTTCTACCTCCTGTTACCAGCTTTACTTCCTTCCAATTTGATCCTTCCTCCCAATTTCAAAAGAAAACTGGATGGGTGCTTGAAGGAAGTGACCTTGCAGGGCTACGGGATTGAGTTGTGGAGTAAGACTGACTGAATTGCTCCACAGAGAACCAGCACGGTCTCGATGGGCCTAATGGAATCCTTCTATGTGGTAAGTGACTCTGACTCTATCACTGTCTATGACTGAATGTTGGATATCTCTCCCAATCCTGCCGGAAAGGTCCGGATACATAAAATGTCAATGAAACTGTGACGTTAACAACCGCTGACAGCTCCGTCCTCACCCTGGTCTGAGGCTCTAGTTCTCGTTTCAGGAGGTGACATAGCTCTGTGACACATCCTTATTGAAACAGAGTCATCTCACATACTGCTCCAGGCTTAGATGTTGGTAGGAAAAGTGCTCTTGGAAAACCCGGAGTGGGTAGGGCAGAGCCCCCTCCTCCTCCTTCGTTACAGAGCTTCCTCTCTCTGCAGCTTCTGCTCCATTTGTTGGTGATGTTACAGAGCCAGAGACACTGTAACTACAGTCCCCATACCTCGTCCAGAGTTGGGGCACAAAATCCTCTGTCCTCCCTGAATTTGTGCAGCAGCTCACAACCCAACCTCCAGGAAACCATCCACAGCACCTTCCACTAACTTTACAAGAGCATAAGTAAGTCAAAAGCCTATAAGTTGCATGCCTGGTCCGTTTAAATAACACTAGAGGGGGTTCCTGCTGCTGCTGCTGAATGTATGTTCAGCTGAGAGTGACTAACACAGGGGTCAGTGAACATGTACAGACCAAGTTTCAAAGACGTACATCAAAGCTGTTGGAATGGTACATTGACATCCCATTCAAAACCATCCTCAAATAAACAACACGTACATGGAACGATTGATCTAGAGCCCTGCCCAGCGTGGGGCATTGTGCGGGCCACAGTAGAAGTGCCCATCTGTGCAAATCACACTAACAGCATATACATGGTGCTATTGACCTAGAGCCCTGCATCAAAGCTGCTGTAATAGCAGTTTGACATGACATTCCACAACTCCTCGTGCTACTGGTGCACACAATGTACACCCGGGCGAGAGTACTGCACAGCATGGGACAGTGTGCAGGCCACAGCAGAAATGGCTGGGAGCTCAGCTCATACCCTTTTATAGATCCAGGTTTCCACAATGTGGGCAACAGTGCTGCGGTAAGAGCTGAAAATCACCACCAAGAAGAGATAGAGAGGGAAGGAAATTCACTTTAAAAGGGGACATGGAAATAGACTTGATGGAAGATTTTCAAGAATATGGGAATGGACAGGCGAATGGGACTAATTGGATGGGTGAGGCCATGGAGGGATTCAAGCACAAGAATGAGAATATTAAAATTAAGGGTGTTGCCAGACCGGGAGCCAATGTAGATCAGTGAGCACAGTTGTGATGGGTGATCGGGATTTGGTGTGAGTTAGAACACAGGCAGCAGAAATCTGGATGGGCTGTGGTTTATAGAAGTTTATAACTGGGAAGGTGACCAGGATACAATTGGAAAAATCAAGTGAATAAAGGCACAGATGAGGGTTTATGCAGCAGATGGGCTGAGGCAGAGGTTGTGATCGGTGATATTACAGAGGTGGTAATAGGCAGGGTTGGTGATGTAGGGAATATGGAGATGAATTCAGCTCAGGTATAAATAGAACACAGATGTTGTAAACAGCCTAAGATATTGGGCAGGGTGGGGTAGGTGATTCACAGATAGGAGATGGAGTTTGTGATGAAGACCAATGGCACTGGCTTCAGTCTTCCCAATATTTACATTACAGAAGAGTATTTCAGTGAAACAGGGTTTACAGATCACCTAGCGGGAAATAGAGACGTATCAGGAGCAAAGACAAGACCGAAGATGAAAGATGAATTTACAAGAACTGTAATACAATTAGCAATGGGTTGACAGCTAATAGCTGGAGGTAGAGATTCACCAGCAACAGTAGCAGCAGCAAGAAGGGCAGAGTAAATTACAGGAGCAGTAATGCAATTAAACATGGTTTATAGAATTAATAGCTGTATTGAGAGACTTACCAGGGACGCCAACAATAGCCAGGATGGGATACTAAATATATTGAATTATCTCAAGTGCATACAGGATCCGATCGTCTAATGAGTACCAAACCCAATATGTAGAAAGATAGTAAAGATCCGAGGATAGACTCCTGTCCATTGTTGTAACATTCCAATCTACTGTTCTCAGATTCTGATCTATCCCTTCCCTCTCTCTGGAGCCACTGATCCTTGTCAGTGCCGAGCGTGATGTTCCCTTTGACGCTATGTGATAACACATTGAAAGAGTCCCTTATTAATAGAAAAGGAAAACCCTCCAATGACACAATTAGGGCCCATGGAGACTGACATTAATTGCAATTACTGAACAAATAGATTTAGTTAACCCTTTTCATTTCAACACTTTTTGTACCACAATCAACGATAACATTTGCCCAGCCTGAATGGGATGTATGAGGGAGGGAAAGGTGGGAATAGCAGATTCACAGGCCAGAATCTTCCAATACTCCTTGGATATGTGAGTGGTGGCAGAGGACTGGAGGGTTGTCAACGTTGCACCCTGATTAAAAAAGGAGAGGTGGAGTAAACTCTATATTTACTGTCACTGATGGGGACATTTCTAGAGTTCACATCCCAGGACAAACGTATTTGATGCTGGAGAAAAGAAAAAAAGCATGGACAACAAATGGCCAGCAGGAAGTATATGGTAAGACAAGTCATGTCTAGTAAATGTCAACAACAACAACTTATATTTATATAGTGCCTTTAATGTAATAAAACATCTCAAGATGCTTCACAGGAGCATTATGAAGCAACGTATGGCACAGAGACACAACAGGAGATATGAGGTCAGATGACCAACAGCTTGGTCCAAGAGGAAGTTTTTATGTAGTATCTTAAGGGAGGAATGTGATGTAGCGTGGCAGTGACAGTGGGATACTGGCAATCTCACCAGAGGCGCAGGCTCATTCCCGGGGGACATGGGTTCAAATCCCACCATAGCAGAAGGTGGAATTTAAAATTCAATTATGTAATGCATTCAATTGATGAATAAAAATCTGGAATTGAAATCTGGACTTAATAATGTTGCCATGAAGCCATCATCGATTTTTATAACAATCTATCTGGTCCATTAATGTCCTTTAGGGAAGGAGATCTACCATCCTTATCTGTTCTGGTCTCCATGTAACTCAATGTGGTTCACTTTTAACTGTCCTCTGAAATAGTCTAGCAAACCAATCAGTGTCAAGAATAATTATGGATGGACAATAAAGATGTAGGAATGGTATTCCAGAGATTTTCATAAGGGTCGTTAACTAGTCTAGGACATAACTCTGGACACAGGTCTTTGTGTCTACATTCCTGGCAATGATAATGTGAAGCCACATGTCCACATATATAAACAAATGTTGTTTATAAACTGTCTAGGACATAACTCTGGACACAGGTATTTGTGCCTACATTCCTGGCAATGATAATGTGAAGCCTCATGTCCACATATATAAACAAATGTTGTTTATAAACTGTCATCTTTTTGATTGGTTACTCTATGGTTCAAACATGAGAATTACAAGAAAGAATGAGACAGCACTCAAAGTTTAAATTAAACACCAATGACTGTACTAGATTCAGTAGGAATACTACTAGTTAACAATTATACAAAATACCCATTCACAATGTACCGGTGAACAATACACCCATTAGTCACAAACATGTTGCAAAGAGTCATGCATACATGATAACCCAGTGAGCATTTCCCTCCCTGCTAATCGTTCTGTCGCTGACCAAGCTCCTCGACCTTATCACAGAATCACTATTTTCAATGATTTTTACACCTTTCATATCAAGGTGGGTTGAATGTTTCACTGACAAGATCACACTGTCCTATCAAAATCCACCGTAGGCTACAGTTGTCCAATGAGATGTCTAATTCTTTGTTCAGACTATGAGATGAGATACTGCCTTGCTGGTGAGCATGTGTTTACATTTCCTTCAGTAATTTCATCACCCCTTGTGGATGTTACAGATGCATCAGGATTGTTATCAGAACAAAAAATAGCAGATTTCATTCCTGGTCACAGACACATTTTGAACCACAGGACAATTAAACAATCCAAATCCCTTACATTCCTGACGTCTTACAAACTGTTACTTCGAGAATTTCTAGTTTATTTGCATTTCAAAACAAGACATTGTAAAATAATTCATAGAGACAAGGCAGCTGGAATCTGGAGGCCCCTCCCCTCCCCTCCCCCCCCCCAACCCCAATGAACGATAATGACAATGACTTAAACCAGGCTCAAAGTACCATCATGGAAGGGGAGTTAGTTAATGACTGACCAATCAAATGAACAGAAATGGCTTTTTACCTAATATGGAACAGAACCAAGCTGGGAAATGTGTATAAATTAAGAGCTTGTAAGACCCCAAAAGCGCACATCATCATCAAGAAGAAGACAGAAGATAGACTCCAATGAAGAGACAAGGTTCCACAGTTAACCGGAGGTTGAGCACCGGGTGTTCCATTGTGAACACAACTGCTGACCACTTCCCTTTGCTCAATATTACCATGTTCTGCTTATTGTGCAGAACTTCATTCAGTCTGTGAAGCTTGTGAAAACAGCCTCGTACACATGTAGTTTTATAGCTAGTCTGAGCTGCAAGTCCCTTTTAGATCTGATCTCCCAACATAGACTGTCATTGTAATTGACCTAAGTCTGACAATTACATTAAATCAAACCCCAGATCTTACAAGTGGTGCTGAAACCCGGGACTTTGACTACAATGCAAACCGAGGCTGTTGTAGCAAAGTTTCGAAAACATTGGAATATTCGTTTGACCAGTGAAAATTCTTGCAGGGATAAACTCTTTTGAGGGGCAGACGATTATACTGACCCAGTGATGTCTCTTTAAATACACATTATGTCACAAAAAGACAATGGGAAGAAGGGTCTCTGGGAAACATATGAGGAAGAGTTAAGCACTAAGTGTAATATGGACAATATCCAGTCCCTGTTAGGAGACTGTCGATGGAAGCATGCACACGTTCCTTTTAAAATATAGTGAAGTTTATCCAGGTACACGTCTTGGCTAAACATCAGAAGGGTGAAAAGGCTTTAAATCTGACTCCATATCCAGCATTACACCGTGCACAGTGCGATGAAGAAGTGTGAGAGTCACAGGTGAGAGAAATGGTAGCTGAAAGTGAACAGACCCAGCAGCAGCAGCAGACACAGCTACATGAGTTACACAATAAGCTAGTGTACTTTGATGTCACTATACAACAACAGACACTTAATGCAGGACAGGCTTGTGCAGTTCAGCAGCAGTTAGAGTTAGCAGAGAAACATACTGTCACTGTCACACAGGATAATGTCCAGTTGACCCAGCAGTTAGAGGATTCTAGAGGTGTCCTTAGGGAGTTACAGGAGTGACCCCACCGGAAGACAGAGCATGCACAGTGCAGGTCCAACTTTCAGTGATTGCAAACCCAGAGGGAAAGCAGCTCCCAGGCGGGTGTAGCAGCCATCACAAAAAGCAGAGTATCACACAGGTGGTACTAAAACTGAGCAGGAGGCCTCGGAGGGGGACAATGTTGGAGAGGGAGAACGTTTACCAATCTGTCCCGTTAAGGTAACCTCCTTGACAGGCTGTCCCGTTAATGTGGTGACAACACCGAATGGAACAGTCTATTACTCTCAATCCCACCAAATCACGTGTGAGATTGAGATATAAAAGGAAAGGAAATCTTTCGGAGCAACAGTAAGGCTGAAACACTGTCTGAGGAGAACAGGAGGAAAAGCTTGTGTTTGAATAAGTGGGTCTGTTTATGTATTTGAAGTTTCCTGTTTGATTTCTTTGTCTGTCTCAGCCAGTGTCTATTACGGTCAGTTACGTCTGGTCCTGCATGCTGTCTGAAAGTAGCTGGTTGTTTAACATGTGTGTATCGTTACATTTTAAACTGGTGTGAGTGGGGAGGACAAAAGTTTTGATAACATGGATGTTGGAGTGTTAAATAGCAATTGCTTTCAGCTGGGAAGGAGACAGAGAGAAAGAGAGACAGAGAGAAAGAGAGAGAGAGAGAGAGAGAGAGAGAGTGAGAGAGGGAGTGAGTGAGTGAGAGAGAGAGAGAGGTGTTCCTCCAGGGGGCATAATGAGTAATGACACTCAGGGACAGAGGAAATGTGAGCTCTGGCACTTTGATTGTTCCTGTAGGTAAAAACCTTGAAAACCCTCTTTCCACCTCCTGCCGCTATGGGTGTGGATGACACGGACTGAAGTTCCTGTGTTTAACCGGGATCTATTCAGAATCTGGCACACTTGAGGCCTTCCACCATCGGTGGATACCGCAGGGGCTGGGATACAAAGAAAAAAGATGCATCAGTAATGCCGAGAATGGCATTTTAATTTGAGCATTTGGTTTATTTATCTATTTTAATACAATTATTTTAAAATTTATATAAAGGGGACCTGGGGAATAAAGTCCCCATCGACAAAAATACAAAAGGGGCCTGAGGTATAAAGGCCAGCTTTAAAACAAACGGGGTTAGATCCAGAGTAAATCTCCCTCTACACAGTGGAGGGTTTGGAGGTAGAAACAGAGATGTCTAATGAGACCGAGGTCTCTGAACCTCCTCACCTCTCCATGAATAAGAGAAGGAGGCGTCCCTTCACTGCAGATTGCCGAGAGGAACAGGGTCTGTCTCCTGGTTGGTCCTCGGACTCCCCGCGCTACCAGTACCATTGGAGCTCGAGGCCTAAGTTACAGCTTTTTATCCCATAAAATGGAGTGGGTACAGAAGCCTCTGTACCTTTCACAACACACGAGGTTGGGGGGGGGGAGTGGTGAAGGGCCCCTCCCCTGATGGGGGAGCCTGTGGATCCACCAGGAGAAATCATTCCATCTCCCACTGGGTCCGGTGTCCTGGGTGGGGCTGAGACCTGTGAGGGTCAACGCTCTCGGCCACCTGTTCCTGCCATCCAGGATGGATCCGCCCTGGAGGTTGATTTGAATAATGTTAACAGTGCCCTGTCTGCTGGTATTGTGGCGCTGGCAGGGTGGGAGATGGCCTCCTCTCTTTTCCTCGGGTCCTGCTCCGGCTGGATTTCCAGTGTCGAGTCACAACTGCCTCCCCCTAGGCTGATCACAAGCCCGGGGACGGAGGGGGAGAGGGTGTCCTGAACCACAGGCACTCATATTCCTAGTTTCCCCAGAGGAATCTAGGAATGACTCCTCCACCATCGATCCTGCGGGTGTGATCATGAGGGAGGTGAGACTAGCTGTCGTGGCCTGGATTTCCACTCCACAGAGTGTGGTGGATGTGTAGGCCACGGGCGGTGACGGCACGGAGGAGGATGGGGACTCGGTGTGGGGCACGGAGGACGACCTTGAATCCATTGCCATTGAGGCAGTGGACTCCCTCATGCCTCCTACCGAGTCTCCTCTCATGCCCATTGCAGAACTCCGGGACTTCATTGCTGCTTGCAGGGATTGTCACAATAAAGTTCAGCTGGCCCTTGACCAGTGTGTGGAGCTGGCGCTGATCATCAGGTCTGTCCGTCTTGCCCTCAAGGTGGGTGGTAAATGTGAAAAAGATCGTGCGATGTCTGTTCAATGTGTCCTCTCCGGGTTGCTGGGGGAGTGGAAGGCGATGAGCAGTTCCACTCTCTCCTCACAGTAAGGTATTGGTGACAGGATGGTGGTATTGTTGACATGAAGATATCCATAGCCAGACTCAACATCAACAGGAGCAGGGGGCGTCTCTCAGCCGTTTTCACAATCTCACAGTCCTCAGGGAAGGGAGATATGTGATGAGCTTTCTGCAGGAAACCCACATTGGGAGACGATGCTACCTGGCTCCTGGAGTGGCAGGGTGACTTGATGGATCAACTCCCTCGACTTGGTGGTCGCCTGGTGGAATCTCCATCCCAACTCCAGTGCCCTCATCAGGAGGCCTCAGGAGGAGAGTTCCGAATTGACCGACTCTACATTTCACAGACATACGCCTCCTGCATCTTGGTGGCCTTCATGTGGCTGGTGCCGTGCTCAGACTACCACCTGGTGTGGGTGGAGTTAACTCCACTCTGCACATGGGAGGGTACCGTGTACTGGCACTTTTTACAACTGGCTGCTGGAGGACGAGCGATTCCATGACTCATTCTGTCGATCTGGGCCGGCTGGAGAAGGAAGCAGGGGGGCGTCCTCTCCCTGAGTCTATGGCGGGATGTGGCAAGCCTCACATCCATGTCTTCTGTCAGAAGTAAGCAAAGGGGTCGACCAAGAGGCGGGAAACCGAGAATGGCGCCTAGAGAGGGAGGTGCTCGACTTGGAGTCCCATCTCAATCAGGCCATCACAGACCCCACGCTGTGACAGGTGTGCAAAGAGAAGAAGGGCGCGCTGAGGGACCTGCAATTCATATCGTCCCGAGGCGCATATTTAAGGTCGCAGATCCAGATCCTGGAAGATTTGGACCACACCTCACCTTTCTTCTACTCACTGGAAAAATGGCCGGGGGTCCATAAGCAGCTCATTGAGCTGCTGGCAGATGACGGATCCTCCATCACGGATCCGGAGGGAATGGGGTTCCTGGACCGTACCTATTACAGTGTGTTGTTTTCTCTGAACCCCTCCAGCGAGGACACGTGCAGAGTTTTGTAGGAGGACCTGCTGAAGGTCAGCCCGGAGGCCGCCAAAGGATTGGAGTCTCCGCTCACATTGGCGGAGCTGTACGGTGCCCTCCACCAGTTCTCAAGGAGCAAATTGCTGTGGCAGGATGAGCTGACCGTGGAGTTTGGCAGCGTGTTCCTGGACGTCCTGGGGGACAAATACATGCGGGTCCTGGGGGAAAGCCTGGCGACCCGTGAGGTGCCCCTCTCGTGGCACAGGGCGGTTGTCATCCTGTTGCTGAAGAGGGGTGATCTCTGCTTGCTTACGAACTGGCGTCTGGTCTCCCTCCTTAACACGGATTATAAGATCTACCCCGTCCAGGAATTCCCAACACAAAGAGAGAAGCATCTCGAGAGACACTGTAACTACAGTCCCCAAACCTCGTCCAGAGTTGGGTCACCAAATCCTCTGTCCTCCCTGAATGTTTGCAGCAGCTCACAACACAACCTCCAGAAAACCATCCACAGCACCTCCACCAACTTTATAATAGCAGAAGTAAGTCAAAAGCCCCTCACCTTTAAGCTGGATGCCTTGTCATTTTAAATAACACTAGAGGGGGTTCCTCGTGCTGCTGAATGTATGTTCAGTGGAGAGAGACTGACACAGGCAGTCAGTGAATAAGCACAGACCAAGTTTCAAAGACGTATATCAAAGCTGCCGGAATGGCTGATTGACACCATATTCAGACCCCTCCTCACACTACAGACACACACACACGTTACACCCACGCTAGCACCCCGGCCAGCCTGGCTGTCCTGTACAATGTACTGGATGTGACCGGCAGTGCAGCTCACACCATGTTATGGATCCAAACTTCCACAGCACCAGTGGAGCTGGAGAGATGAAATGTGTGGTCAGTTTCAGGAATATTGGAAATGGACAGGGGATTGGGATAATCAGAGGGGTGAGGCCATGGAGGGATTTGATCATACGAGTGGGAATATTAAAATTGAGGTGTTACTGGACTAAGAGACAATGTAGGCCAGTGAGCACAGGGATGTTGGGTGAACAGAATTTGGTGTAAATTAGAAGAATGCAGCAGAGTTTTGGATGACCACAAGGTTACAGAGAGTAGAATGTGGGAGAGCAGCCAGGAGTGTGTTAGAATAGTCAAGTCTCGAGGTAACAAAGGCATGGATGAGGGTTTCAGCAAAAGCTGAGATCAGCCAGTGTCTACACCTGTCCACCTCAAAGACTGCCCTGTGTCCTATCCTCAGGCT
Organism: Heterodontus francisci; assembly: GCF_036365525.1. Lineage (NCBI taxonomy): Eukaryota > Metazoa > Chordata > Chondrichthyes > Heterodontiformes > Heterodontidae > Heterodontus > Heterodontus francisci. The sequence goes on along the minus strand of NW_027140130.1, from coordinate 989,654 downwards.
GGTGGGGTATCAGTGGACCCTCATCCAGTGTCTACCCCTGTCCATCTCAAAGACTGCCCTGTGTCCTATCCTCAGGCTGATAGGGTATCAATGGGCCCTCATCCAGTGTCTACCCCTGTCCATCTCAAAGACTGCCCTGTGTCCTATCCTCAGGCTGATAGGGTATCAATGGGCCCTCATCCAGTGTCTACCCCTGTCCATCTCAAAGACTGCCCTGTGTCCTATCCTCAGACTGGTGGGGTATCAATGGGCCCTCATCCAGTGTCTACCCCTGTCCATCTCAAAGACTGCCCTGTGTCCTATCCTCAGGCTGGTGGGGTATCAATGGACCCTCATCCAGTGTCTACCCCTGTCCATCTCAAAGACTGCCCTGTGTCCTATCCTCAGGCTGATAGGGTATCAGTGGACCCTCATCCCTCGATTTGCAGAGACTGTGCCTCCTCTTTATGAACTACCTAATGATGGCGATGACCAGATTTAACCCGGTTGGACTGAAGAGATCACGGAAGCAGTAATACAATTGAAGAAATCTGTAGCACAACGTGTCTGATCTCACCTAACCCTGACAATACTTTCCACGTGGAGTTGGGGGACACAGTGAAAAGCCTGACTGCTGACCTATGTAGAGAAAACCAGGAGAAACTACTCCCCATTGTGAATGATCCAGAATTGTGAGTGGGACTGAACTGATTTACTCAGTTTGTGAAGGACATTTGTTAACCACGTTCTGGGGCATCAAACATTTCACTTACATCACGGGGTTCAACAGGGTGATACTGTCCAGTCCATTATAAACTTTCCCATTACAAGAAAGCAGTAATAATAGTATTCCGCTGTCAGAGAGTCGTAGTCATTTCAGCAGGGAATGAGGCCATTCGGCCCATCGAGTCCATGCCAGCTCTTTGTAGATAAATCCAGTCAGTCTCATTCCCCAGCTCTGTCTCCATGTTCCTGCAAGTTTATTTCCCTCAATTATTCATCCAATATCCTTCTGAAATCATTCACCATCTCTGTTTCCACCACCCTCGTAGGCAGTGATTTCCAGGCCTTTCCCACTCGCTGTGTAAAAAAGTTGTTCCTCACATCCTCCGTATCACTTGTCCACAACCTGAACTCTAGTCCTTGCACCATTAACTAATGGGAACATATTTTCCTGTCTACACTTTCCAAACATGTTACCATCTTATATACCTCTATCAAATCTCCCCTCAATCTCCTTTACTCCATGGAAAACAATCCGAGCTTTTCCAAACTAACCTTGTAGCTAAAATCCTCCATCCCTGGAACCATTCTGGTAAATCTCCTCTACACCCTGTCAAGGACCCTCAGATCCTTCCTAAAGTGTGGTGAACAGAACTGGATGCAGTACTCCAGTTGGGGCATAACGAGAGCTTTATAAATTTTCAGCATAACTTTACTTCTTCTGTACTCACTACCTCTATTTACGAATCCAAAGATCTCATGTGCTTTACGAACGACTCTCTCAATATGTCCTGCCACCTTTAAGTATCGATGTACATGAAACCTATGTCCTTCTGTCTCTGCACACTCTTGAGAACTGTACCACACTCTTGAGAACTGTGCCATTAAGTGTATACTGCCTCAACCTGTTACTTCTGATAAAATGTATCACCTCACACTTGTCTATATTAAATTCCATCTGCCGCTTGGCTGCTCGTTCTGCTAGTTTATCTATATCCTGTTACATTGATCGGTATCAACCTCACTGTCTGCTGCGCCTCCAAGTTTGTCATTATCAGCAAATTTTGAAATATTGCTCTGTGCCAATCACCAAATTATTTATACATATCATAAAAAGGCAGTGGTCCTAGCACTGACCCTTGGGGAACATCACTGTCTACCTTCCTCCAGTCTGAAAAACAACTATCTACCACAACTCACTGTTATCTTTCATTAAGCCAGTTTCTGTATTATCCAAGCTGTCCTACCCTCCTATTCCATGATCATCAATTAACTGTCCAGCTGTCACTAACAGACTGTGAAAGAAACTACAAGTGCAGATTAAAATTAAGGGAAATGCTAAATATAAAAAATAACTAAATTTTGGAAAGAGATCAACACAAAATTCAGTCACTCATTAACTTTACTGCATCTAGCACTCTGTACAAGCCGTACTCCCTAAATCTGGACTCTGTGCAACTTACTGCATTTAGAGTTTAGGGAGAGAATTCCAGGGCTTAGGGATGAGAACAGAAAGTGCCGGAAATACTCAGCAAGTCTGGCAGCATCTGTGTAGAGAGAAATAGAGTTAATGTTTCAGATCTGTGACCATTCATCAGAACTGGTAAACGTTAGAAATGTAACAGTCTTTGAGCAAGTGAAAGAGGAGAAGGGGAAGAAGACGAAGAAGGAAGGACAGTCATGGGACGGAGAGGGGAGAGATTAAATGACAGACTGTCACATTTCTAACGTTTACCAGTTCCGATGAAGGGTCACAGATCTGAAACATTAACTCTGTTTCTCTCTACACAGTTGCTTCCAGACTTGCTAAGTATTTCCAACACTTTCTGTTCCCATTTCAGAGTTCCAGCATCGGCAGTATTTTGTTTTTATTTTAGTGTTTAATTCACTGCCACTTCTACTCCAGGAATGCCTACCTTGAAGAAGTTCTGCTCTTCGCTTCCAGAGCTTAGGGCCTCGGCAGCTAAAGGCACGGCTACCAATGGTAGAGTAATTAAAATGGGGGATGCTCAAGAGGCCAGAATTAGATGTGTGCTGATATAGGGAGCTGTGAGGCAATGAGGGATTAGAAAAGAAGGCTAAGAGTTTTAAAATTGAGGTGTTACTGACCAGGATCCAATGTAGGTCAGTGAGTACAGGGTGTGATGGGTAAACAGGACTTGGTGTGAGTTAGGACATGGACAGCACTGTTTTGGATCACCTCAAGTTTATAGAGGGTAGAATGTGGGAGACCAGCCAGGAGTGTGCTGGAATAGTCAAGTCTACAGGTAACACAGGCAAGGGGAAGTGTTTCATCAGCAGAACAGCTGAGAGAGGGACAACGTTGTGTGATGATACAGAGGTGGAAATAGTCAATTTTAGTGACAGCGTGAATATTTGACAGGAATATCATCGCAGGGTCAACTATGATAGCAGTTTGTGAACAGTTTGGTTTAGTCTCAGACAGTTGTCAAGGAGATGGATGGAGTATGTAGCTAGGGAACGTTTGATGTGGGGTTTGAAAACATTGGCTTCAGTCTTCCTAATATTTAATTGACATGGCAGATGTGTGAGGTGGTACGTTGTGGGAATATTTTACTATATTATTTGATCATGGGATGTGGGCGTCGCTGACTAGACCAGCATTTATTGTCCATCCATAATTGCCCTTGCGAAGGTGATGGTGAGCTGCATGCGGATGCATGAGGAGAGATAATATAAGCTAAATGGTTCCACTTTACAAGTGGTGAGAATAAAAGAGAGACCTGGGGTGTTTGTGTGCAATCTTTGAAGTTAGCTGAACAGGTTAACAAACAGTTAACAAAGCAAATAGATACTTAGGCTTTATTAATAGAGACACAGAGTAGAATAGGATGTTATATTAAACCTATAGAAAAGACTAGTTCATCTCCACCTGGAATATTGTGTCCAATACTGGGAAACCCACTTTAGGTAGCACATGAAACCTTTGGAGAGGGGATAAAAAAAGTTTTACTGGAACTGTTCCAGGGATGAGGGATTACAGTTATGTAGCTGGGATGGTTCACCTTAGAGTAGGGAAATTTAAAAGGAGATCTGATCGAAATGTTTAAGATTATGTGGAGTTTAGATAAATTAAATAAAATGAAATTGTTTCCAATGTGCGAGGGGCCATTAACCAGAGGACACAGATTTACGGTGATTGGAAACAAGAAGCAGAGGTGACACAGGGATTTTTTTATGCAATGGGTGTTTAGGATTTGCAATGTATTGTCTGATAGGCTGAAGGATACAGATTCAATAGTAGATTCCAAACGGCAATTGGATAGATATCTTAAGGCGAAAAAAATGGAAGAATCTGGGAAAGAGCCCGGGTGTGGGACTAACTGGAAGCTCTGCAAAGGTGACAGCACAGAATTGATGGACCAAATGGCCTCCTTCAGTGCAATGCTATTCTATAATTCTATGATTGTTCCTGCCTGTACTTTCCCAATACTCCTATCCTTTCACCAGGTGTTTGATAATGTACCACATAACAGCTGTGTTACCAAATTAGAAACATATGGGATTAAAGGACCAATGCCAGCCGTGGCTCAGTTTGCAGCTCTCTCCCCTTTCAGTCACAAGCTTCTAGGATCAAGTGTCACTGCAGGACTTGATCACAAGAATCAAGGCTGACACTGCAGTGCAGTACCGAGTGAGTATTGCACTGCCAGATGCACCATCTTTTGAATGAAACGTTAAACCAAGGCCCCGTCTCTCCTCTCAGGTGGATGTTAAATATCCCATCGTACTATTTAGAAGCAGAGTAAGGGAATTATTCCCTGTGTCCTGGTCAATATTTATCATTCAATCAACATCACAAAAACAGGACTGATTATTATCACATTGCTGCTTGTGGGAGCTTGCTCTCCTTCATTGATTACAAGAGTGACCACACTTTAAAAAGTACCAGTTGGGAGTAAGATGCTTTGTGACGTCCAGTGGTCATGAAAGGCGCTATAGAAATGCAGCTCTTTTTTATATTCAATGCCAGCATGCAGGAAATTAGCTAAGTGACAGAAAGCAGAGAGTAGTGGAGAATGGTTGTTGTTCAGTCTGGAGGGAAGTACACAGTGGGATTCCCCAGGGTCACTGTTGGGATCACAGTTGCTGTAAGTTAATACAATGGGCTTGTGTACAGAGGGGATAATGTCAAAGTTTTCAGATGGCAGGAAACTCAGAAATGTTAATAAACAGTGTGAAGGATAGTAACAGACTTCAGGAGGACAGAGACTGACTGGTAAAATGGGCAGGAACATGGCAGATGTAATTTAACACAGTGAAGTGTGAAGTGAGACATTTGGTGAGGACGTATGAGGAGAAACAATATAAACTAAATGGTACCATTATAAAGTGGGTGAAGGATTAGAGAGACCTGCGCTGCACACACACAGATCATTGAAGGTAACATGTAGTGTCCTTGGTGTTAGAGAGAGGCACAGAGTAATAAAACTCAGGAGGAAATGCTGATTTTTATAGATCATTGGTTTGGTCCCAGCTGGAGAATTGTGTCCAATTCTGATATGATTTTCAAGAATATGGGATATGGACAGGGGAATGGGACTAATTGGAGGTGTGAGGCCATGGAGGGATTCAAACGCAAGAATGAGAATATTTAAATTAAGGTGCTGCCAGACTGGGAGCCAATGTAGGTCAGTGAGCACAGGGGTGATGGGTGATCAGGATTTGATGTGAGTTAGGATACAGACAGCTGAGTTCCGGATGGGCTGTGGTTTATGGAGGATTATAACTGGAAGGGTGACCAGGACAGAATTGGAATAGTCTAGTGTGGATTTAACAAAGGCACGGATGAGGGTTTATGCAGGAGACGTTTTGAGACAGAGGTGGAGACGGGTGATATTACAGAAGTGGCAGTAGGCAGGTTAAGTGATGGAGAGAACATGGCGATGAACTCAGTTCAGGTATAAATAGAACATAGAAGTAGTAAACTGTCTGGTTCAGCCTCAGACATTGGCTAATGAGGTGGATACAGACAGTGGATCGGGAACAGATTTTGTGAGAGAGACTGAAGACAGAGGCTTCAGCATTCCCAGGATTTACATGGCAAGAACACAAATCAGTGACATATGGTTGATAGATATAATAGTTGGATACAGAGACTTACCAGGGACACCAATAATAGCGAGGATGGGATAGTAAATCGTTTCAATCATCTTTAGTGCATAATAGATGCGCATTTCTAATGTTCTCCAATAATAATCTGCAGTAACTTCGCCAAACCAATAGGAAAAACTCTTGCTGCCCATTTTTGTAAAATTCCAATCTATTGTTCTCAGATTCTGATCAATCCTTTTCCGCTCTCTTTAGCTGCTGTTAGTGTGGGGGTGACGCCCCCGGCTTGGAACAACACATTGGAGGAACTCCCTTATTAATAGAAGTGGAAAACTCTCCAATGACACAATTAGGGTCCATGGAGACTGACATTAATTACACACACTGAACAAACAGATACAGTTAACCCCTGTCAAACCAGCATTTAGTGTTCCAAAATAAAGTATAACAGTGACCCAGACTGGATGGGATGTATGAGGTTTGTTGAGGGAAGGAGTAGAAGAGGCACTGGCCAGAAGCTTTCACTCCTCCTTGGCTATGGGAGTAGTGACAGGGGAGTGGAGGACTGTAAATTATGCACCCTGTTTAAAAAAAGAGATGGGATAAACCCTGTAACTTCTGACCAATCAGTCTAATGTCGGCGATTGGAAATTTCTGGAGGCCATAACCCAGCTCAAAAATATATCTTTTTTGGAAAAACATCTGATAATAAATGACAAACAGGATGGATAGCTTGATAACCAATCATGTCTGATAATCTTGATCAAGATAGTTGATGACATAACTGTGAGTGTTGATGAGGGCAGCTTGTTTCGTGTTATGTATATGAACTTTCAAAAGGCCTGTCATCAAATGACATTTCATAGACTTGTTATGAAAATGGAACACATGGATTAATGTGACAGTGATAGTGTGGATATGACATTGACTCAGGGACAGAAAGCAGAGAGAAGTGGTGAACAGACATTGTTTATTCTGGGGGAGGGGAGTGTACAGTGCTATTTCTCAGGGGTCAGTGTTAGAACCAGTGCTGTTCCTGACATATAGATAGATACATGATATAGAATTAAATGTAAAAATAAACAATTTCAACTCCTGCAGATGACATGAAACTCATATGCAAGAGTGGCAAAGGCGCAGACCACAGAATTATCCAACCTCACAGACTGTGTATTTTTTTTTTATTTATCATGGACTCTCATCCAACACCAGTGTATTTCTCACTCTAATTTATTTGTGTGTGATTCTCGTGTGAGTTTGTGCGTGAATGTGTAGCGTACATGTTTATTATTTTATTTAGATCAGTTTAGTTTGTTAAGTATAATAAACTCACCTCTTGTTTAATCTCAAGAAAACCTGTCTGATTTGCTCTTTCACGAGCACAATAAAAGTACAAGGTAAAATACTCTCTGAGGTGGTCAGCACGTCCACTGCTAAAAAGGAATTAAGCCTTTGTGGTCAAATCTGAGATCGGACAAGAGGGGACCTGGGAGCCCTCCTCACATGGCAGTAACAGAAATTGATTGAAACCCAATGACAAACGAGAAATTAGAAGTAGGAAAAACAATTGATTCCCAGCAGAAAAATGAAGATTTCAATGTAGGTTTTATTGTGGCGTTCGCTGCTACAGCACTAAAAAGTTCACATTCGGAGACAGTACCATCCTAAGCCACAGTTTATGAAAATATGAACAGATGAATTAGGAGCAGGAGTAGGGCACTCGGCCCCTCAAGCCTGCTCTGCCATTCAATAAGATCATGACTAATCTGATTGTAAACTCGACTTCACATTTCCACCAGCCCCCGATAATCTTCACCCCCTTGCTTATCAATAATCTATCTACCTCTGCCTTACAAATATTCAAAGACTCTGCTTCCAGCGCCTTTTGAGGAACAGAATTCCAAAAATCCACGATCCTCACAGAAAAAAAATCTCCTCATCTGTGTGTTAAGTGGGTGACCCCCCCCCCCCCCCCATTATTTTTAAATAGTGACCCCTAATTCTAGATTCTCCCACAATGGGAAACATCCTTTCCACATCCACCCCGTCAAGACCCCTCAGAGTCCTATATGTTTCAATCAAGTCGCCTCTTGCCCTTCTAAACTGCAGCGGATACAAGCCTAACCTGTCCAATATTCCCTCATAAGACGGCCCGCCCATTCCAGGTATCAGTCTAATAAGCCTTCTCTTTACTGCCCCCAATACATTTACATTCTTCTATTAACAAGGAGACCAATACTGTACACAATACTCCAGATGTGGTCTCACCAATGCCCTGTAAAACTGAAGCATGACCTCCATACTTTGCTATTCAATTTCTCTTGCAGTAAACAATAACATTCTATTAGTTTTCCAGTTACGTGCTGTACCTGCTTACTCGCCTTTTGTGATTCATGTACTTGGACACCCAGATCCCTCTGCATCTCAGAGCACTGCAATCTCTCACCATTTAGATAACAGGCTTCCTTTTTTATTCTTCCTGCCAAAGTGGACAATTTCACACTTTCCTGCAGTATACTCCATTTTCCAGGTCTTTTCCCACTCACTTAACCTATCTATATTCCTTTGCAGTGCCCTATGTCCTGTTCACAACTTAGTTTCCTACATATCTTTGTGTCATCGGAAAATTTAGCAACTATACCTTCGGTCCCTTCATCCAATTCATTAATATAAATTGTAAAAAGGTGAAGCCCCAGCACTGATCCCCATTGCACACCACTTGTTTAATCTTGCAAACCAGAAAATGACCCATTTATGCCGACACTCGGTTTCCTGTTCGCTACTCAATCTTCTATCATACCAATAAGTTACTCCCTTCACCATGAGCTTTTATTTTCTGCGATAAACTTTGATGTGGCATCTTATCAAATGCCTTATAGAAATCTCAGTATAGTACATCCACCGGTTCCCCTTGATCCACAGCACATGTAACTCCATCAAAGAACTCCAACAAACTGATTAAACATGATTTAACTTTCATAAATCCATATTGATTCTGCCTGATTACCTCGATTTGGTCTAAGTGCCGATTATACCACCTCTAATAATAGCTTCCAACTTTTTCCCCAAGACAAATGTGAAGCTAACTGGCCTGTAGTTTCCTGCTTTCTGTCTGCCTCCCTTTTTGAATAAAGGAGTTACATACAGAGTGAAGTAACTCGGTACAGGTTAAAACCCTGTCTGCTGGAAAGTTGAGTAATGTAGCTGGAAGGTTAGGGATTACACTCCGTCCAAAAGCTAGGAAACCCGAAATAGTAAGACTGTGACCAACCATATTTCACTTGAAGCTGAAGGCTCAAACAGGGTTAGAATCACTAACAGATAGAGTAATGTTAGCTAAGGTAAAACTAGAACAGAAGAGACTAGAATTAGAATTCCAGAGAGAGCGAGAGAGAGCAGAATGAGAGTCAAGAAAGGGAAAATATAAGAGTGTTCCAGAAGGAGAAGGAGGAAAGGGAGTTAAGGTGGCTCAAACAACTAGAGGAAGTCCCAGTACACCCAGTGAAGGCACAGCTGCTGACGGAGCTATCCCTAGCTCAGGACCATGTGCTGAGATCTTAAAGTTCTCCCAGTTCATTATAAAGTTCAATGAGGAGGATATGGCAGCACTTTTCATTACTTTAAAAAAGTTTTTAAAGCAACTGCAATGACCGTCAGAGAACTGGATGCTGTTTTTACAAAATAAAATGACAGGAAAGATGAAAGTTCATCAGATTATGAGAGGACTGAAAATGCTATCCTGGCCCATATGAGAAAGTACTGGAGCTGGACCAGCAAAAATTCAGAATCTTTGTAAAGCAGCTTGACCAAACCTACCTGGCGTTTGAAAGAGTTAAGCAATTTCGGAACATTGGAACATCGGAGCAGCAGTGGGACATCGAGCCTGTTCCACCATTCAATATGATAATAGCTGATCATCCACTTCAATGCCTTTTTCCGACACAATCCCCATTTCCCGTTATGTCACTGGTATTTAGGCCGAGGCATTGAGGACCAGAGTCGGGATGTCATGTTGTGCATAACGTTGGTTAGGCCGCATTTGGAGTATTGTGGGCAGTTCTGGTCGCCGCACTACACAAAAGATGTGATTAAGCTAGAGAGGGTGCAGAAAAGATTCACAAGGATATTGCCTGGTTTGAAGAGATTGAGTTAGAAAGAGAGACTGGATAGGCTGGCTCTGATTTCCCTGCAGCGAAGGAGGCTGAGAGGAGACATGATAGAGGTATATAAAATTATGAGAGGCATAGATAGGGGAGATAGTCAGAGTCTGTTTCCCATGGTAAGGGTGACTAAAACTAGAGGGCATAGATTTAAGGTAAGAGGGAGGAGGTTTAAAGGGATCAAAGGGGTAAATGTTTCACACAAAGAATAGTGGGTATCTGGAATGAACTGTCTGAGGATGTGGTGGAGGCAGGAACAGTAACGACATTTAAGAGGCATCTGGACAGGTACTTGAATGAGCAAGGCATAGAGGGATATGGAATTAATGCAAGCAGTTGGGATTAGTATGGATCGGCATTATAGTCAGCCCAGACGCGGACGGCCGAAGGGCCTGTTTCTATGCTGTACTACTCTATGACTCCATTTAGAAATCTGTTAATCTCTGCTTTAAACATACTCAATGACTGAGCTTCCACAGCCCTCTGGGGTAGAGAATTCCAAAGATTCCCAACCCTCTGAGAAAAGGCATGTCTCCTCATCTCTGTCCTAAGTGGATTTCCACTTATTTTGAAATTGTTTCCCCTGGTTCTAGATTCCCCAACCAGGGGAAACATGTTAGCTGCATCTACCCTGTCTATCACTTTCAGTATTTTGTAGGTTTCAATGAGATCACCTCTCATTCTTCGAAACTCTAGAGAATACAGGCCCAGTTTCCCCAATCTCTCTTCATGGGATGGTCCCGCCATCTCGGGAACAAGTCTGATGAACCGTCATTGTCCTCCCTCTATGATCATAACATCCTTCCTAAGGTAAGGGGACCAAAACTGCACACATTACTCCAGGGGCAGTCTAACCAAGGTTCCATACAATTGCAGCAAAACGTCACTACTACTGCACTCAAATCCACTTCAATAAAGGCTAACATACCATTAGTCTTCCTAACTGCTTTCTGCACATGCATGTTTGTTTTCAGTGACTTATTGACGAGGACATCCAGGTCCCTTTGGACAACTACACTTTCTAATTGTCTTACCGTTTAAGAAATACTCTGCACATCTGTTCCTGCTACCGAAGTGGATAACCTCACATCTTTCCACATTATATTTCAACTGCCATGTTCTTGCCCACTCACGAAGTCTGTCCAAATCCCCTTGAAGCTGCTTTGCATCTTCCTCATCAACACTCATTCCCATCTAGTTTACTGGCATCGAAAACCTGGAAATATTACATTGGTCCCCACATCCAAGTCATTGATACATATTGTGAACTGCCGGGGCCCAAGCACTGATCCCTGTCGTACCCCGCTAGTCACAGCCTGCCAAGGCAAGAATTGCCCATTTATTCCTACTCTCTGCTTTCTGCCTGTTACCTAATCCTTAATCCATGCCAGTACATTATCTCCTATCCTATGTGCTTCAATTTTACTAACCAACCTCCTGTCGGGGACTTTATCAAAAGCTTTCTGAAAATCCAAGTATACCACGTCCACCGACTCCCCTTTATCAATTCTGTGAGAAACATCCTCAAATAACTCCAACAGGTTCGTCAAACATTGTTTCCCATTTATATATCCATGTTGACTCTGCCCAATCAGATCCATTTATCACATTCTTTAGAATAGAGTATAGCTTGTTCCCAGCGACTGATGTAAGGCGAACATGTCTGTAGTGCCCTGTTTTCTCTCTCCCTCCATTCTTAAATACTGGGGAGACATTTTCTATCTTCTAATCTACAGGAACAGTTCCAGAATCTACAGAATATTGAAAGATATTCACCAATGTATCCACTATTTCCAAAGCTTCCTCTTTCAACACTCTGGGATGTAGAATATCAGGTCCTGGGGACTTGTCAACCTTCAGCTCCATTAATTTCTCCAAGACAACCTTCTTACTCTTACTAATTTCATTCATTTCCTCATTCACCCGAATCCCTTGGATCTCTTGTTCTGAGAGATTTCTTGTATCTGCCTCAGTGAAGACAGACACAAAGTAATCATTTAACTTCTCTGCCATTTCTCGATTCCCCATTATAAATTCTCCTGACACTGCCTGTAATGGACCCACATTTGTCTTAGCGAAACGTTTCCTTTTCACGTTTCTATAGAAGATTTTACAGTCCATGTTTGTGTTTTTTTTGGCCAGTGATATGAGCTCTCAAGAGAGAGCCCACATATGAAACCCTCAGAGCAGTGATCCCTCTCGAGGAGTTCACAAACTCGCCCCCTCCCAGTAAAACCCACATAGAGGGACAGAAGGTTCAAAGGTATTCTGGCTGATGAATTTTCCCATGTACACAAAGCCTTAACCCCAGAGGAAAACCCTTTCCTCGTCACCCCAAAGATCCGAGAATAAAAGGTGGAAGGGAGATCGGAGCCCGAGCAGCCATGGGCAAGAAACGGGACACACAAGGGATCATCCTCAGGCCAAATAGGTGCTGAGAGCAGGAGTAATGGCTGAAGATCTGCGTGTTTCCACAGTAATAAGGCAGGTCACCATCGAGTTGACTAATGGAAGTGATGGGGAAAACCTGTAGGATTATTCAGAGTCCACCAGATCAGTGCTGGAAAACGGGCCCTGATGGAAAGCACAGCAGGTCAGGCTGTGCCTTTAACTGTAACAGTCAGACACAGTAACCCCACCACAGAGAGTGCGGGAAAAGTTAACAAAATCCCTGAGAGTTACCAGGAATTTGTATTCCAAGGAAAAGTGACCCCATACCCCTCGAGTGGGGCAAGCAAACCCATCGTCATACTGAGGGATACAGGGGCCAAACAAACCCTTCTGCTGGGAAAAGACCTTTACCCGAGAGAGTGCAGTGAATACCAGAGTGTTAGTGAATGGTATCGGAAGATGATATATGACCATACCTATATATCGACTGCACTTGGAATGTGACCCAGTTTCAAGACTGGTAAACATGAGGATTGTACCTAGTTTACCGGTGGAGGGGTCGATCAGCTCCTGGGTAATGATCTGACAGGGGAAAAGGTGGCAGCTTCCCCAGTAGCTCTGGAGAGACCAAAAGAGGTCAGGGAGACAGAGCAGTTACAGGAGAAGGTCCCTGGCATTGTCACTGATTGTGTGGTGACTCGGTCCATGGAGAAACAATCCCCTGAACTGTCACTGCAGACGGATGACTGTTGGAGAAAATCCAGATTGTGCCCAATTGTTGAACAAATTCTCCGGACTCAGACGTTGAGAACAAATACTTTATTTTTGATATCATGGGGGAGCACACCTTACCTAAAGGCGATCCAGTGCTGCTCCCCCATGATATCAAAAATAAAGTGTTTGTTCTCAACGTCTGAGTCCGGAGAATTTGTTCAACAATTGGGCACAATCTGGATTTTCTCCAACAGTTTTGTGTAGTCGGCAGGATCCCTGAGTTCACGGGATCCAAAAGAACCTAGTGAAAAAACTAATCGACAGGATCAGGGGTAAGTCAACTTTTCTGCGACCCTAGTGTCTCAATCACGCTGCCTGAGCCGGAATTAAGAGGGCGACTGGGCCCCACGTGAAGGCCAGATAACTGGGAGAGGGGGGACAGAGTGGTCAAGGAAGAATTGGATGAAACCTGATCAGAAAAGGTCTAAAATTGAGTAAGTTAAATCTCACACATGGGAAGTGAGTAATTCTGCGAAGGGAAGTTGAAAAGTAGATAAGTGGAAAATCCAGTAAATTTAGGAATCTGGCATCATCGGCTGGGCCGAATACCTGATCCCATTGAGTATACGAAGTTAACTCTCACACATGGGAAGTGAGTAAAATACGGTGACAAGATATGGGACAGAGATGACTGGGGCTGTAACTAAATTACCAAATTGACCCAACAGGCACGTTTTCGGGGCTCCTGAGTACACCCGCTGATCTGGCCCTGGAGAAAGATGCGGGTGACAAGGGTTGGAGAACGAAAATACCGTTGACCTGAAGAGACAGGGATGAGCCGGTTCGCTGACCTTGAGAATTTAACATTAACTGCGCCTGTTCGTCTCCTTGTGTGTGGTTTTGTCTTTTGTTTGTGTTAATGTTGTTTACTCCATAGAAATTAACTCGTAAAATTAGAAGGTTTTGAGAAAGTAGATGCAAGAATGGACTCAACGGCTTCCAAGAAGGAAGGGTCGCCCCCGGGGACGAGTAATCCATGTCCTCTGGAGAAAGGCGACCCACGTCCGTTTGCCCCCTTGAAGGAGACGCAGAAGTGTCACGGTAAATATGTGTTTTAAAGATAGGTATGTTTGAAAGTAAAAACAAGTTACGGTGTATTTGATTCAATTGTGAGAATGTTGGAAGCTTCCATGAATGAATTGAATATCTGGGATGTACAGTTTGTGTTCTGTAAAAGTGACTGTCGTTAACTCTTTGTTGTCTGGCTTTAATGTTGAAAATTGAAGTCTGTTAAGTTGTTTGGAATTGAATGATTGTGAAAAGTGATGGTTCAGTGTGTTCATTTCTATTTAGTGTTGTGCACCCAGGAATGGGATATAAAATTGAATTATATTTTAAGTTAAAGTTTTATTTTTAGTTGGTTTTGCAATTGTGAAAAGGCAATGAACAATTTTCTGAGGGATAAGCTTCAGCCTTGAAGGTCTGAAGGTCTGGCAGAAATCTAATTTGGGGTTTGGAACATTGTTTTAATTGGAAAGTCTGCTATTGTTTTATTTTGCAGTCTAAATTTGAAGACATGTTTTACTGACTGTTATATTGTTTTAAGGGAAAGAAAGGATAGAAAAGGAGGTATAGGAAAGATTCTGTCTGTTTAAAAAGATTTAAGTTTGTGTAAGGACCTGGTGTTAAGTCTTTTGTTGTAAGAATGTTAATTAACTTTTTATTTAGTTTTTGGTTTTATTACAGTCATTTGAAAAGGCGCCTGAAGTAAGAGCAAGAAAATGATGTAATTTACCTATATTTTAAAATAAGCACGTGCTATTCTGTTCTGTGTGTAGTTAATAAGTATTATAAGTTAATAAGTCTGAATTGAATTAATACTGTTAAGGTTAATTGACCTGTTTAAGTTGAAGAACTGGAAATGTCATTTGCAACCACAATGAACTTTCAAGTTTAGCATGTCGAGTTTTGGAGGAGTCTTAAGTTCCGGACAGAGGACTCACTCATATAACATCGGCAATTTTGATTTTTAAATATTATTGCAATGAATTGGAATTGGAATCATCTTTGTTGTAAAAATCCTTGGATTAGGAACCTCTTACAAAAAATACTAAAAAATGTGGAAACAATTGGAGTGTAATCTAAAATGCTGTCTTTCCTGATGGAGATGCTTTCCTTTGAATTTGAAAATGTTACACATGATTTTGTTGTTTTTAAACCCTAAGGATACCAAAAGGATTGAAATAAATTTAAAATGGATAGTTGTTTTCGATCAGAAAAAAAAGTTTCAGAAAATGACGTAGCTGAGAAAGTATTGCTCCGCGCCCTTGGAGGCAAACAAAGAACTTAACCCGCTGCAGCTTTTTGCATTGCTGAGAGTCAAATTTATACATATTGGACATTGTTAAATTTTACATTTCTAAATTGACAGATAGAATTGGACAAATTAACCCATTGGGCTCAGGGGCAGAGCCACAATGGATTCTTTTTAAGCTGGTGACGGCAGGTTCCAAGGCCACATGAGAACTGATGCCGCAACAAGAGATCCAGTAGGGAACACTACCAATATAATGCGGTGACCAGAACTGCACGCAATACTCCAGGTGCGGTCTCACCAGAGTTTTGTAAAGCTGCAGCATGACCTCGTGGCTCCGAAACTCGATCCCCCTACCAATAAAAGCTAACACACCATATGCCTTCTTAACAGCCCTATTAACCTGGGTAGCAACTTTCAGGGATTTATGCACCTGGACACCAAGATCTCTCTGCTCATCTACACTACCAAGAACCTTCCCATTAGCCCAGTACTCTGCATTCCTGTTACTCCTTCCAAAGTGAATCACCTCACACTTCTCCACATTAAACTCCATTTGCCATCTCTCAGCCCAGCTCTGCAGCCTATCTATGTCCCTCTGTACCCTACAACATCCTTCGGCACTATCCCCAACTCCACCGACCTTAGTGTCATCCGCAAATTTACTAACCCACCCTTCTACACCCTCTTCCAGGTCATTTATAAAAATGACAAACAGCAGTGGCCCCAAAACAGATCCTTGCGGTACACCACTAGTAACTAAACTCCAGGATGAACATTTCCCATCAACCACCACCCTCTGTCTTCTTTCAGCTGGCCAATTTCTGATCCAAAGCTTTAAATCACCTTCAACCCCATACTTCCATATTTTCTGCAATCCTATTTGATTTTTTAGTCGTCTTCTGAGAGAGAGATAGACGGGATGAGGGAAAGAGAGAGAGAGATAGACGGGGTGAGGGAAAGAGAGAGAGAGAGATAGACGGGGTGAGGGAAAGAGAGAGAGATAGACGGGGTGAGGGAAAGAGAGAGAGAGAGATAGACAGGGTGAGGGAAAGAGAGAGAGAGAGATAGACAGGGTGAGGGAAAGAGAGAGAGAGAGATAGACAGGGTGAGGGAAAGAGAGAGAGAGAGAGAGATAGACGGGGTGAGGGAAAGAGAGAGAGAGAGAGATAGACGGGGTGAGGGAAAGAGAGAGAGAGAGAGATAGACGGGGTGAGGGAAAGAGAGAGAGAGAGATAGACGGGGTGAGGGAAAGAGAGAGAGAGAGATAGATGGGGTGAGGGAAAGAGAGAGAGAGAGAGATGGACGGGGTGAGGGAAAGAGAGAGAGAGAGACGGGTTGAGAGAGAGAGACACACACACATAGTAAGGGAGAGGGTGAGGAATAAAATGTCTCCTGGGGATTGGACGTGCTCGAGGGGCCGAACGGCCTCCTCCTGTCTTCCTAAGTTTTTTATTAATATTACATCCTGAAATAAACAAGGTCTTGGTCATTTTTTAGCAAATGAAATGCAAGTAATTAACAACAGGTTCTCCTTTAAAATTATTAATCCGAATTCACAATAGTATTTGTGTGAATTTGGGGTTGGCAGATAATTTGCTGTTTATTAACATCACTGAATAAATTAATATTGGAAGATTCAATGTCATTTTGTTCCCATCCTTGTTCAATTTCCTACTGATTCCTTCGAAGATCTAAACCGAAGGAGCATTTCTGGCAGTGCGGGGTCCCTTTAAGAGGTTGGGACTGACACTCTCCCTACTCCCTCCACCCCCCTCGGGGACACAGCGCTGGGTCAGGGGTAAACAGACTGGACGGACACTGGGATTCACCAATAACCCCTGACCCCAAAGGCAAGAAAAGGAAAGCCAAAATTCTCCTGGTCCCTGAGAAATCAGATTGACAATAAATTTAAAACCCGAGAGTGAAATATAAAAGGAGAAAAGAGAGATTATGATGTTTGTAAAAACAGTATTTAAACAGAAGGCAGTATGTGTGTTTATCTGTCTAAGTTGGTCAATGTGAATATATGTGTCTCTGTGTGGGTTTTTCTCTCTCTCGATCAGTGGGAGTGGATGTGCCTGGGTGTGGATTTCTATGTGTGTGTGTGTGTGTGTGTGTGTGTGTGTGTGTTTTTATCTGGACGTGTTAGTCTATCTGTGTTTACTTGGCTGTCTATGTGTCTCTGTGTGTTTGTGTTTCCAATTCTGGATGTGACGGTGGGAGAGGGCACAAAAGGACACACTCTAATCTCTTATTAAAGATCTTCCATCTTAACTCCAATAAATATGCAGAAATATCCTGCACAAAATATCAACCAGTTGTTTCTTAATACTTGTCAGGACAAAGGTTCCTCTCTCAAACACGGCCGATGTTGGGTTTATATGGGCTGATGATACAAAGTTAGGTGGTACTGAAAGCTGTGAGGAGGGCACAAAGATACTGCATTGGCAGATGGACGGGTTAAGCGAGTGGGCAAGAAAGTGGCAGCTGGAATATCATGTGGAGAGATGTGAGGTTCTTCACTTTGGCAGGAAGAATAGAAACACAGAACATTTTTCAAATGTTCCCTCTGAACCAGAGGGGTACCAATATCCTGGGGGGGAGATTTGTTATTGCTCTTAGAATTAGAATTAGAACATACAGCGCAGTACAGGCCCTTCGGCCCTCGATGTTGCGCCGACCTGTGAAACCATCTGACCTACACTATTCCATTTTCATCCATATGTCTATCCAATGACCACTTAAATGCCCTTAAAGTTGGCAAATCTACTACTGCTGCAGGCAGGGCGTTCCACGCCCCTACTACTCTCTGAGTAAAGAAACTACCTCTCACATCTGTCCTATATCTATCACCCCTCAACTTAAAGCTATGTCCCCTCATGTTTTCCATCACCATCCGAGGAAATAGACTCTCACTATCCACCCTATCTAACCCTCTGATTATCTTATATGTCTCTATTAAGTCACCTCTCCTCCTCCTTCTCTCCAACGAAAACAACCTCAAGTCCCTCAGCCTTTCCTCGTAAGACCTTCCCTCCATACCAGGCAACATCCTAGTAAATCTCCTCTGCACCCTTTCCATAGCTTCCACATCCTTCCTATAATGCAGTGACCAGACTGCATGCAATACTCCAGGTGCGGTCTCACCAGAGTTTTGTACAGCTGCAGCATGACATCGTGGCTCCGAAACTCGATCCCCCTACTAATAAAAGCTAACACAACATATGCCTTCTTAACAGCCCTATTAGCCTGGGTAGCAACCTTCAGGGATTTATGCACCTGGACACCAAGATCTCTCTGTTCATCTACACTACCAAGAATCTTCCCATTAGCCCAGTATTCTGCATTCCTGTTACTCCTTCCAAAGTGAATCACCTCGCACTTCTCCGCATTAAACTCCATTTGCCATCTCTCAGCCCAGCTCTGCAGCCTATCTATGTCCCTCTGTACCCTACAACATCCTTCGTCACAGGGGTAAACAGAGGGATTGGAGGGAAATACTGAACTGTCACAGCTGTAAACACAGGTCCTGGGGGAAATACTGAACTGTCACAAATTTAAACACAGGTCATGGGGGAAATACTGAGCTGTCACATCTGTAAACACAGGTCCTGGAGGAAATACTAACTGTCACAAATTTACAGACAGGGCCTGGGGGAAATACTGAACTGTCACAACTGTAAACACAGGGCTGGAGGAAATACTGAACTGTCACAGTTTTAAACATAGGTCCTGGGTGAAATACTGAGCGGTCACAACTTTGAACACAGGGCCTGGAGGAAATACTGATCTGCCATAACTATAAACGCAGGCCTTGGGGGAAATACGGCACTGTCACAACATTACGACAGGTCCTGGAGGAAACACTGAGCTGTCACAACTGTAAACACAGGGCCTGGAGGAAACACTGAGTGTCATAACTTTAAAGACAGGTCCTGGGTGAAATAGTGAGCTGTCACAACTGTAAACACAGGTCCTGGCAGAAATAGTGAGCTGTCACAACTGTAAACACAGGTCCTGGCGGAAATAGTGAGCTGTCACAACTGTAAACACAGGTCCTGGTGGAAATACTGAACTGTCACAACTTTTAATGACAGGTCCGGGGGGAAACACTGAATTGTCACAAATTTAAAGACAGGGCCAGGGGGAAATACTGAACAGTCACAGCTTTAAACACAGGGCCTGGGAGAAATACTGAACTGTCACAAATTTAAACATAAGGCATGGAGTAAATACTGAACTTTCACAACTGGAAACACAGGTCCTGGGGGAAAGACTGAACTGTCTCAATTTTAAACACAGGTCCTGGGGGAATTACTGAGCTGTCACAACTTTAAACACACAGCCTGGACGAAAAACTGAACTGTCACAAATTTAAACACAAGGCTTGGAGGACATACTGAACTGTAACAAATTTAAACACAGGTCCTGGGGGAAATACTGAGCTGTCACAGTTTTGAACACAGTTTCTGGGGGAAATACTGAGCTGTCACAACTTTAAAGACAGGTCCTGGCGGAAATAGTGAGCTGTCACAACTGTAAACACAGGGCCTGGAGGAAACACTGAAATGTCACAACTTTTAATGACAGGTCCTGGGGGAAATACTGAACTGTCACAGCTTTAAACACAGGGCCTGTGGGAAATACTGAACTGTCACAAATTTAAACACAGGTCCTGGGGGAAATACTGAGCTGTCACAGTTTTGAACACAGTTTCTGGGGGAAATACTGAACTGTCACAAATTTAAACACAGGGCCTGGAGGAAAGACAGAACTGTCACAACCTTAACCACAGGGCCTGGAGAAAAGACTGAACTGTCACAAATTTAAACACAGGGCCTGGAGGAAAGACAGAACTGTCACAACCTGAACCACAGGGCCTGGAGAAAAGACTGAAATGTCACAAATTTTAGCACAGGGCCCGGAGGAAAGACAGAACTGTCACAACTTTAAACACAGGGCCTGGAGGAAATACTGAACTGTCACAAATTTAAACACAAGGCTTGGAGGAAATACTGAACTGTCACAAATTTAAACACAAGGCCTGGAGGAAATATTGAACTGTCACAAATTTAAACACAAGGCCTGGAGGAAATACTGAACTGTCACAAATTTAAACACAAGGCCTGGAGGAAATACTGAACAGTCACAAATTTAAACACAGGGTCTGGAGGAAATACTAAACTGTCACAAATTTAAACACAAGGCCTGGAGGAAACACTGAAATGTCACAACTTTTAATGACAGGTCCTGGGGGAAATACTGAACTGTCACAGCTTTAAACACAGGGCCTGTGGGAAATACTGAACTGTCACAAATTTAAACACAGGGCCTGGAGAAAAGACTGAACTGTCACAAATTTAAACACAAGGCCTGGAGAAAAGACTGAAATGTCACAAATTTTAGCACAGGGCCCGGAGGAAAGACAGAACTGTCACAACTTTAAACACAGGGCCTGGAGGAAATACTGAACTGTCACAAATTTAAACACAAGGCTTGGAGGAAATACTGAACTGTCACAAATTTAAACACAAGGCTTGGAGGAAATACTGAACTGTCACAAATTTAAACACAGGGTCTGGAGGAAATACTAAACTGTCACAAATTTAAACACAAGGCCTGGAGGAAATACTGAACTGTCACAAATTTAAACATAGGGCCTGGAGGAAATACTAAACTGTCACAAATTTAAACACAAGGCTTGGAGGAAATACTGAACTGTCACAAATTTAAACACAGGGCCTGGAGGAAATACTGAACTGTCACAAATTTAAACACAAGGCCTGGAGGAAATACTAAACTGTCACAAATTTAAACACAAGGCCTGGAGGAAATACTGAACTGTCACAAATTTAAACATAGGGCCTGGAGGAAATACTAAACTGTCACAAATTTAAACACAAGGCTTGGAGGAAATACTGAACTGTCACAAATTTAAACACAGGGCCTGGAGGAAATACTGAACTGTCACAAATTTAAACACAAGGCCTGGAGGAAATACTGAACTGTCACAAATTTAAACACAGGGTCTGGAGGAAATACTAAACTGTCACAAATTTAAACACAAGGCCTGGAGGAAATACTGAACTGTCACAAATTTAAACACAGGGGCTGGAGGAAATACTGAACTGTCACAAATTTAAACACAGGGCCTGGAGGAAATACTGAACTGTCACAAATTTAAACACAAGGCCTGGAGGAAATACTGAACTGTCACAAATTTAAACACAGGGCCTGGAGGAAATACTGAACTGTCACAAATTTAAACACAGGGCCTGGAGGAAATACTGAACTGTCACAAATTTAAACACAGGGCCTGGAGGAAATACTGAACTGTCACAAATTTAAACACAGGGCCTGGAGGAAATACTGAACTGTCACAAATTTAAACACAAGGCCTGGAGGAAATACTGAACTGTCACAAATTTAAACACAAGGCCTGGAGGAAATACTGAACTGTCACAAATTTAAACACAAGGCCTGGAGGAAATATTGAACTGTCACAAATTTAAACACAAGGCCTGGAGGAAATACTGAACTGTCACAAATTTAAACACAAGGCTTGGAGGAAATACTGAACTGTCACAAATTTAAACACAGGGTCTGGAGGAAATACTGAACTGTCACAAATTTAAACACAGGGTCTGGAGGAAATACTGAACTGTCACAAATTTAAACACAAGGCCTGGAGGAAATACTGAACTGTCACAAATTTAAACACAGGGCCTGGAGGAAATACTGAACTGTCACAAATGTAAACACAGGGCCTGGAGGAAATACTGAACTGCCATAACTTTAAACACAGGGGCCTGGAGTAAATACTGAACTGTCACAAATGTAAACACAAGGTCTGGGGGAAATACTGAACTGTCACAAATTTAAACACAAGGCCTGGAGGAAATACTGAACTGCCACAACTTTAAACACAGGGGCCTGGAGGAAATACTGAACTGTCACAAATGTAAACACAGGGCCTGGGGGAAATACTGAACTGTCACAAATTTAAACACAAGGCCTGGAGGAAATACTGAACTGTCACAACTTTAAACACAGGTCCTGGGGGAAATACTGAACTGTCACAAATTTAAACACAAGGCCTGGAGGAAATACTGAACTGTCACAACTTTAAACACAGGGCCTGGAGGAAATACTGAACTGTCACAAATTTAAACACAGGGCCTGGAGGAAATACTGAACTGTCACAAATTTAAACACAAGGCCTGGAGGAAATACTGAACTGTCACAAATTTAAACACAGGGCCTGGAGGAAATACTGAACTGTCACAAATTTAAACACAAGGCCTGGAGGAAATACTGATCTGTCACAAATTTAAACACAAGGCCTGGAGGAAATACTGAACAGTCACAAATTTAAACACAGGGCCTGGAGGAAATACTGAACTGTCACAAATTTAAACACAAGGCCTGGAGGGAATACTGAACTGTCACAAATTTAAACACAAGGCCTGGAGGAAATACTGAGCTGTCACAACTTTAAAGACAGGTCCAGGGGAAATACTGAGCTGTCACAATTGTAAACACAGGGCCTGGAGGAAATACTGAACTGTCACAACTTTAAAGACAGGTCCAGGGGAAATACTGAACTGTCACAATTGTAAACATAGGGCCTGGAGGAAATACTGAACAGTCACAACTTTAAACACAGGGCCTGGAGGAAATACTGAACTGTCACAAATTTAAACACAAGGCCTGGAGGAAATACTGAACTGTCACAAATTTAAACACAAGGCCTGGAGGAAATACTGAACTGTCACAAATTTAAACACAGGGTCTGGAGGAAATACTAAACTGTCACAAATTTAAACACAAGGCCTGGAGGAAATACTGAACTGTCACAAATTTAAACACAGGGGCTGGAGGAAATACTGAACTGTCACAAATTTAAACACAGGGCCTGGAGGAAATACTGAACTGTCACAAATTTAAACACAAGGCCTGGAGGAAATACTGAACTGTCACAAATTTAAACACAGGGCCTGGAGGAAATACTGAACTGTCACAAATTTAAACACAGGGCCTGGAGGAAATACTGAACTGTCACAAATTTAAACACAGGGCCTGGAGGAAATACTGAACTGTCACAAATTTAAACACAGGGCCTGGAGGAAATACTGAACTGTCACAAATTTAAACACAAGGCCTGGAGGAAATACTGAACTGTCACAAATTTAAACACAGGGCCTGGAGGAAATACTGAACTGTCACAAATTTAAACACAAGGCCTGGAGGAAATACTGAACTGTCACAAATTTAAACACAAGGCCTGGAGGAAATATTGAACTGTCACAAATTTAAACACAAGGCCTGGAGGAAATACTGAACTGTCACAAATTTAAACACAAGGCTTGGAGGAAATACTGAACTGTCACAAATTTAAACACAGGGTCTGGAGGAAATACTGAACTGTCACAAATTTAAACACAGGGTCTGGAGGAAATACTGAACTGTCACAAATTTAAACACAAGGCCTGGAGGAAATACTGAACTGTCACAAATTTAAACACAGGGTCTGGAGGAAATACTGAACTGTCACAAATTTAAACACAGGGTCTGGAGGAAATACTGAACTGTCACAAATTTAAACACAAGGCCTGGAGGGAATACTGAACTGTCACAAATTTAAACACAAGGCCTGGAGGGAATACTGAACTGTCACAAATGTAAACACAGGGCCTGGGGGAAATACTGAACTGTCACAAATTTAAACACAGGGGCCTGGAGTAAATACTGAACTGTCACAAATTTAAACACAGGGCCTGGAGGAAATACTGAACTGTCACAAATGTAAACACAGGGCCTGGAGGAAATACTGAACTGCCATAACTTTAAACACAGGGGCCTGGAGTAAATACTGAACTGTCACAAATGTAAACACAAGGTCTGGGGGAAATACTGAACTGTCACAAATTTAAACACAAGGCCTGGAGGAAATACTGAACTGTCACAAATGTAAACACAGGGCCTGGAGGAAATACTGAACTGTCACAAATTTAAACACAAGGCCTGGAGGAAATACTGAACTGTCACAAATGTAAACACAGGGCCTGGAGGAAATACTGAACTGTCACAAATGTAAACACAGGGCCTGGAGGAAATACTGAACTGCCATAACTTTAAACACAGGGGCCTGGAGTAAATACTGAACTGTCACAAATGTAAACACAAGGTCTGGGGGAAATACTGAACTGTCACAAATTTAAACACAAGGCCTGGAGGAAATACTGAACTGTCACAAATGTAAACACAGGGCCTGGAGGAAATACTGAACTGTCACAAATTTAAACACAAGGCCTGGAGGAAATACTGAACTGTCACAAATGTAAACACAGGGCCTGGAGGAAATACTGAACTGTCACAAATTTAAACACAGGGCCTGGGGGAAATACTGAACTGTCACAAATTTAAACACAGGGCCTGGAGGAAATACTGAACTGCCACAACTTTAAACACAGGGGCCTGGAGGAAATACTGAACTGTCACAAATGTAAACACAGGGCCTGGGGGAAATACTGAACTGTCACAAATTTAAACACAAGGCCTGGAGGAAATACTGAACTGTCACAACTTTAAACACAGGTCCTGGGGGAAATACTGAACTGTCACAAATTTAAACACAAGGCCTGGAGGAAATACTGAACTGTCACAACTTTAAACACAGGGCCTGGAGGAAATACTGAACTGTCACAAATTTAAACACAAGGCCTGGAGGAAATACTGAACTGTCACAAATTTAAACACAAGGCCTGGAGGAAATACTGAACTGTCACAAATTTAAACACAGGGCCTGGAGGAAATACTGAACTGTCACAAATTTAAACACAAGGCCTGGAGGAAATACTGATCTGTCACAAATTTAAACACAAGGCCTGGAGGAAATACTGAACTGTCACAAATTTAAACACAGGGCCTGGAGGAAATACTGAACTGTCACAAATTTAAACACAAGGCCTGGAGGGAATACTGAACTGTCACAAATTTAAACACAAGGCCTGGAGGAAATACTGAGCTGTCACAACTTTAAAGACAGGTCCAGGGGAAATACTGAGCTGTCACAATTGTAAACACAGGGCCTGGAGGAAATACTGAACTGTCACAACTTTAAAGACAGGTCCAGGGGAAATACTGAACTGTCACAATTGTAAACATAGGGCCTGGAGGAAATACTGAACAGTCACAACTTTAAACACAGGGCCTGGAGGAAATACTGAACTGTCACAAATTTAAACACAGGGCCTGGAGGAAATACTGAACTGTCACAAATTTAAACACAGGGCCTGGAGGAAATACTGAACTGTCACAAATTTAAACACAGGGCCTGGAGGAAATACAGAACTGTCACATCTGTAAACACAGGGCTGGAGGAAATACTGAACTGTCACAAATTTAAACACAAGGCCTGGAAAAAATACTGAACTTTCCCTACTGTAAACATTGGGACTGGAGGAAATACTAAACTGTCACAATTTTAAACTTAGGGCCTGGAGGAAATACTGATCTGTCACAGTTTTGAAGACAGTGCCTTGGGAAAATACAGAGCTGTCACAACTTAAAACACAGGGCCTGGGAGAAATACTGAACTGTCACAAATTTAAACTTAAGGCATGGAGGAAATACTGAACTGTTACAAATTTAAACACAAGGCCTGGAGGAAATACTGAACTGTTACAAATTTAAACACAAGGCCTGGAGGAAATACTGAACTGTCACAACTTTGAACACAGGGCCTGGAGGAAATACTGAACTCTCACAAATTTAAACACAAGGCCTGGAGGAAATACTGAACTCTCACAAATTTAAACACAGGGACTGGAGGAAAGACTGAACTGTCACAAATTTAAACACAGGGCCTGGAGGAAATACTGAACTGTCACAAATTTAAACACAGGGCCTGGAGGAAATACTGAACTGTCACAAATTTAAACACAAGGCCTGGAGGAAATACTGAACTGTCACAAATTTAAACACAGGGACTGGAGGAAAGACTGAACTGTCACAAATTTAAACACAGGGCCTGGAGGAAATACTGAACTGTCACAAATTTAAACACAGGGCCTGGAGGAAATACTGAACTGTCACAAATTTAAACACAAGGCCTGGAGGAAATACTGAACTGTCACAAATTTAAACACAGGGCCTGGAGGAAATACTGAACTGTCACAAATTTAAACACAGGGCCTGGAGGAAATACTGAACTGTCACAAATTTAAACACAAGGCCTGGAGGGAATACTGAACTGTCACAAATTTAAACACAAGGCCTGGAGGAAATACTGAGCTGTCACAACTTTAAAGACAGGTCCAGGGGAAATACTGAGCTGTCACAATTGTAAACACAGGGCCTGGAGGAAATACTGAACTGTCACAACTTTAAAGACAGGTCCAGGGGAAATACTGAACTGTCACAATTGTAAACACAGGGCCTGGGGGAAATACTGAACTGTCACAAATTTAAACACAGGGCCTGGAGGAAATACTGAACTGTCACAAATTTAAACACAGGGCCTGGAGGAAATACAGAACTGTCACATCTGTAAACATTGGGACTGGAGGAAATACTAAACTGTCACAATTTTAAACTTAGGGCCTGGAGGAAATACTGATCTGTCACAGTTTTGAAGACAGTGCCTTGGGAAAATACATAGCTGTCACAACTTAAAACACAGGGCCTGGGAGAAATACTGAACTGTCACAAATTTAAACTTAAGGCCTGGAGGAAATACTGAACTGTCACAAATTTAAACACAGGGTCTGGAGGAAATACTGAACTGTTACAAATTTAAACACAAGGCCTGGAGGAAATACTGAACTGTCACAAATTTAAACACAGGGTCTGGAGGAAATACTGAACTGTTACAAATTTAAACACAAGGCCTGGAGGAAATACTGAACTGTCACAAATTTAAACACAGGGTCTGGAGGAAATACTGAACTGTTACAAATTTAAACACAAGGCCTGGAGGAAATACTGAACTGTTACAAATTTAAACACAAGGCCTGGAGGAAATACTGAACTGTCACAAATTTAAACACAGGGTCTGGAGGAAATACTGAACTGTTACAAATTTAAACACAAGGCCTGGAGGAAATACTGAACTGTCACAAATTTAAACACAGGGTCTGGAGGAAATACTGAACTGTCACAAATTTAAACACAGGGCCTGGAGGAAATACTGAACTGTCACAAATTTAAACACAAGGCCTGGAGGAAATACTGAGCTGTCACAAATTTAAACACAGGGTCTGGAGGAAATACTGAACTGTCACAAATTTAAACACAGGGCCTGGAGGAAATACTGAACTGTCACAAATTTAAACACAGGGACTGGAGGAAAGACTGAACTGTCACAAATTTAAACACAGGGCCTGGAGGAAATACTGAACTGTCACAAATTTAAACACAGGGCCTGGAGGAAATACTGAACTGTCACAAATTTAAACACAAGGCCTGGAGGAAATACTGAACTGTCACAAATTTAAACACAGGGCCTGGAGGAAATACTGAACTGTCACAAATTTAAACACAGGGCCTGGAGGAAATACTGAACTGTCACAAATTTAAACACAAGGCCTGGAGGGAATACTGAACTGTCACAAATTTAAACACAAGGCCTGGAGGAAATACTGAGCTGTCACAACTTTAAAGACAGGTCCAGGGGAAATACTGAGCTGTCACAATTGTAAACACAGGGCCTGGAGGAAATACTGAACTGTCACAACTTTAAAGACAGGTCCAGGGGAAATACTGAACTGTCACAATTGTAAACATAGGGCCTGGAGGAAATACTGAACAGTCACAACTTTAAACACAGGGCCTGGAGGAAATACTGAACTGTCACAAATTTAAACACAGGGCCTGGAGGAAATACTGAACTGTCACAAATTTAAACACAGGGCCTGGAGGAAATACAGAACTGTCACATCTGTAAACATTGGGACTGGAGGAAATACTAAACTGTCACAATTTTAAACTTAGGGCCTGGAGGAAATACTGATCTGTCACAGTTTTGAAGACAGTGCCTTGGGAAAATACATAGCTGTCACAACTTAAAACACAGGGCCTGGGAGAAATACTGAACTGTCACAAATTTAAACTTAAGGCATGGAGGAAATACTGAACTGTTACAAATTTAAACACAAGGCCTGGAGGAAATACTGAACTGTCACAAATTTAAACACAGGGTCTGGAGGAAATACTGAACTGTTACAAATTTAAACACAAGGCCTGGAGGAAATACTGAACTGTCACAAATTTAAACACAGGGTCTGGAGGAAATACTGAACTGTTACAAATTTAAACACAAGGCCTGGAGGAAATACTGAACTGTTACAAATTTAAACACAAGGCCTGGAGGAAATACTGAACTGTCACAAATTTAAACATAAGGCATGGAGGAAATACTGAACTGTCACAAATTTAAACACAAGGCCTGGAGGAAATACTGAACTGTTACAAATTTAAACACAAGGCCTGGAGGAAATACTGAACTGTTACAAATTTAAACACAGGGTCTGGAGGAAATACTGAACTGTCACAAATTTAAACATAAGGCATGGAGGAAATACTGAACTGTCACAAATTTAAACACAAGGCCTGGAGGAAATACTGAACTGTTACAAATTTAAACACAAGGCCTGGAGGAAATACTGAACTGTCACAAATTTAAACACAGGGCCTGGAGGAAATACTGAACTGTCACAAATTTAAACATAGGGCCTGGGAGAAATACTGAACTGTCACAAATTTAAACACAAGGCCTGGAGGAAATACTGAACTGTCACAAATTTAAACATAAGGCCTGGATGAAATACTGAACTGTCACAAATTTAAACACAGGGTCTGGAGGAAATACTGAACTGTCACAAATTTAAACACAAGGCCTGGAGGAAATACTGAACTGTCACAAATTTAAACATAAGGCCTGGATGAAATACTGAACTGTCACAAATTTAAACACAGGGTCTGGAGGAAATACTGAACTGTCACAAATTTAAACACAGGGCCTGGAGGAAATACTGAACTGTCACAAATTTAAACACAAGGCCTGGAGGGAAATACTGAACTGTCACAAATTTAAACACAGGGTCTGGAGGAAATACTGAACTGTCACAAATTTAAACACAGGGCCTGGAGGAAATACTGAACTGTCACAAATTTAAACACAGGGCCTGGAGGAAATACTGAACTGTCACAAATTTAAACACAGGGCCTGGGGGAAATACTGAACTGTCACAAATTTAAACATAGGGCCTGGGAGAAATACTGAACTGTCACAAATTTAAACACAGGGTCTGGAGGGAAATACTGAACTGTCACAAATTTAAACACAAGGCCTGGAGGAAATACTGAACTGTCACAAATTTAAACACAAGGCCTGGAGGAAATACTGAACTGTCACAAATTTAAACACAAGGCCTGGAGGAAATACTGAACTGTCACAAATTTAAACATAAGGCCTGGATGAAATACTGAACTGTCACAAATTTAAACACAGGGTCTGGAGGAAATACTGAACTGTCACAAATTTAAACACAAGGCCTGGAGGAAATACTGAACTGTCACAAATTTAAACATAAGGCCTGGATGAAATACTGAACTGTCACAAATTTAAACATAGGGCCTGGGAGAAATACTGAACTGTCACAAATTTAAACACAGGTGCTGGGGGAAAGACTGAACTGTCTCAATTTTAAACACAAGGCCTGGAGGATATACTGAACTGTCACAAATTTAAACATAAGGCCTGGAGGAAATACTGAACTGTCACAAATTTAAACATAGGGCCTGGGAGAAATACTGAACTGTCACAAATTTAAACACAGGTGCTGGGGGAAAGACTGAACTGTCTCAATTTTAAACACAAGGCCTGGAGGAAATACTGAAGTGTCACAACTGTAAATACAGGGCCTGGAAAAAATACTGAACTTTCCCTACTGTAAACATTGGGACTGGAGGAAGTACTAAACTGTCACAATTTTAAACTTCGGTCCTGGGGGAAATACTGAACTGTCACAACTTTAAACACAGGTCCTGGGGGAATTACTGAGCTGTCACAACTTTAAACACAAGGCTTGGAGGAAATACTGAACTGTCACAAATTTAAACACAGGTCCTGGGGGAAATACTGAGCTGTCACAACTTTAAAGACAGGTCCTGGCGGAAATAGTGAACTGTCACAACTTTAAAGACAGGTCCTGGCGGAAATAGTGAGCTGTCACAACTGTAAACACAGGGCCTGGAGGAAACACTGAAATGTCACAACTTTTAATGACAGGTCCTGGGAGAAATACTGAACTGTCACAGCTTTAAACACAGGGCCTGTGGGAAATACTGAGCTGTCACAGTTTTGAACACAGTTACTGGGGGAAATACTGAACTGTCACAAATTTAAACATAAGGCATGGTGGAAACACTGAACTGTCACAAATTTAAACACAAGGCCTGGAGGAAAGACAGAACTGTCACAACCTTAACCACAGGGCCTGGAGAAAAGACTGAACTGTCACAAATTTAAACACAGGGCCTGGAGAAAAGACTGAACTGTCACAAATTTAAACACAGGGCCCGGAGGAAAGACAGAACTGTCACAACTTTAAACACAGGGCCTGGAGGAAATACTGAACTGTCACAAATTTAAACACAGTCTTGGAGGAAATACTGAACTGTCACAAATTTAAACACAAGGCTTGGAGGAAATACTGAACTGTCACAAATTTAAACACAAGGCCTGGAGGAAATATTGAACTGTCACAAATTTAAACACAAGGCCTGGAGGAAATACTGAACTGTCACAAATTTAAACACAAGGCTTGGAGGAAATACTGAACTGTCACAAATTTAAACACAAGGTCTGGAGGAAATACTGAACTGTCACAAATTTAAACACAAGGCCTGGAGGAAATACTGAACTGTCACAAATTTAAACACAGTGCCTGGAGGAAATACTGAACAGTCACAAATTTAAACACAGGGCCTGGAGGAAATACTGAACTGTCACAAATTTAAACACAAGGCCTAGAGGAAATACTGAACTGTCACAAATTTAAACACAAGGCCTGGAGGAAATACTGAACTGCCACAAATTTAAACACAAGGCCTGGAGGAAATACTGAACTGTCACAAATGTAAACACAGGGCCTGGAGGAAATACTGAACTGTCACAAATGTAAACACAGGGCCTGGAGGAAAAACTGAACTGCCAAAACTTTAAACACAGGGGCCTGGAGTAAACACTGAACTGTCACAACTTTAAACACAGGTCCTGGGGGAAATACTGAACTGTCACAAATTTAAACACAAGGCCTGGAGGAAATACTGAACTGTCACAACTTTAAACACAGGGCCTGGAGGAAAGACTGAACTGTCACAAATTTAAACACAAGGCCTGGAGGAAAGACTGAACTGTCACAAATTTAAACACTGGGCCTGGAGGAAATACTGAACTGTCACAAATTTAAACACAAGGCCTGGAGGAAATACTGAACTGTCACAAATTTAAACACAGGGCCTGGAAGGGAAAGACTGAACTGTCACAAATTTAAACACAAGGCCTGGAGGAAATACTGAACTGTCACAAATTTAAACACAAGGCCTGGAGGAAATACTGAACTGTCACAAATTTAAACAGAAGGCCTGGAGGAAATACTGAACTGTCACAAATTTAAACACAGGTCCTGGGGGAAATACTGAACTGTCACAAATTTAAACACAAGGCCTGGAGGAAATACTGAACTGTCACAACTTTAAACACAAGGCCTGGAGGAAAGACTGAACTGTCACAAATTTAAACACAAGGCCTGGAGGAAAGACTGAACTGTCACAAATTTAAACACTGGGCCTGGAGGAAATACTGAACTGTCACAAATTTAAACACAAGGCCTGGAGGGAATACTGAACTGTCACAAATTTAAACACAGGGCCTGGAGGAAATACTGAACTGTCACAAATTTAAACACAAGGCCTGGAGGAAATACTGAACTGTCACAAATTTAAACACAAGGCCTGGAGGAAATACTGAGCTGTCACAAATTTAAACACAAGGCCTGGAGGAAATACTGAACTGTCACAAATTTAAACACAAGGCCTGGAGGAAATACTGAGCTGTCACAAATTTAAACACAAGGCCTGGAGGAAATACTGAACTGTCACAAATTTAAACACAAGGCCTGGAGGAAAGACTGAACTGTCACAAATTTAAACACAAGGCCTGGAGGAAAGACTGAACTGTCACAAATTTAAACACAAGGCCAGGAGGAAATACTGAACTGTCACAAATTTAAACACAAGGCCTGGAGGAAATACTGAACTGTCACAAATTTAAACACAAGGCCAGGAGGAAATACTGAACTGTCACAAATTTAAACACAAGGCCTGGAGGAAATACTGAACTGTCACAAATTTAAACACAAGGCCTGGAGGAAATACTGAACTGTCACAAATTTAAACACAAGGCCTGGAGGAAATACTGAGCTGTCACAAATTTAAACACAAGGCCTGGAGGAAATACTGAACTGTCACAACTTTAAACACAGGGCCTGGAGGAAATACTGAGCTGTCACAAATTTAAACACAAGGCCTGGAGGAAATACTGAACTGTCACAAATTTAAACACAGGGCCTGGAGGAAATACTGAGCTGTCACAAATTTAAACACAGGGCCTGGAGGAAAGACTGAACTGTCACAAATTTAAACACAAGGTCTGGAGGAAATACTGAGCTGTCACAAATTTAAACACAGGGCCTGGAGGAAATACTGAACTGTCACAAATTTAAACACAAGGCCTGGAGGGAATACTGAACTGTCACAAATTTAAACACAAGGCCTGGAGGAAATACTGAACAGTCACAAATTTAAACACAGGGCCTGGAGGAAATACTGAGCTGTCACAAATTTAAACACAGGGCCTGGAGGAAAGACTGAACTGTCACAAATTTAAACACAAGGCCTGGAGGAAATACTGAACTGTCACAAATTTAAACACAGGGCCTGGAGGAAATACTGAGCTGTCACAAATTTAAACACAAGGCCTGGAGGAAATACTGAACTGTCACAAATTTAAACACAGAGCCTGGAGGAAATACTGAGCTGTCACAAATTTAAACACAGGGCCTGGAGGAAAGACTGAACTGTCACAAATTTAAACACAAGGTCTGGAGGAAATACTGAGCTGTCACAAATTTAAACACAGGGCCTGGAGGAAA
This sequence comes from Heterodontus francisci, assembly GCF_036365525.1. Lineage (NCBI taxonomy): Eukaryota > Metazoa > Chordata > Chondrichthyes > Heterodontiformes > Heterodontidae > Heterodontus > Heterodontus francisci. The sequence goes on along the minus strand of NW_027140130.1, from coordinate 956,079 downwards.
TACTGAACTGTCACAAATTTAAACACAAGGCCTGGAGGAAATACTGAACAGTCACAAATTTAAACACAAGGCCTGGAGGAAATACTGAACTGTCACAAATTTAAACACAAGGCCTGGAGGAAATACTGAACAGTCACAAATTTAAACACAGGGCCTGGAGGAAATACTGAACTGTCACAAATTTAAACACAAGGCCTGGAGGAAATACTGAACTGTCACAAATTTAAACACAAGGCCTGGAGGAAATACTGAGCTGTCACAAATTTAAACACAGGGCCTGGAGGAAATACTGAACTGTCACAAATTTAAACATAGGGCCTGGAGGAAATACTGAGCTGTCACAAATTTAAACACAGGGCCTGGAGGAAATACTGAACTGTCACAACTTTAAACACAGGGCCTGGAGGAAAGACTGAACTGTCACAACTTTAAACACAGGGCCTGGAGGAAATACTGAGCTGTCACAAATTTAAACACAGAGCCTGGAGGAAAGACTGAACTGTCACAACTTTAAACACAGGGCCTGGAGGAAATACTGAACTGTCACAAATTTAAACACAGGGCCTGGAGGAAATACTGAACTGTCTCAAATTTAAACACAGGGCCTGGAGGAAAGACTGAACTGTCACAACTTTAAACACAGGGCCTGGAGGAAATACTGAGCTGTCACAAATTTAAACACAGGGCCTGGAGGAAATACTGAACTGTCACAACTTTAAACACAGGGCCTGGAGGAAAGACTGAACTGTCACAACTTTAAACACAGGGCCTGGAGAAAATACTGAGCTGTCACAAATTTAAACACAGGGCCTGGAGGAAAGACTGAACTGTCACAACTTTAAACACAGGGCCTGGAGGAAATACTGAACTGTCACAACTTTTAACATAGGGCCTGGAGGAAATACTGAACTGTCACAAATTTAAACACAAGGCCTGGAGGAAATACTGAACTGTCACAAATTTAAACACAGGGCCTGGAGGAAATACTGAACTGTCACAAATTTAAACACAAGGCCTGGAGGAAAGACTGCACTGTCACAAATTTAAACACAAGGCCTGGAGGAAATACTGAACTGCCACAAATTTAAACACAAGGTCTGGAGTAAATACCGAACTGTCACAACTTTAAATACAGTGCCAGGAGGGAATACTGAACTGCCACAACTTTAAACACAGGGCCTGGAGGAAATACTGAAATGTCACAAATTTAAACACAGGGCCTGGAGGAAAGACTGAACTGTCACAACTTTAAACACAGGGCCTGGAGGAAATACTGAACTGTCACAACTTTAAACATAGGGCCTGGAGGAAAGACTGAACTGTCACAAATTTAAACATAGGGCCTGGAGGGAATACTGAACTGCCACAACCTTAAGCACAGGGCCTGGAGGAAATACTGAACTGTCACAACTTTAAACACAAGGCCTGGAGGTAATACTGAAATGTCACAAATTTAAACACAAGGCCTGGAGTAAATACCGAACTGTCACAACTTTAAACACAGTGCCAGGAGGGAATACTGAACTGCCACAACTTTAAACACAGGGCCTGGAGGAAATACTGAAATGTCACAAATTTAAACACAGGGCCTGGAGGAAAGACTGAACTGTCACAAATTTAAACACAGGGCCTGGAGGAAAGACTGAACTGTCACAAATTTAAACACAGGGCCTGGAGGAAAGACTGAACTGTCACAAATTTAAACACAGGGCCTGGAGGTAATACTGAACTGTCACAAATTTAAACACAGGGCCTGGAGGAAAGACTGAACTGTCACAACTTTAAACACAAGGCCTGGAGTAAATACTGAACTGTCACAAATTTAAACACAGGGCCTGGAGGAAAGACTGAACTGTCACAACTTTAAACACAGGGCCTGGAGGAAATACTGAGCTGTCACAAATTTAAACACCAGGCCTGGAGGAAATACTGAACTGTCACAACTTTAAACATAGGGCCTGGAGGAAATACTGAACTGTCACAACTTTAAACACAGGGCCTGGAGGAAATACTGAGCTGTCACAAATTTAAACACAGGGCCTGGAGGAAAGACTGAACTGTCACAAATTTAAACACAGGGCCTGGAGGAAATACTGAGCTGTCACAAATTTAAACACAGGGCCTGGAGGAAATACTGAACTGTCACAACTTTAAACACAGGGCCTGGAGGAAAGACTGAACTGTCACAACTTTAAACACAGGGCCTGGAGGAAATACTGAGCTATCACAAATTTAAACACAGGGCCTGGAGGAAAGACTGAACTGTCACAACTTTAAACACAGGGCCTGGAGGAAATACTGAACTGTCACAACTTTAAACACAAGGCCTGGAGGAAATACTGTACTGTCACAAATTTAAACACAGGGCCTGGAGGAAATACTGAACTGTCACAAATTTAAACACAGGGACTGGATGAAATACTGAACTGTCACAAATTTAAACACAGGGCCTGGAGGAAATACTGAACTGTCCCAAATTTAAACACAAGGCCTGGAGGAAAGACTGAACTGTCACAAATTTAAACACAGGGCCTGGAGGGAATACTGAACTGTCACAAATTTAAACATAGGGCCTGGAGGAAATACTGAACTGTCACAAATTTAAACACAAGGCCTGGAGGAAATACTGAACTGTCACAAATTTAAACACAGGGCCTGGAGGAAATACTGAACTGTCACAAATTTAAACACAAGGCCTGGAGGAAATACTGAACTGTCACAAATTTAAACACAGGGCCTGGAGGAAATACTGAGCTGTCACAAATTTAAACACAGGGCCTGGAGGAAAGACTGAACTGTCACAACTTTAAACACAGGGCCTGGAGGAAATACTGAACTTTCACAAATTTAAACACAGGGCCTGGAGGAAATACTGAACTGTCACAACTTTAAACATAGGGCCTGGAGGAAATACTGAACTGTCACAACTTTAAACACAAGGCCTGCAGTAAATACTGAACTGTCACAAATTTAAACACAGGGCCTGCAGGAAAGACTGAACTGTCACAACTTTAAACACAGGGCCTGGAGGAAATACTGAGCTGTCACAAATTTAAACACAGGGCCTGGAGGAAATACTGAACTGTCACAACTTTAAACATAGGGCCTGGAGGAAATACTGAACTGTCACAACTTTAAACACAGGGCCTGCAGGAAAGACTGAACTGTCACAACTTTAAACACAGGGCCTGGAGGAAATACTGAGCTGTCACAAATTTAAACACAGGGCCTGGAGGAAAGACTGAACTGTCACAAATTTAAACACAGGGCCTGCAGGAAAGACTGAACTGTCACAACTTTAAACACAGGGCCTGGAGGAAATACTGAGCTGTCACAAATTTAAACACAGGGCCTGGAGGAAATACTGAACTGTCACAACTTTAAACACAGGGCCTGGAGGAAAGACTGAACTGTCACAACTTTAAACACAGGGCCTGGAGGAAATACTGAGCTATCACAAATTTAAACACAGGGCCTGGAGGAAAGACTGAACTGTCACAACTTTAAACATAGGGCCTGGAGGAAATACTGAACTGTCACAAATTTAAACACAGGGCCTGGAGGAAATACTGAACTGTCACAACTTTAAACATAGGGCCTGGAGGAAATACTGAACTGTCACAAATTTAAACACAAGGCCTTGAGGAAATACTGTACTGTCACAAATTTAAACACAGGGCCTGGAGGAAATACTGAACTGTCACAAATTTAAACATAGGGCCTGGAGGAAATACTGAACTGTCACAAATTTAAACACAAGGCCTGGAGGAAATACTGAACTGTCACAAATTTAAACATAGGGCCTGGAGGAAATACTGAACTGTCACAAATTTAAACACAAGGCCTGGAGGAAATACTGAACTGTCACAAATTTAAACACAAGGCCTGGAGGAAATACTGAACTGTCACAAATTTAAACACAAGGCCTGGAGGAAATACTGAACTGTCACAAATTTAAACATAGGGCCTGGAGGAAATACTGAACTGTCACAAATTTAAACACAAGGCCTGGAGGAAATACTGAACTGTCACAAATTTAAACATAGGGCCTGGAGGAAATACTGAACTGTCACAAATTTAAACACAAGGCCTGGAGGAAATACTGAACTGTCACAAATTTAAACACAAGGCCTGGAGGAAATACTGAACTGTCACAAATTTAAACACAAGGCCTGGAGGAAATACTGAACTGTCACAAATTTAAACACAGGGCCTGGAGGAAATACTGAACTGTCACAAATTTAAACACAGGGCCTGGAGGAAATACTGAACTGTCACAAATTTAAACACAAGGCCTGGAGGAAATACTGAACTGTCACAAATTTAAACATAGGGCCTGGAGGAAATACTGAACTGCCACAAATTTAAACACAAGGTCTGGAGGAAAGACTGAACTGTCACAAATTTAAACACAAGGCCAGGAGGAAATACTGAACTGCCACAACTTTAAACACAGGGCCTGGAGGTAATACTGAAATGTCACAAATTTAAACACAAGGTCTGGAGGAAAGACTGAACTGTCACAAATTTAAACACAAGGCCAGGAGGAAATACTGAACTGCCACAACTTTAAACACAGGGCCTGGAGGAAATACTGAGCTGTCACAAATTTAAACACAGGGTCTGGAGGAAATACTGAACTGCCACAACTTTAAACACAGGGCCTGGAGGAAATACTGAAATGTCACAAATTTAAACACAGGGCCTGGAGGAAAGACTGAACTGTCACAACTTTAAACACAGGGCCTGGAGGAAATACTGAACTGTCACAACTTTAAACATAGGGCCTGGAGGAAAGACTGAACTGTCACAAATTTAAACACAGGGCCTGGAGGAAATACTGAACTGTCACAACTTTAAACATAGGGCCTGGAGGAAAGACTGAACTGTCACAAATTTAAACATAGGGCCTGGAGGGAATACTGAACTGTCACAAATTTAAACATAGGGCCTGGAGGAAATACTGAACTGCCACAAATTTAAACACAAGGCCTGGAGGAAAGACTGAACTGTCACAAATTTAAACACAAGGCCAGGAGGAAATACTGAACTGCCACAACTTTAAACACAGGGCCTGGAGGTAATACTGAAATGTCACAAATTTAAACACAAGGCCTGGAGTAAATACCGAACTGTCACAACTTTAAATACAGTGCCAGGAGGGAATACTGAACTGCCACAACTTTAAACACAGGGCCTGGAGGAAATACTGAACTGTCACAAATTTAAACACAGGGCCTGGAGGAAAGACTGAACTGTCACAACTTTAAACACAGGGCCTGGAGGAAATACTGAACTGTCACAACTTTAAACATAGGGCCTGGAGGGAATACTGAACTGTCACAAATTTAAACATAGGGCCTGGAGGAAATACTGAACTGTCACAAATTTAAACACAGGGCCTGGAGGAAAGACTGAACTGTCACAAATTTAAACACAGGGCCTGGAGGAAATACTGAGCTGTCACAAATTTAAACACAGGGCCTGGAGGAAAGACTGAACTGTCACAACTTTAAACACAGGGCCTGGAGGAAATACTGAACTGTCACAACTTTAAACATAGGGCCTGGAGGAAATACTGAGCTGTCACAAATTTAAACACAGGGCCTGGAGGAAATACTGAACTGTCACAACTTTAAACACAGGGCCTGGAGGAAATACTGAACTGTCACAACTTTAAACATAGGGCCTGGAGGAAATACTGAGCTGTCACAAATTTAAACACAGGGCCTGGAGGAAAGACTGAACTGTCACAACTTTAAACACAGGGCCTGGAGGAAATACTGAACTGTCACAACTTTAAACATAGGGCCTGGAGGAAATACTGAGCTGTCACAAATTTAAACACAGGGCCTGGAGGAAATACTGAGCTGTCACAACTTTAAACATAGGGCCTGGAGGAAAGACTGAACTGTCACAACTTTAAACACAGGGCCTGGAGGAAATACTGAGCTGTCACAAATTTAAACACAGGGCCTGGAGGAAAGACTGAACTGTCACAACTTTAAACACAGGGCCTGGAGGAAATACTGAACTGTCACAAATTTAAACACAGGGCCTGGAGGAAATACTGAGCTGTCACAAATTTAAACACAGGGCCTGGAGGAAATACTGAACTGTCACAACTTTAAACATAGGGCCTGGAGGGAATACTGAACTGTCACAAATTTAAACACAAGGCCTGGAGGAAAGACTGAACTGTCACAAATTTAAACACAGGGCCTGGAGGAAATACTGAACTGTCACAACTTTAAACATAGGGCCTGGAGGAAAGACTGAACTGTCACAAATTTAAACATAGGGCCTGGAGGGAATACTGAACTGTCACAAATTTAAACATAGGGCCTGGAGGAAATACTGAACTGCCACAAATTTAAACACAAGGCCTGGAGGAAATACTGAGCATTCACAAATTTAAACACAAGGCCTGGAGGAAATACTGAACTGTCACAAATTTAAACACAGGGCCTGGAGGAAAGACTGAACTGTCACAACTTTAAACACAAGGCCTGGAGGAAATACTGAAATGTCACAAATTTAAACACAGGGCCTGGAGGAAATACTGAACTGTCACAACTTTAAACATAGGGCCTGGAGGAAATACTGAACTGTCACAACTTTAAACACAAGGCCTGGAGGAAATACTGAGCTGTCACAAATTTAAACACAAGGCCTGGAGGAAATACTGAACTGTCACAAATTTAAACACAGGGCCTGGAGGAAATACTGAGCTGTCACAAATTTAAACACAGGGCCTGGAGGAAAGACTGAACTGTCACAACTTTAAACACAGGGCCTGGAGGAAATACTGAGCTGTCACAAATTTAAACACAGGGCCTGGAGGAAATACTGAACTGTCACAAATTTAAACACAAGGCCTGGAGGAAATACTGAACTGTCACAAATTTAAACACAAGGCCTGGAGGGAATACTGAACTGTCACAAATTTAAACACAAGGCCTGGAGGAAATACTGAACTGTCACAAAGTTAAACACAAGGCCTGGAGGAAATACTGAACTGTCACAAATTTAAACACAGGGCCTGGAGGAAATACTGAACTGTCACAAATTTAAACACAAGGCCTGGAGGAAATACTGAACTGTCACAAATTTAAACACAAGGCCTGGAGGAAATACTGAACTGTCACAAATTTAAACACAAGGCCTGGAGGAAATACTGAACTGTCACAACTTTAAACACAGGGCCTGGAGGAAATAATGAGCTGTCACAACTTTAAACACAGGGCCTGGAGGAAATACTGAACTGTCACAAATTTAAACACAAGGCCTGGAGGAAATACTGAGCTATCACAAATTTAAACACAGGGCCTGGAGGAAAGACTGAACTGTCACAACTTTAAACACAGGGCCTGGAGGAAATACTGAACTGTCACAAATTTAAACACAGGGCCTGGAGGAAAGACTGAACTGTCAGAAATTTAAACACAGGGCCTGGAGGAAATACTGAGCTGTCACAAATTTAAACACAGGGCCTGGAGGAAATACTGAACTGTCACAAATTTAAACACAGGGCCTGGAGGAAATACTGAACTGTCAGAAATTTAAACACAGGGCCTGGAGGAAATACTGAGCTGTCACAAATTTAAACACAGGGCCTGGAGGAAAGACTGAACTGTCACAACTTTAAACACAGGGCCTGGAGGAAATACTGAGCTATCACAAATTTAAACACAGGGCCTGGAGGAAATACTGAACTGTCACAACTTTAAACATAGGGCCTGGAGGAAATACTGAACTGTCACAAATTTAAACACAAGGCCTGGAGGAAATACTGAACTGTCACCAATTTAAACACAGGGCCTGGAGTAAATACTGAACTGTCACAAATTTAAACACAAGGCCTGGAGGAAAGACTGAACTGTCACAAATTTAAACACAAGGCCTGGAGGAAATACTGAACTGTCACAAATTTAAACATAGGGCCTGGAGGAAATACTGAACTGTCACAAATTTAAACACAAGGCCTGGAGGAAATACTGAACTGTCACAAATTTAAACACAGGGCCTGGAGGAAATACTGAACTGTCACAAATTTAAACACAGGGCCTGGAGGAAATACTGAACTGTCACAAATTTAAACACAGGGCCTGGAGTAAATACTGAACTGTCACAAATTTAAACACAAGGCCTGGAGGAAAGACTGAACTGTCACAAATTTAAACACAAGGCCTGGAGGAAATACTGAACTGTCACAAATTTAAACATAGGGCCTGGAGGAAATACTGAACTGTCACAAATTTAAACACAAGGCCTGGAGGAAATACTGAACTGTCACAAATTTAAACACAGGGCCTGGAGGAAATACTGAACTGTCACAAATTTAAACACAGGGCCTGGAGGAAATACTGAACTGTCACAAATTTAAACACAAGGCCAGGAGGAAATACTGAACTGCCACAACTTTAAACACAGGGCCTGGAGGTAATACTGAAATGTCACAAATTTAAACACAAGGCCTGGAGTAAATACCGAACTGTCACAACTTTAAATACAGTGCCAGGAGGGAATACTGAACTGCCACAACTTTAAACACAGGGCCTGGAGGAAATACTGAACTGTCACAAATTTAAACACAGGGCCTGGAGGAAATACTGAACAGTCACAACTTTAAACACAGGGCCTGGAGGAAAGACTGAACTGTCACAAATTTAAACATAGGGCCTGGAGGGAATACTGAACTGTCACAAATTTAAACATAGGGCCTGGAGGAAATACTGAAATGTCACAAATTTAAACACAGGGCCTGGAGGAAATACTGAAATGTCACAAATTTAAACACAGGGCCTGGAGGAAATACTGAAATGTCACAAATTTAAACACAGGGCCTGGAGGAAATACTGAACTGTCACAAATTTAAACACAAGGCCTGGAGGAAATACTGAACTGTCACAAATTTAAACACAGGGCCTGGAGGAAATACTGAACTGCCACAAATTTAAACACAGGGCCTGGAGGAAATACTGAACTGTCACAAATTTAAACACAGGGCCTGGAGGAAATACTGAACTGTCACAAATTTAAACATAGGGCCTGGAGGGAATACTGAACTGTCACAAATTTAAACATAGGGCCTGGAGGAAATACTGAAATGTCACAAATTTAAACACAGGGCCTGGAGGAAATACTGAAATGTCACAAATTTAAACACAGGGCCTGGAGGAAATACTGAACTGTCACAAATTTAAACACAGTGCCTGGAGGAAATACTGAAATGTCACAAATTTAAACACAGGGCCTGGAGGAAATACTGAACTGTCACAAATTTAAACACAAGGCCTGGAGGAAATACTGAACTGTCACAAATTTAAACACAGGGGCTGGAGGAAATACTGAACTGTCACAAATTTAAACACAAGGCCTGGAGGAAATACTGAACTGTCACAAATTTAAACACAGGTCCTGGGGGAAATACTGAACTGTCACAAATTTAAACACAAGGCCTGGAGGAAATACTGAACTGCCACAAATTTAAACACAGGGCCTGGAGGAAATACTGAACTGTCACAAATTTAAACACAAGGCCTGGAGGAAATACTGAACTGTCACAAATTTAAACATAGGGCCTGGAGGGAATACTGAACTGTCACAAATTTAAACATAGGGCCTGGAGGAAATACTGAACTGTCACAAATTTAAACACAAGGCCAGGAGGAAATACTGAACTGCCACAACTTTAAGCACAGGGCCTGGAGGAAATACTGAACTGTCACAAATTTAAACACAAGGCCAGGAGGAAATACTGAACTGTCACAATTTAAACACAAGGCCTGGAGGAAATACTGAACTGTCACAAATTTAAACACAGGTCCTGGGGGAAATACTGAACTGTCACAAATTTAAACACAAGGCCTGGAGGAAATACTGAACTGCCACAAATTTAAACACAAGGCCTGGAGGAAATACTGAACTGTCACAAATTTAAACACAGGTCCTGGGGGAAATACTGAACTGTCACAAATTTAAACACAAGGCCTGGAGGAAATACTGAACTGCCACAAATTTAAACACAGGGCCTGGAGGAAATACTGAACTGTCACAAATTTAAACACAAGGCCAGGAGGAAATACTGAACTGTCACAATTTAAACACAAGGCCTGGAGGAAATACTGAACTGTCACAAATTTAAACACAAGGCCTGGAGGAAATACTGAACTGTCACAAATTTAAACATAGGGCCTGGAGGGAATACTGAACTGTCACAAATTTAAACATAGGGCCTGGAGGAAATACTGAACTGTCACAAATTTAAACACAAGGCCTGGAGGAAATACTGAACTGTCACAAATTTAAACATAGGGCCTGGAGGGAATACTGAACTGTCACAAATTTAAACATAGGGCCTGGAGGAAATACTGAACTGTCACAAATTTAAACACAAGGCCAGGAGGAAATACTGAACTGCCACAACTTTAAGCACAGGGCCTGGAGGAAATACTGAACTGTCACAACTTTAAACATAGGGCCTGGAGGAAAGACTGAACTGTCACAAATTTAAACATAGGGCCTGGAGGGAATACTGAACTGTCACAAATTTAAACACAGGGCCTGGAGGAAATACTGAACTGTTACAAATTTAAACACAAGGCCTGGAGGAAATACTGAACTGTCACAAATTTAAACACAAGGCCTGGAGGAAATACTGAACTGTCACAAATTTAAACACAAGGCCTGGAGGAAATACTGAAATGTCACAAATTTAAACACAGGGCCTGGAGGAAATACTGAACTGTCACAAATTTAAACACAAGGCCTGGAGGAAATACTGAACTGTCACAAATTTAAACACAGGGCCTGGAGGAAATACTGAACTGCCACAAATTTAAACACAGGGCCTGGAGGAAATACTGAACTGTCACAAATTTAAACACAGGGCCTGGAGGAAATACTGAACTGTCACAAATTTAAACATAGGGCCTGGAGGAAAGACTGAACTGTCACAAATTTAAACACAAGGCCTGGAGGGAATACTGAACTGTCACAAATTTAAACATAGGGCCTGGAGGAAATACTGAAATGTCACAAATTTAAACACAGGGCCTGGAGGAAATACTGAAATGTCACAAATTTAAACACAGGGCCTGGAGGAAATACTGAAATGTCACAAATTTAAACACAGGGCCTGGAGGAAATACTGAACTGTCACAAATTTAAACACAAGGCCTGGAGGAAATACTGAAATGTCACAAATTTAAACACAGGGCCTGGAGGAAATACTGAACTGTCACAAATTTAAACACAAGGCCTGGAGGAAATACTGAACTGTCACAAATTTAAACACAGGGTCTGGAGGAAATACTGAACTGCCACAAATTTAAACACAGGGCCTGGAGGAAATACTGAACTGTCACAAATTTAAACACAGGGCCTGGAGGAAATACTGAACTGTCACAATTTAAACACAAGGCCTGGAGGAAATACTGAACTGTCACAAATTTAAACACAGGGCCTGGAGGAAAGACTGAACTGTCACAAATTTAAACATAGGGCCTGGAGGGAATACTGAACTGTCACAAATTTAAACATAGGGCCTGGAGGAAATACTGAACTGCCACAAATTTAAACACAAGGCCTGGAGGAAAGACTGAACTGTCACAAATTTAAACACAAGGCCAGGAGGAAATACTGAACTGCCACAACTTTAAGCACAGGGCCTGGAGGAAATACTGAACTGTCACAACTTTAAACACAAGGCCTGGAGGTAATACTGAAATGTCACAAATTTAAACACAAGGCCTGGAGGAAATACTGAACTGTCACAAATTTAAACACAAGGCCTGGAGGAAATACTGAACTGTCACAACTTTAAACACAGTGCCAGGAGGGAATACTGAACTGCCACAACTTTAAACACAGGGCCTGGAGGAAATACTGAAATGTCACAAATTTAAACACAGGGCCTGGAGGAAATACTGAAATGTCACAAATTTAAACACAGGGCCTGGAGGAAATACTGAAATGTCACAAATTTAAACACAGGGCCTGGAGGAAATACTGAAATGTCACAAATTTAAACACAGGGCCTGGAGGAAATACTGAACTGTCACAAATTTAAACACAAGGCCTGGAGGAAATACTGAACTGTCACAACTTTAAACACAGTGCCAGGAGGGAATACTGAACTGCCACAACTTTAAACACAGGGCCTGGAGGAAATACTGAAATGTCACAAATTTAAACACAGGGCCTGGAGGAAATACTGAAATGTCACAAATTTAAACACAGGGCCTGGAGGAAATACTGAAATGTCACAAATTTAAACACAGGGCCTGGAGGAAATACTGAAATGTCACAAATTTAAACACAGGGCCTGGAGGAAATACTGAACTGTCACAAATTTAAACACAGGGCCTGGAGGAAATACTGAACTGTCACAAATTTAAACACAGGGCCTGGAGGAAATACTGAACTGTCACTAATTTAAACACAGGGCCTGGAGGAAATACTGAACTGTCACAAATTTAAACACAGGGCCTGGAGGAAATACTGAACTGTCACAAATTGAAACACAAGGCCTGGAGGAAATACTGAACTGTCACAAATTTAAACACAAGGCCTGGAGGAAATACTGAACTGTCACAAATTTAAACACAGGGCCTGGAGGGAATACTGAACTGTCACAACTTTAAACACAGGGCCTGGAGGAAATACTGAACTGTCACAAATTTAAACACAAGGCCTGGAGGAAATACTGAACTGTCACAAATTTAAACACAAGGCCTGGAGTAAATACTGAACTGTCACAAATTTAAACACAGTGCCTGGAGGAAATACTGAACTGTCACAAATTTAAACACAAGGCCTGGAGGAAATACTGAACTGTCACAACTTTAAAGACAGGTCCAGGGGAAATACTGAACTGTCACAAATTTAAACACAAGGCCTGGAGGAAATACTGAACTGTCACAAATTTAAACACAGGTCCAGGGGAAATACTGAACTGTCACAAATTTAAACACAAGGCCTGGAGGGAATACTGAACTGTCACAAATTTAAACACAGGTCCAGGGGAAATACTGAACTGTCACAAATTTAAACACAAGGCCTGGAGGAAATACTGAACTGTCACAACTTTAAACATAGGGCCTGGAGGAAATACTGAACAGTCACAACTTTAAACACAGGGCCTGGAGGAAATATTGAACTGTCACATCTTTAAACACAGGGTCTGGAGGAAATACTGAACTGTCACAAATTTAAACACAGGGTCTGGAGGAAATACTGAACAGTCACAACTTTAAAAACAGGGCCTGGAGGAAATACTGAACTGTCACAAATTTAAACACAAGGCCTGGAGGAAATACTGAACTGTCACAAATTTAAACACAAGGCCTGGAGGGAAATACTGAACTGTCACAAATTTAAACACAAGGCCTGGAGGAAATACTGAACTGTCACAAATTTAAACACAAGGCCTGGAGGAAATACTGAACTGTCACAAATTTAAACACAAAGCCTGGAGGAAATACTGAACAGTCACAACTTTAAACACAGGGCCTGGAGGAAATACTGAACTGTCACAACTTTAAAGTCAGGGCCTGGGGCAAATTGCGAACTGTCACAACTGCAAACACAGGGCCTGGAGGAAATATTGAGCTGTCACAACTGTAAAGACAGGTCCTGGAGGAAATACTGAGCTGTCCCAACTTTAAAGACAGGTCCTGGGGCAAATTCTGAACTGTCACAACTGTAAAGACAGGTCCTGGAGGAAATACTGAGCTGTCACAACTTTAAAGACAGGTCCTGGGGGAAATACTGAGCTGTCACAATTGTAAACACAGGGCCAGGAAAGACTGAACTGTCTCCAATTTAAAGACAGGCCCTGGGGGAAATATTGAGCTTTCACAATCTCAAAGACAGGTCCTGGGGGAAGTTCTGAGATGTCACAACTTTAAACACAAGGCCTGGAGTAAATACTGAACTGTCACAACTTTAAACACAGGGCCTGGAGGAAATACTGAACTGTCACAAATTTAAACACAGGGCCTGGAGGAAATACTGAACTGTCACAAATTTAAACACAAGGCCTGGAGGAAATACTGAACTGCCACAACTTTAAACACAGGGCCTGGAGGAAATACTGAACTGTCACAAATTTAAACACAGGGCCTGGAGGAAATACTGAACTGTCACAAATTTAAACACAAGGCCTGGAGGAAATACTGAACTGTCACAAATTTAAACACAAGGCCTGGAGGAAATACTGAACTGTCACAAATTTAAACACAAGGCCTGGAGGAAATACTGAACTGTCACAAATTTAAACACAAGGCCTGGAGGAAATACTGAACTGCCACAACTTTAAACACAGGGCCTGGAGGAAATACTGAACTGTCACAAATTTAAACACAAGGCCAGGAGGAAATACTGAACTGTCACAAATTTAAACACAGGGTCTGGAGTAAATACTGAACTGTCACAAATGTAAACACAGGGCCTGGAGGAAATACTGATCTGTCACAAATTTAAACACAGGGCCTGGAGGAAATACTGATCTGTCACAAATTTAAACACAAGGCCAGGAGGAAATACTGAACTGTCACAAATTTAAACACAGGGTCTGGAGTAAATACTGAACTGTCACAAATGTAAACACAGGGCCTGGAGGAAATACTGATCTGTCACAAATTTAAACACAGGGCCTGGAGGAAATACTGAACTGTCACAAATTTAAACACAAGGCCAGGAGGAAATACTGAACTGTCACAAATTTAAACACAGGGCCTGGAGGAAATACTGAACTGTCACAAATTTAAACACAGGGCCTGGAGGAAATACTGAACTGTCACAAATTTAAACACAAGGCCAGGAGGAAATACTGATCTGTCACAACTTTAAACACAGGGCCTGGAGGAAATACTGAACTGTCACAAATTTAAACACAGGGCCTGGAGGAAATACTGAACTGTCACAAATTTAAACACAAGGCCAGGAGGAAATACTGAACTGTCACAAATTTAAACACAGGGTCTGGAGTAAATACTGAACTGTCACAAATGTAAACACAGGGCCTGGAGGAAATACTGAACTGTCACAAATTTAAACACAGGGCCTGGAGGAAATACTGAACTGTCACAAATTTAAACACAGGGCCTGGAGGAAATACTGAACTGTCACAAATTTAAACACAAGGCCAGGAGGAAATACTGAACTGTCACAAATTTAAACACAGGGCCTGGAGGAAATACTGAACTGTCACAACTTTAAACACAGGGCCTGGAGGAAATACTGAACTGTCACAATTTAAACACAAGGCCTGGAGAAAATACTGAACTGTCACAAATTTAAACACAAGGCCTGGAGGAAATACTGAACTGTCACAAATTTAAACATAGGGCCTGGAGGGAATACTGAACTGTCACAAATTTAAACATAGGGCCTGGAGGAAATACTGAACTGTCACAAATTTAAACACAAGGCCTGGAGGAAATACTGAACTGTCACAAATTTAAACATAGGGCCTGGAGGGAATACTGAACTGTCACAAATTTAAACATAGGGCCTGGAGGAAATACTGAACTGTCACAAATTTAAACACAGGGCCTGGAGGAAATACTGAACTGTCACAAATTTAAACATAGGGCCTGGAGGGAATACTGAACTGTCACAAATTTAAACATAGGGCCTGGAGGAAATACTGAACTGTCACAAATTTAAACACAAGGCCAGGAGGAAATACTGAACTGCCACAACTTTAAGCACAGGGCCTGGAGGAAATACTGAACTGTCACAACTTTAAACATAGGGCCTGGAGGAAAGACTGAACTGTCACAAATTTAAACATAGGGCCTGGAGGGAATACTGAACTGTCACAAATTTAAACATAGGGCCTGGAGGAAATACTGAACTGTTACAAATTTAAACACAAGGCCTGGAGGAAATACTGAACTGTCACAAATTTAAACACAAGGCCTGGAGGGAATACTGAACTGTCACAAATTTAAACACAGGGCCTGGAGGAAATACTGAACTGTTACAAATTTAAACACAGGGCCTGGAGGAAATACTGAAATGTCACAAATTTAAACACAGGGCCTGGAGGAAATACTGAACTGTCACAAATTTAAACACAAGGCCTGGAGGAAATACTGAACTGTCACAAATTTAAACACAGGGCCTGGAGGAAATACTGAACTGCCACAAATTTAAACACAGGGCCTGGAGGAAATACTGAACTGTCACAAATTTAAACACAGGGCCTGGAGGAAATACTGAACTGTCACAAATTTAAACATAGGGCCTGGAGGAAAGACTGAACTGTCACAAATTTAAACATAGGGCCTGGAGGGAATACTGAACTGTCACAAATTTAAACATAGGGCCTGGAGGAAATACTGAAATGTCACAAATTTAAACACAGGGCCTGGAGGAAATACTGAAATGTCACAAATTTAAACACAGGGCCTGGAGGATATACTGAACTGTCACAAATTTAAACACAGGGCCTGGAGGGAATACTGAACTGTCTCAAATTTAAACACAGGGCCTGGAGGAAATACTGAACTGTCACAAATTTAAACACAAGGCCTGGAGGAAATACTGAACTGTCACAAATTTAAACACAGGGCCTGGAGGAAATACTGAACTGTCACAAATTTAAACACAGGGCCTGGAGGAAATACTGAACTGCCACAAATTTAAACACAAGGCCTGGAGGAAATACTGAACTGTCACAAATTTAAACACAAGGCCTGGAGGAAATACTGAACTGTCACAAATTTAAACACAGGGCCTGGAGGAAATACTGAACTGCCACAAATTTAAACACAGGGCCTGGAGGAAATACTGAACTGTCACAAATTTAAACACAGGGCCTGGAGGAAATACTGAACTGTCACAATTTAAACACAAAGCCTGGAGGAAATACTGAACTGTCACAAATTTAAACACAGGGCCTGGAGGAAAGACTGAACTGTCACAAATTTAAACATAGGGCCTGGAGGGAATACTGAACTGTCACAAATTTAAACATAGGGCCTGGAGGAAATACTGAACTGCCACAAATTTAAACACAAGGCCTGGAGGAAAGACTGAACTGTCACAAATTTAAACACAAGGCCAGGAGGAAATACTGAACTGCCACAACTTTAAGCACAGGGCCTGGAGGAAATACTGAACTGTCACAACTTTAAACACAAGGCCTGGAGGTAATACTGAACTGTCACAAATTTAAACACAAGGCCTGGAGGAAATACTGAACTGTCACAAATTTAAACACAAGGCCTGGAGGAAATACTGAACTGTCACAACTTTAAACACAGTGCCAGGAGGGAATACTGAACTGCCACAACTTTAAACACAGGGCCTGGAGGAAATACTGAAATGTCACAAATTTAAACACAGGGCCTGGAGGAAATACTGAAATGTCACAAATTTAAACACAAGGCCTGGAGGAAATACTGAAATGTCACAAATTTAAACACAGGGCCTGGAGGAAATACTGAAATGTCACAAATTTAAACACAGGGCCTGGAGGAAATACTGAACTGTCACAAATTTAAACACAAGGCCTGGAGGAAATACTGAACTGTCACAAATTTAAACATAGGGCCTGGAGGAAATACTGAACTGTCACAAATTTAAGCACAGGGCCTGGAGGAAATACTGAACTGTCACAAATTGAAACACAGGGCCTGGAGGAAATACTGAACTGTCACAAATTTAAACACAGGGCCTGGAGGAAATACTGAACTGTTACAAATTTAAACACAAGGCCTGGAGGAAATACTGAACTGTCACAAATTTAAACACAGTGCCTGGAGGAAATACTGAACTGTCACAAATTTAAACACAAGGCCTGGAGGAAATACTGAACTGTCACAACTTTAAACACAAGGCCTGGAGGAAATACTGAACTGTCACAAATTTAAACACAAGGCCTGGAGGAAATACTGAACTGTCACAAATTTAAACACAAGGCCTGGAGGAAATACTGAACTGTCACAAATTTAAACACAAGGCCTGGAGGAAATACTGAACTGTCACAAATTTAAACACAAGGCCTGGAGGAAATACTGAACTGTCACAAATTTAAACACAAGGCCTGGAGGAAATACTGAACTGTCACAAATTTAAACACAAGGCCTGGAGGAAATACTGAACTGTCACAAATTTAAACACAAGGCCTGGAGTAAATACTGAACTGTCACAAATTTAAACACAGGTCCAGGGGAAATACTGAACTGTCACAAATTTAAACACCAGGCCTGGAGGGAATACTGAACTGTCACAACTTTAAACATAGGGCCTGGAGGAAATACTGAACTGTCACAAATTTAAACACAAGGCCTGGAGGAAATACTGAACAGTCACAACTTTAAACACAGGGCCTGGAGGAAATACTGAACAGTCACAACTTTAAACACAGGGCCTGGAGGAAATATTGAACTGTCACATCTTTAAACACAGGGTCTGGAGGAAATACTGAACTGTCACAAATTTAAACACAGGGTCTGGAGGAAATACTGAACAGTCACAACTTTAAAAACAGGGCCTGGAGGAAATATTGAACAGTCACAACTTTAAACACAGGGCCTGGAGGAAATACTGAACTGTCACAACTTTAAAGTCAGGGCCTGGGGCAAATTGCGAACTGTCACAACTGCAAACACAGGGCCTGGAGGAAATATTGAGCTGTCACAACTGTAAAGACAGGTCCTGGAGGAAATACTGAGCTGTCCCAACTTTAAAGACAGGTCCTGGGGCAAATTCTGAACTGTCACAACTGTAAAGACAGGTCCTGGGGGAAATACTGAGCTGTCACAACTTTAAAGACAGGTCCTGGGGGAAATACTGAGCTGTCACAATTGTAAACACAGGGCCAGGAAAGACTGAACTGTCTCCAATTTAAAGACAGGCCCTGGGGGAAATATTGAGCTTTCACAATCTCAAAGACAGGTCCTGGGGGAAGTTCTGAGATGTCACAACTTTAAACACAAGGCCTGGAGTAAATACTGAACTGTCACAAATTTAAACACAGGGCCTGGAGGAAATACTGAACTGTCACAAATTTAAACACAAGGCCTGGAGGAAATACTGAACTGTCACAAATTTAAACACAAGGCCTGGAGGAAATACTGAACTGCCACAACTTTAAACACAGGGCCTGGAGGAAATACTGAACTGTCACAAATTTAAACACAGGGCCTGGAGGAAATACTGAACTGTCACAAATTTAAACACAAGGCCTGGAGGAAATACTGAACTGTCACAAATTTAAACACAAGGCCTGGAGGAAATACTGAACTGCCACAACTTTAAACACAGGGCCTGGAGGAAATACTGAACTGTCACAAATTTAAACACAGGGCCTGGAGGAAATACTGAACTGTCACAAATTTAAACACAAGGCCAGGAGGAAATACTGAACTGTCACAAATTTAAACACAGGGCCTGGAGGAAATACTGAACTGTCACAACTTTAAACACAGGGTCTGGAGGAAATACTGAACTGTCACAAATTTAAACACAGGGCCTGGAGGAAATACTGAACTGTCCCAACTTTAAAGACAGGTCCTGGAGGAAATACTGAGCTGTCACAACTTTAAAGACAGGTCCTGGGGGAAATACTGAGCTGTCACAATTGTAAACACAGGGCCTGGAGGAAATACTGAACTGTCACAAATTTAAACACAGGGCCTGGAGGAAATACTGAACTGTCACAAATTTAAACACAAGGCCTGGAGGAAATACTGAACTGCCACAACTTTAAACACAGGGCCTGGAGGAAATACTGAACTGTCACAAATTTAAACACAGGGCCTGGAGGAAATACTGAACTGTCACAAATTTAAACACAGGGCCTGGAGGAAATACTGAACAGTCACAAATTTAAACACAAGGCCAGGAGGAAATACTGAACTGTCACAAATTTAAACACAGGGCCTGGAGGAAATACTGAACTGTCACAAATTTAAACACAAGGCCTGGAGGAAATACTGAACAGTCACAACTTTAAAAACAGGGCCTGGAGGAAATACTGAACTGTCACAAATTTAAACACAAGGCCTGGAGGAAATACTGAACAGTCACAACTTTAAAAACAGGGCCTGGAGGAAATACTGAACTGTCACAAATTTAAACACAAGGCCTGGAGGAAATACTGAACTGTCACAACTTTAAAAACAGGGCCTGGAGGAAATACTGAACTGTCACAAATTTAAACACAAGGCCAGGAGGAAATACTGAACTGTCACAAATTTAAACACAAGGCCTGGAGGAAATACTGAACTGTCACAAATTTAAACACAGGGCCTGGAGGAAATACTGAACTGTCACAAATTTAAACACAGGGCCTGGAGGAAATACTGAACTGTCACAAATATAAACACAAGGCCTGGAGGAAATACTGAACTGTCACAAATTTAAACACAAGGCCTGGAGGAAATACTGAACTGTCACAAATTTAAACACAGGGCCTGGAGGAAATACTGAACTGTCACAAATTTAAACACAGTGCCAGGAGGGAATACTGAACTGCCACAACTTTAAACACAGGGCCTGGAGGAAATACTGAACTGTCACAAATTTAAACACAAGGCCTGGAGGAAATACTGAACTGTTACAAATTTAAACACAAGGCCTGGAGGAAATACTGAACTGTTACAAATTTAAACACAGGGCCTGGAGGAAATACTGAACAGTCACAAATTTAAACACAGGGCCTGGAGGAAATACTGAACTGTCACAAATTTAAACACAGGGCCTGGAGGAAATACTGAACTGTCACAAATTTAAACACAAGGCCTGGAGGAAATACTGAACTGTTACAAATTTAAACACAAGGCCTGGAGGAAATACTGAACTGTTACAAATTTAAACACAGGGCCTGGAGGAAATACTGAACAGTCACAAATTTAAACACAGGGCCTGGAGGAAATACTGAACTGTCACAAATTTAAACACAGGGCCTGGAGGAAATACTGAACTGTCACAAATTTAAACACAAGGCCTGGAGGAAATACTGAACTGTCACAAATTTAAACACAGTGCCAGGAGGGAATACTGAACTGCCACAACTTTAAACACAGGGCCTGGAGGAAATACTGAACTGTCACAAATTTAAACACAAGGCCTGGAGGAAATACTGAACTGTTACAAATTTAAACACAAGGCCTGGAGGAAATACTGAACTGTTACAAATTTAAACACAGGGCCTGGAGGAAATACTGAACAGTCACAAATTTAAACACAGGGCCTGGAGGAAATACTGAACTGTCACAAATTTAAACACAGGGCCTGGAGGAAATACTGAACTGTCACAAATTTAAACACAGGGCCTGGAGGAAATACTGAACTGTCACAAATTGAAACACAAGGCCTGGAGGAAATACTGAACTGTCACAAATTTAAACACAGGGTCTGGAGGAAATACTGAACTGTCACAAATTTAAACACAAGGCCTGGAGGAAATAATGAACTGTCACAAATTTAAACACAAGGCCTGGAGGAAATACTGAACTGTCACAAATTTAAACACAGGGCCTGGAGGAAATACTGAACTGTCACAAATTTAAACACAGGGCCTGGAGGAAATCCTGAACTGTCACAATGGTAAACACAGGGCCTGGAGGAAATACTGAGCTGTCACAATGGTAAACACAGGGCCTGGAGGAAATACTGAGCTGTCACAACTTTAAACATAGGGCCTGGAGGAAATACTGAACAGTCACAACTTTAAACACAGGGCCTGGAGGAAATACTGAACTGTCACAAATTTAAACACAAGGCCTGGAGGAAATACTGAACTGTCACAAATTTAAACACAGGGCCTGGAGGAAATACTGAACTGTCACAAATTTAAACACAGGGCCTGGAGGAAATCCTGAACTGTCACAATGGTAAACACAGGGCCTGGAGGAAATACTGAGCTGTCACAATGGTAAACACAGGGCCTGGAGGAAATACTGAGCTGTCACAACTTTAAACATAGGGCCTGGAGGAAATACTGAACAGTCACAACTTTAAACACAGGGCCTGGAGGAAATACTGAACTGTCACAAATTTAAAAACAGGGCCTGGAGGAAATACTGAACAGTCACAACTTTAAAAACAGGGCCTGGAGGAAATATTGAACAGTCACAACTTTAAAAACAGGGCCTGGAGGAAATACTGAACTGTCACAACTTTAAAAACAGGGCCTGGAGGAAATACTGAACTGTCACAAATTTAAACACAAGGCCTGGAGTAAATACTGAACTGTCACAAATTTAAACACAGGGCCTGGAGGAAATACTGAACTGTCACAAATTTAAACACAAGGCCTGGAGGAAATACTGAACTGTCACAAATTTAAACACAAGTCCTGGAGGAAATACTGAACTGTCACAAATTTAAACACAGGTCCTGGGGGAAATACTGAACTGTCACAAATTTAAACACAGGTCCTGGGGGAAATACTGAACTGTTACAAATTTAAACACAAGGCCTGGAGGAAATACTGAACTGTCACAAATTTAAACACAGGGTCTGGAGGAAATTCTGAACTGTCACAAATTTAAACACAAGGCCTGGAGGAAATACTGAACTGTCACAAATTTAAACACAGGGCCTGGAGGAAATACTGAACTGTCACAAATTTAAACACAAGGCCTGGAGGGAATAATGAACTGTTACAAATTTAAACACAGGGCCTGGAGGAAATACGGAACTGTCACAAATTTAAACACAGGGCCTGGAGGGAATAATGAACTGTCACAAATTTAAACACAGGGTCTGGAGGGAATAATGAACTGTTACAAATTTAAACACAGGGCCTGGAGGAAATACGGAACTGTCACAAATTTAAACACAGGGCCTGGAGGGAATAATGAACTGTTACAAATTTAAACACAGGGCCTGGAGGAAATACGGAACTGTCACAAATTTAAACACAGGGCCTGGAGGGAATAATGAACTGTCACAAATTTAAACACAGGGTCTGGAGGAAATACTGAACTGTCACAAATTTAAACACAAGGCCTGGAGGAAATACTGAACTGTCACAAATTTAAACACAGGGCCTGGAGGAAATACTGAACTGTCACAAATTTAAACACAAGGCCTGGAGCAAATACTGAACTGTCACAAATTTAAACACAAGGCCTGGAGGGAATAATGAACTGTTACAAATTTAAACACAAGGTCTGGAGGAAATACTGAACTGTCACAAATTTAAACACAGGGCCTGGAGGAAATACTGAACTGTCACAAATTTAAACACAGGGCCTGTAGGAAATAATGAACTGTCACAAATTTAAACACAGGGTCTGGAGGAAATACTGAACTGTCACAAATTTAAACACAAGGCCTGGAGGAAATACTGAACTGTCACAAATTTAAACACAGGGCCTGGAGGAAATACTGAACTGCCACAACTTTAAACACAAGGCCTGGAGGAAATACTGAACTGTCACAAATTTAAACACAAGGCCTGGAGGAAATACTGAACTGTCACAAATTTAAACACAAGGCCTGGAGGAAATACTGAACTGTCACAAATTTAAACACAAGGCCTGGAGTAAATACTGAACTGTCACAAATTTAAACACAGGGCCTGGAGGAAATACTGAACTGTCACAGCTTTAAACACAAGGCCTGGAGGGAAATACTGAACTGTCACAAATTTAAACACAAGGCCTGGAGGAAATACTGAACTGTCACAACTTTAAAGACAAGGCCTGGAGGAAATACTGATCTGTCACAAATTTAAACACAAGGCCTGGAGTAAATACTGAACTGTCACAAATTTAAACACAGGGCCTGGAGGAAATACTGAACTGTCACAGCTTTAAACACAGGGCCTGGAGGGAAATACTGAACTGTCACAAATTTAAACACAAGGCCTGGAGGAAATACTGAACTGTCACAACTTTAAAGACAGGTCCTGGGGGAAATACCGAGCTGTCACAAATATAAAAACATGTCCTGGGGGAAATACTGAGCTGTCGCAACTTTAAAGACAGGTCCTGGGGGAAATACCGAGCTGTCGCAAATATCAAAACATGTCCTGAGGGAAATACTGAGCTGTCACAACTGTAAACACAGGGCCTGGGTGAAATTCTGAACTGTCGCAACTGTAAACACAGGGCCTGGGTGAAATTCTGAACTGTCGCAACTGTAAACACAGGGCCTGGGGGAAACACTGAGCTGTCACAATTTTAAACACAGGGCCTGGGGGAAATACTGAGCTGTCACAACTGTAAACACAGGGCCTGGGTGAAATTCTGAACTGTCGCAACTGTAAACACAGGGCCTGGGTGAAATTCTGAACTGTCGCAACTGTAAACACAGGGCCTGGGGGAAACACTGAGCTGTCACAATTTTAAACACAGGGCCTGGGGGAAATACTGATCTGTCACAACTTTAAACACTGGTCTTGGGGGAAATTCTGAGCTGTCACAACTTTAATTACAGGTCCGGGGGGTAATACTGAACTGTTACAATTGTAAACACAGGGCCTGGAAGAAATACTGAGCTGGCACAACTTTTAACACAGGTCTTGGGGGAAACACTGAACTGTAACACCATTAAACACAGGTCCTGGTGGAAATACTGAGCTGTCGCAACTTTAAACACAGGTTCTGGGGAAATACTGAGCTGTCACATCTTTAAGCACAGGTTCTGGGGAAATACTGAGCTCTCACAACTTTAAAGACAGGTCCTGGAGGAAATACTGAGCTGTCACAACTTTAAACACAGGTCTTGGGGGAAACACTGAACTGTAACAGCATTAAACACAGGTCTTGAGGAAATACTGAGCTGTCACAACTTTAAACACAGGTCCTGGAGGAAATACTGAACTGTCACAATTGTAAACACAGGGCCTGGAAGGAATACTGAACTGTCACAACATTAAAGACAGGTCTTGGGGGAAACAATGAACTGTCACATCTTTAAACACAGGTACTGGGGCAACTAATGAGCTGTCACAACTTTAAAGACAGGTCCTGGAGGAAATACTGAACTGTCAGAACTTTAAACACAGGGCCTGGAGGAAATACTGAGCTTTCACAACTTTAAACACAGGTACTGGGGGAAACACTGAACTGTAACAGCATTAAACACAGGTCCTGGGGGAAATACTGAGCTGTCACAACTTGAAACACAGGTCCTGGGGGAAATACTGAGCTGTCACAATTGTAAACACAGGGCCTGGAAGAAATACTGAGCTGTCACAACTTTGAACACAGGTCCTGGGGGAAATACTGAGCTGTCACAATTGTAAACACAGGGCCTGGAAGAAATACTGAGCTGTCACATCTTTAAACAAAGGTCTTGGGGGAAATACTGAGCTGTCACAACTTTAAACACAGGTCTTGGGGGAAATACTGAGCTGTCACAACTTTAAACACAGGTACTGGGGGAAACACTGAACTGTAACAGCATTAAACACAGGTCCTGGGGGAAATACTGAGCTGTCACAACTTGAAACACAGGTCCTGGGGGAAATACTGAGCTGTCACAATTGTAAACACAGGGCCTGGAAGAAATACTGAGCTGTCACAACTTTGAACACAGGTCCTGGGGGAAATACTGAGCTGTCACAATTGTAAACACAGGGCCTGGAAGAAATACTGAGCTGTCACATCTTTAAACAAAGGTCTTGGGGGAAATACTGAGCTGTCACAACTTTAAACACAGGTCTTGGGGGAAATACTGAGCTGTCACAACTTTAAACACAGGTCTTGGGGGAAATACTGAGCTGTCACAACTTTAAACACAGGTCTTGGGGGAAATACTGAGCTGTCACAACTTTAAACACAGGTCCTGGGTGAAATACTGAGCTGTCGCAACTTGAAACTCAGGTCCTGGGTGAAATACTGAGCTGTCGCAACTTGAAACTCAGGTCCTGGGGGAAATACTGAGCTGTCACAATTGTGAACAAAGGTCCTGGGATAAATACCGAGCTGTCACATCTTTAAGCACACGTCCTGTGGCAAATTCTGAGCGGTCACAACATTAAACACAGGTCTTGGTGGAAATACTGAACTGTCACAGCTTTAAACACAGGTCTTGGTGGAAATACTGAACTGTCACAACTTTAAACACAGGGCCTGGATGAAACGCTAATCTGTCACAACTTTAAAGAAAGGTCCTGGGGAAATACTGAGCTGTCACAGCTTTAAATACAGGGCCTGGGGGAAACACTGAAATGTCACAACTTTAAAGACAGGTCCTGGGGGAAATACTGAGCTGTCACAACTGTAAACACCGGGCCTGGGGGAATTACTGAACTGTCACAACTGTAAACACAGCCCTGGGTGAATTACTGAACTGTCACAACTGTAAACACAGGGCCTGGATGAAAAGCTAATCTGTCACAACTTTAAAGAAAGGTCCTGGGGGAAAGACTGAGCTGTCATAACTTTAAACACAGGGCCTGGAGGAAATACTGAACTGTCCCAAACGTAATCACAGGGCCTGGGGGAAACACTGAACTGTCACAATGGTCTATAAAGTGCCAGGGCGAAATACTGAGCTGTCACAACTTCAAAGACAGGTCCTGGGGGAAATACTGAGCTGTCACAATTGTAAACACAGGGCCTGGAAGAAATACTGAGCTGTAACAAATTTAAACACAGGTCCTGGGGGAAACACTGAACTGTCACAACTTTAAACACAGGTTCTGCGGGAAATACTGAGCTGTCACAACTTTAAAGAAAGGTCCTGTGGGAAATACTGAGTTGTCACAACTTTAAACGCAGGTCCTGGGGGAAATACTCACCTGTCACATATTTTAGCACAGTTTTGGTGACTGCAGCTTGACTGCAGCGGAGGTGCGAGAGCGAGCTAACAGCTGGGAAGTCAATTTCAGTGGAAGTTTAAAAGTTAATTCCCTTTTGTTTTCGGAGGACCAGGGGACTGCTGGGTAAGTAAAAACTATATATTTGGGTGGTGGCTGTACCCGAGACACTACACGTGTAGTGTCTTCCACCCACCCTCCTCCGCTAACCAAAAAAAAAAGGACTCTGTTGTGTTGATAAGGTAAGCTTTTTATTTAAGAAGTTCTGTCCGTTGGATTTCTAACCTAACAAGTTCTGACATTTTATTTTTTTTGGTTTTTCAGTAGATTTGTTGGGAATTTAGAATAGAGGGAATGGAGGTTAAGGTAGTTGTATGTTCCTCCTGCAGAATGTGGGAGGTAAGGGTCGCCAAGAGTGTCCCTGCTGACTGCATCTGCGGGAAGTGCACCCAACTCCATCTCCTCGAGAACCGCGTTAGGGAACTGGAGCTGGAGCTGGATGAACTTCGGATCATTCGGGAGGCGGAGGGGGTTATTGAGAGGAGTTATAGGGAGGTAGTCACATCTCAGTAAAAGAAGTAGGTAGATGGGTTACCGTCAGGGGAAGGAGAGGGAACCAGCAGGCAGTGCAGGGATCCCCTGTGGCCGTTTCCCTCAACAACAGGTGTACCGTTTTGGATACTGTTGCGGGGGACGACTTACCAGGGGTAAGCAATGGGGTACAGATATCTGGCACAGAGTCTGTCCCTGTTGCTCAGAAGGGAAGGGGGAAGAGGAGCAGAGCATTAGTCATTGGGGACTCCATAGTTAGGGGAACAGATAGGAGGTTCTGTGGGAACGAGAGAGACTCACGGTTGGTGTGTTGCCTCCCAGGTGCCAGGGTACATGATGTCTCGGATCGTGTTTTGGGGATCCTTAAGGGGGAGGGGGGAGCAGCCCCAAGTCGTGGTCCACATAGGCACCAACGACATAGGTAGGAAGAGAGATGGGGATTTAAGACAGAAATTCAGGGAGCTAGGGTGGAAGCTTAGAGCGAGAACAAACAGAGTTGTTATCTCTGGGTTGTTGCCCGTGCCACGTGATAGCGAAGCGAGGAATAGGGAGAGAGAGGAGTTGAACACGTGGCTGCAGGGATGGTGCAGGAGGGAGGGATTTGGTTTCCTGGATAATTGGGGCTCTTTCTGGGGTAGGTGGGACCTCTACAAACAGGATGGTCTTCACCTGAACCAGAGGGGTACCAATATCCTGGGGGGGAGATTTGCTAGTGCTCTTCGGGGGGGGGGGGTTTAAACTAATTCAACAGGGGGATGGAACCTAAATTGTAGTGCTAGTGTACTGGATGTTGAGAGTAGTGAGGTCAGGGATAAGGTTACAAGGACGCAAGAGGGCACTGGCAAGCAAGAACCTGGTTTAAAGTGTGTCTACTTCAACGCCAGGAGCATCCGGAATAAGGTGGGTGAGCTTGCAGCATGGGTTGGTACCTGGGATCTCGATGTAGTGGCCATTTCGGAGACATGGGTAGAGCAGGGGCAGGAATGGATGTTGCAGATTCCGGGATTTAGATGTTTCACGAAGAACAGAGAAGATGGTAAAAGAGGGGGGGGGGGGGGTGTGGCATTGTTAATCAAGGAAAGTATTACAGCGACAGAAAGGACGTTTGAGGACTCGTCTACTGAGGTAATATGGGCCGAGGTTAGAAACAGGAGAGGTGAGGTCACCCTGTTGGGAGTCTTTTATAGACCTCCGAATAGTTCCAGAGATGTAGAGGAAAGGATAGCGAAGATGATTCTCGACAGGGGCGAGAGTAACAGGGTAGTTGTTATGGGGGACTTTAACTTTCCAAATATTGACTGGAAATACTATAGTTCGAGTACTTGAGATGGGTCAGTTTTTGTCCAGTGTGTGCAGGAGGGTTTTCTGACACAGTATGTAGACAGGCCAACCAGGGGCGATGCCACATTGGATTTGGTACCGGGAAATGAACCCGGCCAGGTGTGAGATTTAGATGTAGGTGAGCACTTTGGTGATAGTGATCACAATTCGGTTAGGTTTACGTTAGCGATGGGCAGGGACAGGTATATACCGCAGGGCAAAAATTATAGCTGGGGGAAAGGAAATTATGATGCGATTAGGCAAGATTTAGGATGCGTAGGATGGGGAAGGAAACTGCAGGGGATGGGAACAATCGAAATGTGGAGCTTATTCAAGGAGCAGCTACTGTGTGTCCTTGATAAGTATGTACCTGTCAGGCAGGGAGGAAGTTGTCGAGCGAGGGAGCCGTGGTTTACTAAAGAAGTTTAAGCGCTTGTCAAGAGGAAGAAGAAGGCTGATGTTAGGATGAGACGTGAAGGCTCAGTTAGGGCGCTTGAGAGTTACAAGCTAGCCAGGAAGGATCTAAAGGGAGAGCTAAGAAGAGCAAGGAGAGGACACGAGAAGTCATTGGCGGATAGGATCAAAGAAAACCCTAAGGCTTTCTATAGGTATATCAGGAATAAAAGAATGACTAGAGTTAGATTAGGGCCAATCAAGGATAGTAGTGGGAAGTTGTGTGTGGAATCAGAGGAGATAGGGGAAGTGTTAAATGAATATTTTGCGTCAGTATTTACAGTAGAGAAAGAAGATGTTGTTGAGGAGAATACTGAGATTCAGGCTACTAGGCTGGATGGGATTAAGGTTCACAAGGAGGAGGTGTTATCAATTTTGGAAAGTGTGAAAATAGATAGGTCCCCTGGGCCACATGGGATTTATCCTAGGATTCTCTGGGAAGCTAGGGAAGAGATTGCAGAGCCTTTGTCCTTGATCTTTATGTCGTCATTGTCGACAGGAATAGTGCCGGAAGACTGGAGGATAGCAAATGTCCCCTTGTCCAAGAAGGGGAGTAGAGACAGCCCTGGTAATTATAGACCTGTGAGCCTTACTTCGGTTGTGGGTAAAATGTTGGAAAAGGTTCTAAGAGACAGGATTTATAATCATCTTGAAAAGAATAAGTTCATTAGCGATATTCAGCACGGTTTTGTGAAGGGTAGGTCGTGCCTCACAAACCTTATTGAGTTTTTTGAGAAGGTGACCAAACAGGTGGATGAGGGTAAAGCAGTGGATGTGGTGTATATGGATTTAAGTAAGGCGTTTGATAAGGTTCCCCACGGTAGGCTATTGCAGAAAATACGGAAGTATGGGGTTGAAGGTGATTTAGAGCTTTGGATCAGAAATTGGCTAGCTGAAAGAAGACAGAGGGTGGTGGTTGATGGCAAATGTTCATCCTGGAGTTTAGTTACTAGTGGTGTACCACAAGGATCTGTTTTGGGGCCACTGCTGTTTGTCATTTTTATAAATGACCTGGAAGAGGGTGTAGAAGGGTGGGTTAGTAAATTTGCAGATGACACGAAGGTCGGTGGAGTTGTGGATAGTGCCGAAGGATGTTGTAGGGTACAGAGAGACATACATAGGCTGCAGAGCTGGGCTGAGAGATGGCAAATGGAGTTTAATGCGGAAAAGTGTGAGGTGATTCACTTTGGAAGGAGTAACAGGAATGCAGAGTACTGGGCTAATGGGAAGATTCTTGGTAGTGTCGATGAACAGAGAGATCTTGGTGTCCAGGTGCATAAATCCCTGAAAGTTGCTACCCAGGTTAATAGGGCTGTTAAGAAGGCATATGGTGTGTTAGCTTTTATTAGTAGGGGGATCGAGTTTCAGAGCCACGAGGTCATGCTGCAGCTTTACAAAACTCTGGTGAGACCGCACCTGGAGTATTGCGTGCAGTTCTGGTCACTGCATTATAGGAAGGATGTGGAAGCTATGGAAAGGGTGCAGAGGAGATTTACTAGGATGTTGCCTGGTATGGAGGGAAGGTCTTACGAGGAAAGGCTGAGGGACTTGAGGCTCTTTTCATTGGAGAGAAGGAGGAGGAGAGGTGACTTAATAGAGACATATAAGATAATCAGAGGGTTAGATAGGGTGGATAGTGAGAGTCTTTTTCCTCGGATGGTGATGGCAAACACGAGGGGACATAGCTTTAAGTTGAGGGGTGATAGATATAGGACAGATGTGAGAGGTAGTTTCTTTACGCAGAGAGTAGTAGGCGCGTGGCACGCCCTGCCTGCAACAGTAGTAGACTCGCCAACTTTCAGGGCATTTAAGTGGTCATTTGATAGACATATGGATGAAAATGGAATAGTGTAGGTCAGATGGTTTCACAGGTCGGCGCAACATCGAGGGCCGAAGGGCCTGTACTGCGCTGTAATGTTCTAAGGTCCTGGGGAAAATACTGAGCTGTCACAGCATTAAACACAGGTGCTGTGGCAAATACTGAGCTATCACATCTTTCAGCACAGGGTCTGGGGGAAATACTGAACTGTCACAACTTTAAGCACAGGTCCTGGGGGAAATACTGAGCTGTCCCATACGTAATGACAGATCCTGGGGGAATAACGGAGCTGTCACAACTTTAAGCACCGGTCCTGGGGGAAATACAGAGCTGTCACAATTGTAAACACAGGGCCTGGGGGAAATACTGAACTGTCACAGCTTTAAACACAGGTCTTGGGGGAAATACTGAGCTGTCACAACTACAAAGACGATTCCTGGGGGAATTACTGAGCTTTCACAATTGTAAACACAAGGCCTGGAAGAAATACTGAGCTGTCACAACTGTAAACACAGGGCCTGGGTGAAATACTGAACTGTCTCAACTGTAAACACAGGGCCTGGGTGAAATACTGAACTGTCACAACTGTAAACACAGAGCCTGGAGGAAATATTAATCTGTCACAACTTTAAAGAAAGGTCCTGGGGGAAATACTGAACTGTCACAACTGTAAACACAGGTCCTGGGGGAAATACTGAGCTGTCACAACTTTAAACACAGGGCCTGGTGGAAATACTGAATAGTCACAACTGTAAAAACAGGGCCTGGGGCAAACGCTGATCTGTCACAACATTAAATAAAGGCCTGGGGGTAATACTGACATGTCATAACTTTAAACACAGGTCCTGAGGCAAATACCGAGCCGTGACAACTTTAAACACAGGTCCTGGGGGAAATACTCAGCTGTCACAACTTTACACACAGGTCCTGTGGCAAATACTGAGCTGTTTCAACTTTACAGACAGGTCCTGGAGGAAATACTGAGCTGTCACAACTTTAAACACAGGTCCTTGCGGAAATTCTGAGCTGTCACAACTTTAAACACAGGTTCTCGGGGAAATACTGAGCTGTCACAAATTTAAAGACAGGTCCTTGTGGAAATACTGAGCTGTCACAAATATAAAGACATTTCCTGGGGGAAATACTGAACTGTCACAACTTTAAACACAGATCCAGGGGGAAATACTGAACTGTCACAACTTTAAAGACAGCTCCTGTGGGAAATACTGAGCTGTCACAACTTTAAACACAGGGCGTGGAGGAAATATTGAGCTGTCACACGGTAAACACCGGGCCTGGAGGAATCGCTAATCCGTCACAACTTTAAAGAAAGGTCCTGGGGAAAATACTGAAATGTCACAACTGTAAACACAGGGCCTGGGGGAATTATAAATAGAATTAGAACATTACAGCGCAGTACAGGCCCTTCGGCCCTCGATGTTGCGCCGACCTGTGAAACCATCTGACCTACACTATTCCATTTTCATCCATATGTCTATCCAATGTCCACTTAAATGCCCTTAATGTTGGCGAGTCTACTACTGTTGCAGGCAGGGCGTTCCACGACCCTACTACTCTCTGAGTAAAGAAACTACCTCTGACATCTGTCCTATATCTATCACCCCTCAACTTAAAGCTATGTCCCCTCGTGTTTGCCATCACCATCCGAGGAAAAAGACTCTCACTATCCACCCTATCTAACCCTCTGATTATCTTATATGTCTCTATTAAGTCACCTCTCCTCCTCCTTCTCTCTAACGAAAACAACCCCAAGTCCCTCAGCCTTTCCTCGTAAGACCTTCCCTCCATACCAGGCAACATCCTAGTAAATCTCCTCTGCACCCTTTCCAAAGCTTCCACATCCTTCCTATAATGTGATGACCAGAACTGCACGCAATACTCCAGGTGCGGTCTCACCAGAATTTTGTACAGCTGCAGCATGACATCGTGGCTCTGAAACTCGATCCCCCTACTAATAAAAGCTAACACACCATATGCCTTCTTAACAGCCCTATTAACCTGGGTAGCAACTTTCAGGGATTTATGCACCTGGACACCAAGATCTCTCTGTTCATCGACACTACCAAGAATCTTCCCATTAGCCCAGTACTCTGCATTCCTGTTACTCCTTCCAAAGTGAATCACCTCACACTTTTCCGCATTAAACTCCATTTGCCATCTCTCAGCCCAGCTCTGCAGCCTATCTATGTCCCTCTGTACCCTACAACATCCTTAGGCACTATCCACAACTCCACTGACCTTCGTGTCATCCGCAAATTTACTAACCCACCCTTCCACAAACTCTTCCAGGTCATTTATAAAAATGACAAACAGCAGTGGCCCCAAAACAGATCCTTGCGGTACACCACTAGTAACTAAACTCCAGGATGAACATTTGCCATCAACCACCACCCTCTGTCTTCTTTCAGCTAGCCAATTTCTGATCCAAAGCTCTAAATCACCTTCAACCCCATACTTCCGTATTTTCTGCAATAGCCTACCGTGGGGAACCTTATCAAACGCCTTACTGAAATCCATATACACCACATCCACTGCTTTACCCTCATCCACCTGTTTGGTCACCTTGTCAAAAAACTCAATAAGGTTTGTGAGGCACGACCTACCTTTCACAAAACCGTGCTGACTATCGCAAATGAACTTATTCTTTTCAAGATGATTATAAATCCTGTCTCTTATAACCTTTTCCAACATTTTACCCACAACCGAAGTAAGGCTCACAGGTCTATAATTACCAGGGCTGTCTCTACTCCCCTTCTTGAACAAGGGGACAACATTTGCTATCCTCCAGTCTTCCGGCACTACTCCTGTCGACAATGACGACATAAAGATCAACGACAAAGGCTCTGCAATTTCCTCCCTGGCTTCCCAGAGAATCCTAGGATAAATCCCATCTGGCCCAGGGGACTTATCTATTTTCACACTTTCCAAAATTGCTAACACCTCCTCCTTGTGAACCTCAATCCCATCCAGCCTAGTACTCTGAATCTCAGCATTCTCCTCGACAACATTTTCTTTCTCTACTGTGCTGTCACAACTTTAAACACAGGGCCTGGGGGAAATACTGAGCTATCAAAACTTTAAATATGGGGCCTGGGGGAAACACTGAAATGTCACAACTTTAAAGACAGGTCCTGGGGGAAATACTGAACTGTCACAACTTTAAAGACAGGTCCTGGGGGTAATACTGAACTGTCATATCTTTAAACACATACCCTGGAGGAAATACTGAACTGTCCCAAACTTAATCACAGGGCCTGGGGGAAACATTGAACTGTCACAACTGTAAACATAGGGCCTGGGGGAAATACTGAGCAGTCACAACTGTAAACGCAGGTCCTGGGGGATACACCTCCTTAACCAATTTATGGACCTGTCCTGCTACCTTCAGGGATCCATGGGCATTCACTCCAAGGTCATTCAATTCATCTTCAGCTCTCCATATTCTCCCAATCAAAAACACTTGGCTATCCACTTGAAGGAATATATTCTCCATGTCTATCCATTCCCATCGAACACTCTCAGAGAAGGTACCACACTGGTTAGATACAGCGTAAAGCTCTGTTTAAACTGTCCCTGGAGTGTCGGATTAACCTGGGTCTCTCACTGTGCCTCAGCCACTGAGACGCTCCTGCATCACTTGCCTTAATGTAAGTGGATACCGGGTTTGGGAGCAGGACGGGCACGAGATTAGGGCGAATGCCCATGTGGAGGATAAACATCAGCAATCCCTCGGAGAATCAGTACACACCAGCGAGAATGAAAAAAAAATGTATCTGGTGTTGAAATTGTGAGCCTTGCATTGCAGAATGCTTTAGCATTTGGTAAGAATGTTGAGCCAGTGAAATTTTGCTGCAGTGGGATGAATAGATACTCCATGAACGTATTACAAAAGTAAAGTACGGTGTGTACTGTAAATATGGACAGAAATGACTGCAATAGCAATGTAACTGATCCATTTTCAGTTGAATTTTATGACTACAGTTATACCTGCTATCCTGTGAGAATGTAGATAAAACACGATGAGATGAAGTCAAAGTGGCCACTGTTGAATTTGCTAGCTTGATCTTTGTGGGAACACAAGGGTTAAGTAAGTTAAAAATATTAAATGGTCAATTCACTTGTACAATTAAACACTTAACAGACATCGCTATGGAATGTCCTATGTGCTGCATTCTTACTCCTGCATCTACTCTGTTCGGACTCCTCATGATTTTGAACACCTCTATCAAATCTAATCTCAAGTTTCTCTTTTCTATGGAGAACAACCCCAACTCTCCAATCTATCCACGTAACTGACGTCCCTCATCGCTGGAAACGATCTCATGAATCTTTTCTGCACCCTCTCTAATGCCTTCACATCCTTCTGAAAGTGCGGTGTCCACTGTTGGACACAATACTAGTTAAAGTTGAACCAGTGTTTTATAAAGCTTCATCATAACCTCCTTGCTTTTATACTCTAAGCCTCTATTTACAATGCCTGGGATCCCACATGCCTTTTAACCACTTTCTAAAATAGCCCTGCCACCTTCAATTTGTGCACAGATATCCCCAGGTCTCTCTGTTCCTGAACCCACTTCAGAATTGTATCCTTTATTTTTTATTGCCTCTCCTCATTCGTCCTACCAAAATACGTCACTTTACACTTCTCTGCACCATATTTCATCTGCCACGTGATCTTCTCTGGTGAGAAACTATTAAATGTTGGTGTTCAGAGGGATTTGGCTGTCTTTGTACACAGATCACACAAAGTTAACATACTGGTGAAAAAAGAAAGGCAAATGGTTTCTTGCTCTTTATTGCAAGGGATTGGAGTACAAGAGTAAGGAAGTCTCAATGCAATTGGTGAGAAGATTGCTAGAATAAAGTGTACTGGTTTGGTCTCCATACCTAAGAAAGGATATACTTGCCTTACATTCAGGACAACAAAGAGTCACGAGATAACGGTGGAGCAGACTTGAGGGGCCTTATGGCTTACTCCTACTCTTATTTGTTCTGTTCTTCAGTTCAAATGACAGAGAGTGACAGGGAGATCCAGAAAGAGGGAGGAGGAGAGAGAGCGAACAAACAGGAAACACGCATGGGAACACCACCACCTGCAAGTTTCCCTTAAAGTCGCTCACCATCCTGACTTGGAATTATATCACTGCTCCTTAACTGTCACTGGATCAAAATCCTATAATTCCATTCTAACAGCACTATGAGTGTACCTACACCACGTTGGCTGTAGTGATTCTCGGAATCGGTTCACTGCCACTTTCTCAAACAGCAATTATGGATGGGCAATAAATCCTGGAATTACCAGTAACGCTAACATCCAACCAATGGATAAAGTAAAAGAAAAAATACACCGATCCATATCAGGTGATATTAGGCTCAAATGATCTTTGAAGGCGGCAGGACATATTAAGAGAGTAATTAGCAAAACATATGCGATCTTGGTCTTCAGGGAGACAAAGAGAGAGAGAGAGGGAGAGACGGGCAGCAAAAGGGAGGGAGAGATGGGGAGAGACAGGCAGATTGTAGGAGAACTTTTACATCCAACTGCGTTAAAAAATATCAAAAATTTAAAGGGACTGTGCACTGAAAAAGATGGCCGCTCACAACAACTATAGTCACACACCATCCTTACTTGAAATTATATTGCACTGGGTCAAGATCCTGGAACTCCTTCCCTAACAGCACTGTGGGTCTACCTACCCCACATGGACTGCAGTGGTTCAAGAACATGGCTCACCACCACCTTCTCAAGGAAAATTAGGGATGGGCAATAAATGCTGGCCCTGCCAGCGACACGCACGTCACTCGAATGAATTAAATAAAATAAAATTCGGCCCCGAGCCACTTAAGGAGATATTAGGCTAGGTGACCAAAACCCTGGTCAAATAGCTTGGATTTAGGGAGCATCTTCAAAGAGGAGAGAGAGTTAGTGAGACAGAGAGGTTTAAGAATGGAATTGCAGAGTTAGGGCCTTGGCAGCTTGAAGGCACGGCCACCAATTGTGGATCGATTCGAATTGGGGATGCTCAAGAATCCAGAAGTAGAGGATCGCAGATATTGGAGGATTGTGGAGCTGGAGGAGATTGCAGAGATAGGGAGGGGTCATTTGTTGAAGATAATTCTAAATTTCTACCACCCTTTGTGTGTAGAAATGTTTCTTAACTTCACTCTTTAAAGACTTTTCGACTAATGTTCGATTTTTAGATTGTCAACCTCGTCGGAGACTCCCACAATCAGTGAAAAGAGTTTCTCTCTCTCTATCCCTTAGTTCCATTATTATCTTGTAAACTTTGATCAATTCACCTTTTTACCTTCTAAATTCCAGGGATACATCTACACTGTCCCATAAAATGCTGCCAAGCTGAGTACAGCCTGGAGTCAGCGACAGAGTAAATATCCATCTTCTCTGTTTTATCAAACACTCCCAGGGTAGGTACAGTCTGGGGTTAGATACAGAGTAAAGCTGCCTCTCCATCCAGATAGAGAGAGTAACAGTGAGAAAGACAGGGATAGATATAGAGACAGAATAACAGAGAGAGGGAAGGATAGCAATGGGGAGAGAGTACCAGTGAGAAAGGGGAAGAGATTGGGATGGAGAGTGTCGGTCAGTGTACCTGCAAAGCTGTCTGCTGTAGCCTGGAAGGTACTGCACCGGTCCTTTTCTGTGAAAAATAACACACGTCTTCAAAAATTCATAAAAATTTAAAGGGACTGCTCATGCAAAAAAACAAAATGAGCACTCAAAACAACTAACTTTTCATGGTAATATCTGAGCCAGCAGTAAACCCCCCCCCCCCCCCCTCCTATTTTAAACCTGGAGTAGACCCCCTCACATTTGAAACCGGGAGAAGACTCCCCTCCAATTTTAAACCTGGCGTAGGTCCACATCACATTTTATACCTGGAGTAACCCCTCCACCACAGAATTTTAAACCTGGAGAGGCCCTGCTCCCATTTTAATCTGGAGTCGATCCCCCTCCCATTTTAAACCTGGAGAAGCCCCTCTCCTATTTTTAACCTGCAGTAGACCCAGCTCCCATCTTAAACCTGAATACCCCCTCCCAATTTAAACCGGGATAGTCCCACCTCCCATTTGAAACACAGAGAATCCCCAACCCATTTTAAACCTGGAGAGCTCCCCTCCCATTTTAAACATGGAAAATTGTCCCTCCCATTTTGAAAATTACCCAATTCTCTCTGTGAACATCGCCCTCAAATTCTCCCCTGCCTCCACTGTAAACACACCTCCCTTTCTAAGTTACCCTCTCGGCCCAGTAAAAGACGCCCGTCTCTATTAAGTCCCAATCTGTATCATCTCCCTTGTGAACATCCCCCATCTGTGTAACTGCCGTCCCAGTGAACAGCCCCCTGTGTATTCCAATCTCCAGCACTTTCCAAGGTGTGGCTCCATCTCCCAACAGTCTCTAATTCATTTTAATTCCAGTTCGGATAAGCCACTGGAATTCTATCAAATGGCTCTCAGGCCCCCGGCACCTTCAACTCTTGTCTGGTCAAACACAGGGGCGGGCAGAGAGCAAGTATCTGAAGAGGCTAACTGGCATTGTGAGCCTTTTATGCACAGCAGGATCCCAGTCGCAGACACATCTCTCCCTGTAGAAAGGTGTTTCACCTGTTCTCCCCATCACCCCATTAGCATCCGCGAATCAGACTGAGGTGCACACACACACACACACACACACACACACACACACACACACACACACACACACACACACACACGTTGGTTGGAACAGGGATAGACAAAGTCATTCAGCCCTTTGAACTTGTCCCACCGATGTTAGATCATGGCTGGCCTTTCCCTTCCCCCACCGGGCCACAAGAAGACAAGCAGAGACAGTCGGGGAGCGGATACACAGAGAGGCAAAGAAACGCTGGGCTAGAATTGGACTTGGTGCCAATAGTATAAACCGGGGAGGGGGCAGCAGGTTCAGCATCTCTCTGCTATTTTACCTCCATTGGGAGGAGAACGCAGAAGAGGTGGAAAGCAGGATCCCGGTTCACACTCACCCTGTACAATACCATGGCAGCGAGTTCAAATCCACCCCCAGAGAGAGGAACAGAGGCACAGAAAACAGAGATCCAGGGATCAGGACAGAATTGACTGAGCGAGAGAGTGAGAGAGAAACAAATGGAGAGGGAGATGGAGAATGAAAGAGAGGCAGGGAGTCAGAAAACAGTGAGAGAAACTAGGAGCAGAGGGCAGAAATACAAAAAAGGACAGATAGAGAGATGGAGGTGCAGCGAGAGAATGCAGCAGCGATGTAGATATTGAGAATAATCCCAGAAAAATAGAGAGATGCCGAGACAGAAAGATGTTGAGCAGCAGATTTACAAAGTAAGGTGCAGATTCAGAATAGAGAGGGCTGTCTCGGGCAGGGGTGTGGGAAATGCAGAGATAATCTTGCAGGAAATGATATGTGGAACTGAGTGAGAGAGAAATGCACTGAGAGACTGATAAAGATGCAAAGAGTTGCAGAAAGAGAAAGAAAGGGGAAATGTTCTATGTTCTATGTTTGTGAGATCAAAGACAGAGGCATGAGATATAAAGGATGTTGAGAGATGCAGAGACAGGGATTTAAAGATGTGAAGAAACTAAGTGATGAACAAGGAGGGAAGGGGTAGAGAAATAGTTGTAGCAAGAGATGGACAGAGGGAAATATATGGGATTGCATTGACTGTTCTGGGACAGCGCTTCCCAAATTATTTACTTCAGTGGCCCCTCCAGTCCCCTCCCTTGTGGTAAAAAGGCCCCGCTCCCCAAAGCACAAAATCAAAATACTGCAGATGCTGGAAATCTGAAATAAAAACCGTACTGGAAACAATGAGCATTTCCAGAACTTTGATTTTATATCAGCCACGAAAAGACAAGGTCTTCTTTCCTGAATCTAAAAATGAATTAGACAATAACACATATGTATTCATTATTATTTTCCTCTCTGGTTAAAGCTCTTTCCTGAGAATTCCACTTGC
This sequence comes from Heterodontus francisci, assembly GCF_036365525.1. NCBI lineage: Eukaryota > Metazoa > Chordata > Chondrichthyes > Heterodontiformes > Heterodontidae > Heterodontus > Heterodontus francisci. Next base: position 916,187 of record NW_027140130.1, on the reverse strand, counting down.
CAAAAGATTCTCCCTCTGCATCATCAAAGCTGCAATTTCTGGAAAGATTCTCCTTGGGAATAAGAGAAATAAAAAATGATTAAAACAAAGCAAAACGTTGTTTAACATCAAACAAACACAGCAAGAGCCCAGGGCTCTTTCTCTCATTCACTGACATAAAACAATCTCTCAGTGGCTCCCCATCTTACAAACACATCCCCCGATACAGAGAATGAGGGGTGATGGGAGATGTGTCAGAGGGTTTTAGTTGCTGAGTACATGCCCATTGTCCTGTTAATCCAGGTAACATCGCCAGCGCTGAGCAGAGACATGACAAGGAGCTGCTTCCTGATGACCTGCAAACTTTTCAGTCCAAACGCCATTGTGGGCAACATTGCTGTAATTTACAGACAGACATTTGCAGCAATCAGCTCCATTCTGTTCCCAGAAACTGTGAAATTCTCTTTTTTTTTAAAACTGAGTTGAACGTGCTGACACTTAATCACTGCCCCAGCATTTAATTTACCAAAAGTCAAGACACCGTCAAGAGTGGGAAATGTGGTTTGCAGGGTTGCGATTGGCTGTGGAGCATCTTGACAGGGGCTGGGAGCTGGGCAGTGACTAAACACTGCAGAACCCCCAGAGCCTGTGGGTCTCCCTCTATGTTTACCCTGTTACTTCCAGCTGTTACTCTCTCTCTCTCTCTGTATGTCTCCATTTCTGTGTGTGTGTGTCTCTACATTGTTTCTGCCTCATTGTAAAAATACACAAACACTGCTGACCCCATCCCGTCTCCCGTAGAAGGCTAGAGAGTGAAATCCACATTCTGAGACCTGAAAATCTGAATTCAAATATCCCCCAGGAGTTACATTTCACTGTCAAATTCAGCCATCAGCCTAAAAGACCGACATTATTCGGGAATGATAACATGCCTTTACAAAACTTTGCATTTCGGCCACAGTCTGAAGGTGCATTTCTGTGTTTCAGTCTCTGTGTCTGTGTGCACATATGAATTGCAACTGATTACCGGGTGGGTGGGTGTGTGAGACAGAGAGTCCAGCTTTAATCCCCCTCTCCCTGTCCCAGTTTTAACCCTTTCCCCTAATTCTAACCCCTATCTCCCCCGTCCCAGGATTTTTTCACCGACCCACCCCTCCTCCCACCCCCATCATGGACGAGCTGATGGACGGAAGGGGAGAGAGTCCAACGATGGAGCACAGACCGTGTGGGATGCTGAGTACTAAATAGTTAATGTCCCTCACTGTCTTTCTCCCTCTATCTCTCTTTGTGTGTCTCTTTCCCCTTCTTTGTGCCTCTTTCTTTCTCTGGCTTTCCTTCTTTCTGTCTCTCTTTCGCTCTGAGTCTCTCTCTCTCTCCCCCCTCTCTCACTCTCTCTCTCTCCCTCTCTCTCTCTCCCCCCCGCCCCTCTCTCTCTCTCTCCCACTCTCTCTCTTTCTCTTTGGATATTTCTCTATTTTCTCTTTCGCCTCCAGCTATCTCTTTCCATATCTGTCTGTTTTTTTCTCTCTCTTCCTCTGTCTTATTATTTCGTTGGCTCTTTCTATTTGGCTCCTTCTCCTGAGAGCCTGCAAAAGGAAGAGATCTCTTCGCTCATAGACTGAGAAGATTTCTCTAGTGTCTGCTCCCATCTCTTTCTCACAAACCTTTGAACAAAGAACAAAGAAGAAAGATAATTACAGCACAGGAACAGGCCCTTCGGCCCTCCAAGCCTGCGCCGATCCAGATCCTCTCTCTAAACATGTCGCCTATTTTCTAAGGGTCTGTATCTCTTTACTTCCTGTCCATTCATGTATCTGTCTAGATACATCTTAAAAGACGCCATCGTGCCCGCATCTACCACCTCCACTGGCAACGCGTTCCAGGCACCCACCACCCTCTGCGTAAAGAACTTTCCACGCATATCCCCCCTAAACTCTTCTCCTCTCACTTTGAACTCGTGTCCCCTAGTAATTGAATCCCCCACTCTGGGAAAAAGCTTCTTGCTATCCACCCTGTCGATACCTCTCATGATTTTGTACACCTCAATCAGGTCCCCCCTCAACCTCCGTCTTTCAAATGAAAATAATCCTAATATACTCAACCTCTCTTCATAGCTAGCGCCCTCCATACCGGGCAACATCCTGGTGAACCTCCTCTGCACCCTCTCCAAAGCATCTACATCCTTTTGGTAATGTGGCGACCAGAACTGCACGCAGTATTCCAAATGTGGCCGAACCAAAGTCTTATACAACTGCAACATGACCTGCCAACCCTTGTACTCAATACCCCGTCCGATGAAGGAAAGCATGCCGTATGCCTTCTTGACCACTCTATTGACCTGCGTTGCCACCTTCAGGGAACAATGGACCTGAACACCCAAATCTCTCTGGACATCAATTTTCCCCAGGACGTCTCCATTTACTGTATAGTTCACTCTTGAATTGGATCTTCCAAAATGCATCACCTCTAATTTGCCCTGATTGAACTCCATCTGCCATTTCTCTGCCCAACTCTCCAATCTATCTATATTCTGCTGTATTCTCTGACAGTCCCCTTCACTATCTGCTACTCCACCAATCTTAGTGTCGTCTGCAAACTTGCTAATCAGACCACCTATACTTTCCTCCAAATCATTAATGTATATCACAAACAACAGTGGTCCCAGCACGGATCCCTGTGGAACACCACTGGTCACACGTCTCCATTTTGAGAAACTCCCCTCCACTGCTACTCTCTGTCTCCTGTTGCCCAGCCAGTTCTTTATCCATCTAGCTAGTACACCCTGGATCCCATGCGACTTCACTTTCTCCATCAGCCTACCATGGGGAACCTTATCAAACGCCTTACTGAAGTCCATGTATATGACATCTTCAGCCCTTCCCTCATCAATCAACTTTGTCACTTCCTCAAAGAATTCTATTAAGTTGGTAAGACATGACCTTCCCTGCACAAAACCATGTTGCCTATCACTGATAAGCCCATTTTCTTCCAAATGGGAATAGATCCTATCCCTCAGTATCTTCTCCAGCAGCTTCCCTACCACTGACGTCAGACTCACCGGTCTATAATTACCTGGATTATCCCTGCGACCCTTCTTAAACAAGGGGACAACATTAGCAATTCTCCAGTCCTCCGGGACCTCACCCGTGTTTAAGGATGCTGCAAAGATATCTGTTAAGGCCCCAGATATTTCCTCTCTCGCTTCCCTCAGTAACCTGGGATAGATCCGGACCTGGGGACTTGTCCAACTTAATGCCCTTTAGAATACCCAACACATCCTCCCTCCTTATGCCGACTTGACCTAGAGTAATCAAACATCTGTTCCTAACCTCAACATCCGTCATGTCCCTCTCCTCGGTGAATACCGATGCAAAGTACTCGTTTAGAATCTCACCCATTTTCTCTGACTCCACGCATAACTTTCCTCCTTTGTCCTTCAGTAGGCCAATCCTTTCTCTAGTTACCCTCTTGCTCCTTATATATGAATAAAAGGCTTTGGGATTTTCCTTAACCCTGTTTGCTAAAGATATTTCATGACCCCTTTTAGCTCTCTTAATTCCTCGCTTCAGATTGGTCCTACATTCCCGATATTCCTTCAAAGCTTCGTCTTTCTTCAGCCGCCTAGACCTTATGTATGCTTCCTTTTTCCTGTTAACTGGTCTCACAATTTCACCTGTCATCCATGTTTCCCTAATCTTGCCATATCTATCCCTCATTTTCACAGGAACATGTCTCTCCTGCACGCTAATCAACCTCTCTTTAAAAGCCTCCCACATATCACATGTGGATTTACCTTCAAACAGCTGCTCCCAATCTACATTCCCCAGCTCCTGCCGAATTTTGGTATAGTTGGCCTTCCCCCAATTTAGCACTCTTCCTTTAGGACCACTCTCGTCTTTGTCCATGAGTATTTTAAAGCTTACGGAATTGTGATCACTATTCCCAAAGTAGTCCCCTACTGAAACTTCAAACACCTGGCCGGGCTCATTCCCCAACACCAGGTCCAGTATGGCCCCTTCCCGAGTTGGACTATTTACATACTGCTCTAGAAAACCCTCCCGGATGCTCCTTACAAATTCTGCTCCATCTAGACCTCTAACACTAAGTGAATCCCAGTCAATGTTGGGTAAATTAAAATCTCCTATCACCACCACCCTGTTGCTCCTACATCTTTCCATAATCTGTTTACATATTTGTACCTCTATCTCACGCTCGCTGTTGGGAGGCCTGTAGTACAGCCCCAACATTGTTACCGCACCCTTGCTATTTCTGAGTTCTGCCCATATTGCCTCACTGCTCGAGTCCTCCATAGTGCCCTCCTTCAGCACAGCTGTGATATCCTCTTTGACCAGTAATGCAACTCCTCCGCCGCTTTTACCTCCCTCTCTATCCCGCCTGAAGCATCGATATCCTGGGATATTTAGTTGCCAATCATGCCCTTTCCTCAACCAAGTCTCAGTAATAGCAATAACATCATACTCCCAGGTACTAATCCAGGCCCTAAGTTTATCTGCCTTACCTGCTACACATCTTGCATTAAAACAAATGCACCTCAGACCACCAGCCCCTTTGCTTTCATCATCTGCTCCCTGCCGACTCTTCCCCTTAGTCACACTGACTTCATTATCTAGTTCCTTACAGGCTTTAGTTACTACCTCCTTGCTGTCAACTGACCTCAATTGGTTCCCATCCCCCTGCCACATTAGTTTAAACCCTCCCCAACAGCATTAGCAAAAGCACCCCCAAGGACATTGGTTCCAGTCCGGCCCAGGTGTAGACCGTCCAATTTGTAATAGTCCCACCTCCCCCAGAACCGGCCCCAATGTCCCAAAAATCTGAACCTCTCCTTCCTGCACCATCTCTCAAGCCACGCATTCATCCTGACTATTCTTTCATTTTTACTCTGACTATCACGTGGCACTGGTAGCAATCCTGAGATTACTACCTCTGAGGTCCTACTTTTTAACTTGGCTCCTAACTCCCTAAACTCTGCTTGTAAGGACCTCATCCCGTTTTTTACCTAAATCATTGGTGCCTATGTGCACAATGACAACTGGCTGTTCACCCTCCCCCTTCAGAATGTTCTGCAGCCGGTCTGAGACATCACTGACCCGTGCACCTGGGAGGCAACATACCATTCGGGAGTCTCGTTTTCGACCACAGAACCGCCTATCTACTCCCCTTACAATCGAATCCCCTACGACTATAGCCCTTCCACTCTTTTTCCCGCCCTTCTGAACAGCAGAGCCAGCCACGGTGCCATGGACCTGGCTACTGCTGCCTTCCCCTGGTGAGCCATCTCCCTCAACAGTTTCCAAAACGGTATACTTGTTTTGGATGGAGATGACCGCAGGGGACTCCTGCGCTGCCTTCCTGCTTTTTCTCTGCCTTTTGGTCACCCATTCCCTTTCTCCCTCTGCAATCCTAATCTGCGGTGTGACCAATTCGCTAAACGTGCTATCCTCAGCATCGCGCATGCTCCAAAGTGAGTCCATCCGCAGCTCCAGAGCTGTCATGTGGTCTAACAAGAGCTGCAGCTGGACACACTTCCTGCACCTGAAGGAGTCAGGGGTATCAGCCGTGTCCCTGAGCTCCCACATTGAGCAAGAGGAGCATGACCCGGGTCTGAGATCTCCTGCCATTTTTAATCTTAAGCTTAACTTAGTTAAATGAAAAAGGAGCGAAAAGTTTTTACCAATCACACGATAAAACAAAAAGAGAAGTAGAAAAAGCCTGACCTTATCTACACACCACCGAGTCCCTTTTTTTGGTTAGAGGAGGAGGGCGGGGGGGAGACACTGCAAGTGTAGTGTCTCGGGTTCAGAAACAGCCCAAATATATTGGGTTTTACTTACCCAGCAGCCCCCTGGTCTCCACCGAAAACAAAAGGAAATTAAGTTTACTTTGAAACTGACCTTCCCAGCTGCTCACTCGCTCGCACTAACTGCTCCCGAAAAAGCTGCTGCTATAGAATTGCTATTTAACATTCCAACATCCATGTTATAGTAACTTTTATCCTCCCCACTCACACCAATTTAAAATCCAACTGTACACACATGTTAAACAACCAACTACTTTAAGACAACATGTAGGACCAGATGAGAGAGGGTTAACTGACCCTAATAGACACTAACCTGAGACAGACAAAGAAATCAAACTGGAAACATCAAATACACAAACAGAAACTAACTCACACACAAGCTTTTCCTTTTGTTTTCCTCACACAGTGTTTCAGCCTCACTGCGGCTCCAAAACATTTCCTTTCCTTTTATATCTCAACTGCACTCGTGACTTGTTGGGATTGAGAGCAACAGACTGTTCTATTCTGTGTTGTCACCAGTTTAAGGGGACAGACTGGCATGCGCATCACCTTAATGGGACAGACTGGCAAGCGCGCTACCTTAACGGGACAAAATGACAAGGGTGTCACCTTAACGGTACAGACTGGCAAAGGCATCAACTTAATGGGACAGACTGGTAATGGCGTAATCTTAACGGGACAGTCTGTTAAGTGTTATCCTTCTCCATCATCGTCCCCCTCCGAGGCCTCCTGCTCCGTTTCAGTACCACCTGTCTGATACTTTGCTTTTTGTGATGGCTGCTGCAGCCGCCTGGGTGCTGCTTTCCCCTCTGGGTTTACAGTCACTGAATGTTAGACCTGTACTGTGCATGCTCTGTCTTCAGGTGGGGTCACTCCTGTAACTCCCCAAGGACACCTCTAGAATCCTCTAACTTCTGGGTCACTGGACATTATCCTGTGTGACAGTAACAATATGTTTCTTTGCTAACTCTAACCGCTGCTGAACTGCACAAGCCTGTCCTGCATTAAGTGTCTGTTGTTGTATAGTGACATTAAAGATTATTGTGTAACTCATGTAGCTGTGTCTGCTGTTGCTGCTGTTTCTGTTCACTTTGAGCGACTATTTCTCTCACCTGTGACTGTATCACTTCCTCATCGCACTGTGCACGGTGTGATGCTGGACATGGAGGCAGATTTAAAGCTTTTTCACCTTTCCGATGTTTAGCCAAGACGTGTGCCTGGATAAACTTCACTATCTTTTTAAATGGAACGTGTTCATGCTTCCATACACAGTCTCCTAATAAGGACTGGATATTGTCCATATTACACTTAGTGCTTAACTCTTCCTCATATGTTTCCCAGAGACCCTTCTTCCCGTTGTCTTTTTGTGACATAATGTGTATTTAAAGAGACATCGCTGGGTCAGTATAACCTGCTGTCCCTCAAAAGAGTTTATCCCTGCAAGAATTTTCACTTGTCAAACGAATGTTCCCATGTTTATGCAACTTCCTCCAACACCCTCGGTTGCCGGGTAGTCAAAGTCCCGGGTTTCAGCACCACTTGTAAGATCTGGGGTTTGATTTAATGTAATTGTCAGACTTAGCTCAATTACAATGACAGTCTATGTTGGGAGATCAGATCTAAAAGGGACTTGCAGCTCAGACTAGCTATAAAACTACATGTGTACGAGGCTGTTTTCACAGACTTCACAGACTTAATGAAGTTCTCCACAAAAAGCACAAAATTGTGATACTGAGCAAAGGGAAGTGGTCAGCAGTTGTGTTCACAATGGAACACCGGTACTCAACCTCCGGTTATCTGTGGAAACTTGTCTCTTCATTGAACTCTATCTTCTGTCTTAGATTAGATTAGATTAGAGATACAGCACTGAAACAGGCCCTTCGGCCCACCGAGTCTGTGCCGAACATCAACCACCCATTTATACTAATCCGACACTAATCCCATATTCCTACCAAACATCCCCATCTGTCCCTATATTTCCCTACCACCTACCTATACTAGTGACAATTTATAATGGCCAATTTACCTATCAACCTGCAAGTCTTTTGGCTTGTGGGAGGAAACCGGAGCACCCGGAGAAAACCCACGCAGACACAGGGAGAACTTGCAAACTCCACACAGGCAGTACCCAGAATTGAAACCGGGTCGCTGGAGCTGTGAGGCTGCGGTGCTAACCACTGCGCCACTGTGTTTTTAGGGTCTTCCAAGTTACTAATTTATACAATATAATAAAAGTAAAATACTGCGGATGCTGGAAATCTGAAATAAAATCAAGAAATGCTGGAACCACTCAGCAGGTCTGGCAGCATCTGTGGAAAGAGAAGCAGAGTTAACGTTTCGGATCAGTGAACCTTCATCGGAACTAATTTATACACCTTTCCCAGCTTGGTTCTGTTCCATATTAGGTAAAAGCCCGTTTCTGATCATTTGATTGGTCAGTAATTAACTAACTACACTTCCATGATGGTACTTCGAGCCTGGTTTAAGTTATTATCATTGTCATTCAGTGGGTGGTGGGGGAGGGGCCTCCAGATTCCAGCTGCCTTGACTCCACGAGTTCCTTTACAAAAGGTCATATCTGACCCGGTTCCATCCTGCTGTGGATGTTCAACCACAGTGACCACTTAATGGCATTGATATGCACTTATCTCAATTCACAGCTTCCTGGCCACAAGGGCATTGTTTACAGTTTTATACCAGTTAAAAAGGTAACAGTCTCCCTGAGATAATTCACAGTCTAACGACTTTTAAATAACGGGTCTAAACAGGTCAGGACTTGTCCAGAAGTTTAGTTAACATCATTCGTTGTGGTTATGTTACATACAGAATACTATTTTAACAGTTATCCTGAAGAATATGACAACTATGTTCTAACAGTCTTATCATAAAATAAACACAATCCCACAGTTTTGTTCCAACAAGGACGGAGATATCTAGCTTTGTATTTGAAGACAGCGGCCACTACTGCCCACTGTTGACTGATTGTATCTGAATCTGTTGGGTTTTAGCTAAACACAGGGCATTTATTTTATTCGCTCATTCATGGGATGTGGGGGTCGCGGTCTAGGCCCGCATTTATTGCACATCCCTAATTGCCCTTGAGAAGGTGGTTCTGAGCTCCCTTCTTGAACATGTGGGGTAGATGCACCCACAGTGCTGTCCGGAAGGGATTGCCAGGATTTTCACCCAGCAACAGTGAAGGAATGGCGATTTGGTTCCAAATCAGGATGGTGTGTGACTTGGAGGGGAACTTGCAGGTAGTGGTGTTCCCATGCATCTGGTGCTCTTGTCCTTCTAGGTGGTGGAGGTCGCGAGTTTGGATGGTGCTGCCTCAGGAGCTTGGGTGAGTTGCTGCAGTGCATCTTGTAGATGGTACAGACTGTTGCCACTGTGCATCAGTGGTGGAGGGAGTGAATATTGTCGGTGGGGTGCCAATCAAGTTTGCTGCTTTGTCGGGAATGGTCCTGAGCTTCTTGAGTGTTGTTGCAGCGTCACACATCCAGGCAAGTGGAGAGTATTCCATCACACTCCTGACTTGTGCCTTGTCGATGGTGAACAGGCTTTGGGAAGTTAGGAGGTGAATTACTCGCCACAGGATTTCTAGCCTCTGACCTGCTATTGTAGCCACGGTATTTATATGGCTACTCCCGTTCAGTTTCTCGTTCTGTTTCAAATCAATGGTAACCCTCCAGGATGTTGATCGTGGGGGATTCAGTGATGGCAATGCCATTGAAAGTCAGCGGGAGATGGTTAGATTCTTTCTTGTTTTAGATGGTCATTGCCTGGCACTTGAGTGGCACGAAAGTTACTTGCCACATAGAACATAGAACATAGAACAGTACAGCACAGTGCAGGCCCTTTGGCTCACGATGTTGTGCCGAACTATTAACCTACTCTCAGATTTAAGTAACTATCTATCCTATTTGTACTACCATCCATGTACCTATCCAAGAGTCGTTTAAATGCCCATAATGTATCTGCTTCTACTACCACCGCTGGCAGCGCATTCCACGTACCCACCAATCTCTGTGTAAAGAACCTGCCTCTGACATCTCCCTGAAACCTTCCTCCAATCACCCTAAAATTATGCCCCCTGGTGATAGCCCTTTCCACCTGGGAAAATGTCTCTGACTATCCACTCTATCAATGTCTCTCATCATCTTGTACCCCTCTATCAAGTCACCTCTCATCCTTCTTCACTCCAATGAGAAAAGCCCTAACTCTCTCAATCTTCCTTTGTAGGACATGCCCTCCAGTACAGGCAGCATCCCGGTAAATCTCCTCTGCACCCTCTCTAAAGCTTCCACATCCTTCCTATAATGAGGCGACCAGAACTGAACACAATATTCCAAGTGTGGTCGAATCAGGGCCTTATGGAGCTTCAGCATAACCTCGCGGCTCTTAAACTCAATCCGCCTGTTATTGAAAGCCAACACACCATACGCCTTCTTAACAACCCTATCAACACATCAGCCCAAGCTGGATATTGTCCAGATATTGATGCATTCGACATGGGTTGCTTCAGTATCTGAGGGATGGTGAATGGTGCTGAACATTGTGCCATCATCAGTGAACATCCCCACTTCTGACCTTTTGATTGAAGGATTATCATTGATGAAGCAGCTGAAGATGGTTGGGCCTCGGACACTACCCTGAGGAACTCCCCCAGTGATGTCCTGGAGCTGAGCTTATTGACCTCTAACAACCCCAGCCAGCTTCGTTTGTGTTAGATATGAGTCCAACCAGGGGAGAGTTTTCCCCTTGATTCCCATTGATTGCAGTTTTGCTAGGCTCCTTGATGCCATTCTCGGTCAAATGCTGCCTTGATATCAAGGGCAGTCATTGTCACCTCACCTCTTGAGTTCAGCTCTTTTGTCCATGTTTGTACCAAGGTTGTATTGAGAGCAGGAGCTGAGTGGCCATGGCAGAAGCCAAACGCAGCGTCAGTGAACAAATTATTGCTAAACAAGTGCTGCTTGATGGCACAGTTAACACCAGGCGAAGTGTTGGCTTAGTGGTAATGTCACTGGCATAGTAATCCAGAGGACCAGGCTAGTGCTCTGACGACATGAGTTCTAATCCTACCACAGCATATATTGAAATTTGAATTCAATTAATAAAATATGGAATTTAAATTGTTGGTCTAATGGTGCCATGAAACCTTTGTCAATTTTTATGAAAAACCATCTGGTTCAGTGATGTCCTTCAGGGACGGAATTCTGTTGTCCTTACCTGGTCAGGCTTACATGAGATTCCAGACTCACAGCAATGTGGTTAACTATGAAATGGCTTAGCAAGCCACTCAGTTAAAGGGCATTTAGGGATGGACAATAAATGCTGGCCTCGCCAGCGATGGCCACATCCGATGAACGAATGAGAACAGCTTCCATCACTTTGCTGATTATTGAGAGTAGACTGATGGGGTGGCAGCTGGCCAGTTTCAACTTGTGCTGGTTTTTGTGTACAGTTAATGAATTTTGGGAGGACTAACAAGGCAAGGGGATATACAATGGATGGTAGGACCCAAGGAAGCACAGCAGGTCAGAAGGACCTTGGTGTACTTGTCCATATGTCACTGATTGCAGCAGCACAGGTAGATAAGGTGGTTAGGAAGGCATATGGGATTCTTGCATTTATTGGCCAATGCATAGAATATAAGAGCAGGGAGGTTATCATCATAATATATAAAACGCTAATTTGGCCACAGTTGGAGTACTGTCTAAGGTTCTGGTCACCACACTATAGGAAGGATGCGATTGCACTGGGGAGGGTGCAGAGGAGATTCACCAGGATGTTGCCTGGGCTGGAGCATTTCACCTATGAAGGGAGATTGAAAAGGCTAGGGTTGTTTTCGTTGGAAGACAGAAGGCTGAGGGGGGACATGATTGAGGTATACAAGATTATGAGGGGCATTGATAGGTTCGATAGGAAGAAACATTTTTCCCTTAGCGGAGGGGTCAAGAACTAGGGGACATAGATTTAAGTTGAGAGGCAGGAGGTTTAGTGGGGATTTGAAGAATTTTCCTTTCACACAGAGTTTGGTTGGAATCAGGAACGCGCTGCCTGAAGACGTGGTGGAATCAGGAAACCTCACAACATTTAAAACCTATTTAGATGAGCACTTGAAACTCCATAGTACACAAGGCTACGGGCCAGCAAAATGGGATTAGAATAGTTGGGTGCTGGATGGCCAGCACAGACTCGATGGGCCGATGGGCCTGCTTCTGTGCTGTATAACTCTATGACTCTATGACACACCTGGGCAATGTTCCAGATTGCCAGCCAGATGCCAGTTTTGTAGCTGTACCGGAACAGCTTGGCGAGGGGCACAGCAAGTTCTGGAGCACAGGTCTTCAGTACTATGAATCCCATAGCCTTTGCAGTATCCAGCGCCTTCAGTCATTTTCTGATATCACGTGGAGTGAATCGGATTGGCTGATGTCTGGCATCTGTGATGCTGGGGACAGCAGGAGGAGGCTGAGATCGATCATCAACTCGGCACTTCTGGCTGAAGATTGTTGCAAATGCTTCAGCCTTATTTTTCACACTGATGTGCTGGCCTCTCCCATCATTGAGGATGGGGATATTTGTGGAGCCACCTCCTCCAGTTGGTTGTTTAATTGTCCACCATCATTCACGATTGGATGTGGCAGGACTGCAGAGCTTAGATATGATTCATAGTTTGTGAGATCACTTAGTCTTGTTGATTTCATTCTGCTTCACTGTTTTGCATGCAAGAAGTCATGTGTTGTAGCTTCACCAGGTTGACACCTCATTTTGCGGTTTGCCTGGTGCTGTTCCTGACATGCCCTCCTGCACTCTTCATTGAAACAGGGCTGGTGTCCTGGCTTGATGGTAATGGTTGAGTGGGGAATATGCCGGGTCATGAGGTTAAGGATTGTGTTTAATTACAGTTTTGCTGTTGCGAATGGCCCAAAGCGCCTAATGGATGCTCAGTTTTTGGTTGCTGGATCTGTTTGAAATCTATACCATTTAGCACAGTGATAGTGCCACACAACACGAAGAAGGGTATCTTCAATGTGAAGACGGGACTTTGCCTCCACAAGGACCGTGCGATGGTCACTCCTACCAATACTGTCATGGACAGATGCATCTGTGACAGTTAAATTTGTGAGAACGAGGTCAAATAGGTTTTTCCCTCCTTTTCGTTCCCCACCACCTGCCGCAGACACAGTCTAGCAGCTATGTCCTTTACGGCTCTGCCAGCTCAGTCGTTAATGGTGCTACTGAGTCATTCTTGCTGATGGACATTGAAGTCCCCCACCCAGAGATCATTCTGTGTCCCTGTTACCCTCAGTGCTTCGTCCAAGTGGTGTTCAGCATGGAGGATTACTGACTCACCAGGTGAGGAGGGCGGTAGGTGATAATCAGCAGGATGTTTCCTTGTCCATGTTTGACCTGATGCCGTCAAGCTTCATGGGGTCTAGAGTCAAGGGTCTGTCCTGCTGCTGGGAGCTGACATACCCGGGATGGTGATGGCAGTGTCTGGCACACTGTCTGTTAGCTATGATTCGGTGAGCATGACTATGTTTTCTGCTGCTTGACTAGTCTGTGGGACAGTTCTCCCAACTTTGGCTCAAGCCCCCTGATGTTTGTAAGGAGGACCTTACAGGATCGACAGGGCTGGGTTTGTCTTTGTTGCTTCTGGTGCCTAAATCGATGACGGGTGGCCTGTCCAGTTTCATTGCTTTTCTTAGATTTTGTAGCCGTTTCGTACAACTGAGCAGCTTGCTAGGCCATTTCAGAATCAACCACATTGCTGTGAGTCTGGAATCACATGTAGGCCAGACCAGGTTCGGATGGCAGATTTCCTTCCCTAATGGACATTGTTGAACCAGATGTGTTTTTACAATAATTGACAATGAACACCATGAGAATAGATATTTTAATTCTGGAGTTTTATTAAAGATAATTAATGATGTCAGAGTATGTCTTGTTTTGAAATGCAAATAAACCAGAAATTCTCTAAGCAACAGTTTGTAAGACGTCAGAAATGTAAGAGATTTGGATTGTTTAATTGTCCTGTGGTTTAAAATGTGTATGTGACCAGCAAGAAAAGCTGCTATTGTTTGTGCTGAGAACAATCCTGAGGCATCTGCAACATCCACAAGTGGTGATGAAATTACTGAAGGAAATGTAAACACATGCTCAACATCAAGGCAGTCTCTCATATCATCATCTGAACAAAGAATGAGACATCTCAGTTAACAATGGTAGCTTACGGTGGATGTTGATAGGACAGTGTGATCTTGTCAATGAAACATGCGGCCCACCTTGATATGAAAGGTGTAAAGGTCATTGCAGATAGTAATTCAGTGATAAGGTCAAGGAGCTTGGTCAGTTACTGAACGATTAGCAGGGAGGTAAATGCTCACTGGGTTATCATGTATGCATGACTCTTTGCAACATGTTTGTGACTAATGGGTGTATTGCTAACAGGTACATTGTGAATGGGTATTTTGTATAATTGTTAACTAGTAGTATTCCTACTGAATCTAGTAGAGTCATTGGTGTTTAATTTGAGCTTTGAGTGCTGTCTCATTATTTACTGTAATTCTCATGTTTGAACCATAGAGTAACCAATCAAAAAGATGGCAGTTTATGAACAATAATTGTTTATATATGTGGACATGAGGCTTCACATTATCATTCCCAGGAATGTAGACACAAAGACCTGCGTCCAGAGTTATGTCCTGGACAGTTTATAAACAACATTTGTTTATATATGTGGACATGAGGCTTCACATTATCATTGTCAGGAATGTAGACACAAAGACCTGTGTCCAGAGTTATGTCCGAGACAGTTTATAAACAACATTTGTTTATATATGTGGACATGAGGCTTCACATTATCATTGTCAGGAATGTAGAAACAAAGACCTGTGTCCAGAGTTATGTCCTGGACAGTTTATAAACAACATTCGTTTATATATGTGGACATGAGGCTTCACATTATCATTGTCAGGAATGTAGACACAAAGACCTGTGTCCAGAGTTATGTCCTGGACAGTTTATAAACAACATTCGTTTATATATGTGGACATGAGGCTTCACATTATCATTGTCAGGAATGTAGACACAAAGACCTGTGTCCAGAGTTATGTCCTGGACAGTTTATAAACAACATTCGTTTATATATGTGGACATGAGGCTTCACATTATCATTGTCAGGAATGTAGGCACAAAGACCTGTGTCCAGAGTTATGTCCTAGACAGTTTATAAACAACATTTGTTTATATATGTGGACATGAGGCTTCACATTATCATTGCCAGGAATGTAGACACAAAGACCTGTGTCCAGAGTTATGTCCGAGACAGTTTATAAACAACATTTGTTTATATATGTGGACATGAGGCTTCACATTATCATTGTCAGGAATGTAGACACAAAGACCTGTGTCCAGAGTTGTGTCCTAGACAGTTTATAAACAACATTTGTTTATATATGTGGACATGAGGCTTCACATTATCATTGCCAGGAATGTAGACACAAAGACCTGTGTCCAGAGTTATGTCCTAGACAGTTTATAAACAACATTTGTTTATATATGTGGACATGAGGCTTCACATTATCATTGTCAGGAATGTAGACACAAAGACCTGTGTCCAGAGTTATGTCCGAGACAGTTTATAAACAACATTTGTTCATATATGTGGACATGAGGCTTCACATTATCATTGTCAGGAATGTAGACACAAAGACCTGTGTCCAGAGTTATGTCCTAGACAGTTTATAAACAACATTTGTTTATATATGTGGACATGAGGCTTCACATTATCATTGTCAGGAATGTAGACACAAAGACCTGTGTCCAGAGTTATGTCCTGGACAGTTTATAAACAACATTCGTTTATATATGTGGACATGAGGCTTCACATTATCATTGTCAGGAATGTAGACACAAAGACCTGTGTCCAGAGTTATGTCCTAGACAGTTTATAAACAACATTTGTTTATATATGTGGACATGAGGCTTCACATTATCATTGCCAGGAATGTAGACACAAAGACCTGTGTCCAGAGTTATGTCCGAGACAGTTTATAAACAACATTTGTTTATATATGTGGACATGAGGCTTCACATTATCATTGCCAGGAATGTAGACACAAAGACCTGTGTCCAGAGTTATGTCCGAGACAGTTTATAAACAACATTTGTTTATATATGTGGACATGAGGCTTCACATTATCATTGTCAGGAATGTAGACACAAAGACCTGTGTCCAGAGTTATGTCCTGGACAGTTTATAAACAACATTTGTTTATATATGTGGACA
Source organism: Heterodontus francisci (assembly GCF_036365525.1). Classification (NCBI taxonomy): domain Eukaryota; kingdom Metazoa; phylum Chordata; class Chondrichthyes; order Heterodontiformes; family Heterodontidae; genus Heterodontus; species Heterodontus francisci. Next base: position 900,087 of record NW_027140130.1, on the reverse strand, counting down.
TGAGGCTTCACATTATCATTGTCAGGAATGTAGACACAAAGACCTGTGTCCAGAGTTATGTCCTAGACAGTTTATAAACAACATTTGTTTATATATGTGGACATGAGGCTTCACATTATCATTGCCAGGAATGTAGACACAAAGACCTGTGTCCAGAGTTATGTCCTGGACAGTTTATAAACAACATTTGTTTATATATGTGGACATGAGGCTTCACATTATCATTGTCAGGAAAGTAGACACAAAGACCTGTGTCCAGAGTTATGTCCTAGACAGTTTATAAACAACATTTGTTTATATATGTGGACATGAGGCTTCACATTATCATTGCCAGGAATGTAGACACAAAGACCTGTGTCCAGAGTTATGTCCTGGACAGTTTATAAACAACATTTGTTTATATATGTGGACATGAGGCTTCACATTATCATTGCCAGGAAAGTAGACACAAAGACCTGTGTCCAGAGTTATGTCCTAGATAGTTTATAAACAACATTTGTTTATATATGTGGACATGAGGCTTCACATTATCATTGTCAGGAATGTAGACACAAAGACCTGTGTCCAGAGTTATGTCCTAGACAGTTGATAAACAACATTTGTTTATATATGTGGACATGAGGCTTCACATTATCATTGTCAGGAATGTAGACACAAAGACCTGTGTCCAGAGTTATGTCCGAGACAGTTTATAAACAACATTTGTTTATATATGTGGACATGAGGCTTCACATTATCATTGTCAGGAATGTAGACACAAAGACCTGTGTCCAGAGTTATGTCCGAGACAGTTTATAAACAACATTTGTTTATATATGTGGACATGAGGCTTCACATTATCATTGTCAGGAATGTAGACACACAGACCTGTGTCCAGAGTTATGTCCGAGACAGTTTATAAACAACATTTGTTTATATATGTGGACATGAGGCTTCACATTATCATTGCCAGGAATGTAGACACAAAGACCTGTGTCCAGAGTTATGTCCGAGACAGTTTATAAACAACATTTGTTTATATATATGGACATGAGGCTTCACATTATCATTGCCAGGAATGTAGACACAAAGACCTGTGTCCAGAGTTATGTCCTAGACAGTTTATAAACAACATTTGTTTATATATGTGGACATGAGGCTTCACATTATCATTGTCAGCAATATAGACACAAAGACCTGTGTCCAGAGCTATGTCCTGGACAGTTTATAAACAACATTTGTTTATATATGTGGACATGAGGCTTCACATTATCATTGTCAGGAATGTAGACACAAAGACCTGTGTCCAGAGTTATGTCCGAGACAGTTTATAAACAACATTTGTTTATATATGTGGACATGAGGCTTCACATTATCATTGTCAGGAATGTAGACACAAAGACCTGTGTCCAGAGTTATGTCCTAGACAGTTTATAAACAACATTTGTTTATATATGTGGACATGAGGCTTCACATTATCATTGCCAGGAATGTAGACACAAAGACCTGTGTCCAGAGTTATGTCCTAGACAGTTTATAAACAACATTTGTTTATATATGTGGACATGAGGCTTCACATTATCATTGCCAGGAATGTAGACACAAAGACCTGTGTCCAGAGTTATGTCCTAGATAGTTTATAAACAACATTTGTTTATATATGTGGACATGAGGCTTCACATTATCATTGTCAGGAATGTAGACACAAAGACCTGTGTCCAGAGTTATGTCCTAGACAGTTTATAAACAACATTTGTTTATATATGTGGACATGAGGCTTCACATTATCATTGCCAGGAATGTAGACACAAAGACCTGTGTCCAGAGTTATGTCCTAGATAGTTTATAAACAACATTTGTTTATATATGTGGACATGAGGCTTCACATTATCATTGTCAGGAATGTAGACACAAAGACCTGTGTCCAGAGTTATGTCCGAGACAGTTTATAAACAACATTTGTTTATATATGTGGACATTAGGCTTCACATTATCATTGTCAGGAATGTAGACACACAGACCTGTGTCCAGAGTTATGTCCGAGACAGTTTATAAACAACATTTGTTTATATATGTGGACATGAGGCTTCACATTATCATTGTCAGGAATGTAGACACAAAGACCTGTGTCCAGAGTTATGTCCGAGACAGTTTATAAACAACATTTGTTTATATATATGGACATGAGGCTTCACATTATCATTGCCAGGAATGTAGACACAAAGACCTGTGTCCAGAGTTATGTCCTAGACAGTTTATAAACAACATTTGTTTATATATGTGGACATGAGGCTTCACATTATCATTGTCAGCAATATAGACACAAAGACCTGTGTCCAGAGCTATGTCCTGGACAGTTTATAAACAACATTTGTTTATATATGTGGACATGAGGCTTCACATTATCATTGTCAGGAATGTAGACACAAAGACCTGTGTCCAGAGTTATGTCCGAGACAGTTTATAAACAACATTTGTTTATATATGTGGACATGAGGCTTCACATTATCATTGTCAGGAATGTAGACACAAAGACCTGTGTCCAGAGTTATGTCCTAGACAGTTTATAAACAACATTTGTTTATATATGTGGACATGAGGCTTCACATTATCATTGCCAGGAATGTAGACACAAAGACCTGTGTCCAGAGTTATGTCCTAGACAGTTTATAAACAACATTTGTTTATATATGTGGACATGAGGCTTCACATTATCATTGTCAGGAATGTAGACACAAAGACCTGTGTCCAGAGTTATGTCCGAGACAGTTTATAAACAACATTTGTTTATATATGTGGACATGAGGCTTCACATTATCATTGTCAGGAATGTAGACACACAGACCTGTGTCCAGAGTTATGTCCGAGACAGTTTATAAACAACATTTGTTTATATATGTGGACATGAGGCTTCACATTATCATTGTCAGGAATGTAGACACAAAGACCTGTGTCCAGAGTTATGTCCGAGACAGTTTATAAACAACATTTGTTTATATATATGGACATGAGGCTTCACATTATCATTGCCAGGAATGTAGACACAAAGACCTGTGTCCAGAGTTATGTCCAAGACAGTTTATAAACAACATTTGTTTATATATGTGGACATGAGGCTTCACATTATCATTGTCAGCAATATAGACACAAAGACCTGTGTCCAGAGTTATGTCCTGGACAGTTTATAAACAACATTTGTTTATATATGTGGACATGAGGCTTCACATTATCATTGTCAGGAATGTAGACACAAAGACCTGTGTCCAGAGTTATGTCCGAGACAGTTTATAAACAACATTTGTTTATATATGTGGACATGAGGCTTCACATTATCATTGTCAGGAATGTAGACACAAAGACCTGTGTCCAGAGTTATGTCCTAGACAGTTTATAAACAACATTTGTTTATATATGTGGACATGAGGCTTCACATTATCATTGTCAGGAATGTAGACACGAAGACCTGTGTCCAGAGTTATGTCCGAGACAGTTTATAAACAACATTTGTTCATATATGTGGACATGAGGCTTCACATTATCATTGTCAGGAATGTAGACACAAAGACCTGTGTCCAGAGTTATGTCCTAGACAGTTTATAAACAACATTTGTTTATATATGTGGACATGAGGCTTCACATTATCATTGTCAGGAATGTAGACACAAAGACCTGTGTCCAGAGTTATGTCCTGGACAGTTTATAAACAACATTCGTTTATATATGTGGACATGAGGCTTCACATTATCATTGTCAGGAATGTAGACACAAAGACCTGTGTCCAGAGTTATGTCCTAGACAGTTTATAAACAACATTTGTTTATATATGTGGACATGAGGCTTCACATTATCATTGCCAGGAATGTAGACACAAAGACCTGTGTCCAGAGTTATGTCCGAGACAGTTTATAAACAACATTTGTTTATATATGTGGACATGAGGCTTCACATTATCATTGTCAGGAATGTAGACACAAAGACCTGTGTCCAGAGTTATGTCCTAGACAGTTTATAAACAACATTTGTTTATATATGTGGACATGAGGCTTCACATTATCATTGTCAGGAATGTAGACACAAAGACCTGTGTCCAGAGTTATGTCCGAGACAGTTTATAAACAACATTTGTATATATATGTGGACATGAGGCTTCACATTATCATTGCCAGGAATGTAGACACAAAGACCTGTGTCCAGAGTTATGTCCTGGACAGTTTATAAACAACATTTGTTTATATATGTGGACATGAGGCTTCACATTATCATTGTCAGGAAAGTAGACACAAAGACCTGTGTCCAGAGTTATGTCCTAGACAGTTTATAAACAACATTTGTTTATATATGTGGACATGAGGCTTCACATTATCATTGCCAGGAATGTAGACACAAAGACCTGTGTCCAGAGTTATGTCCTGGACAGTTTATAAACAACATTTGTTTATATATGTGGACATGAGGCTTCACATTATCATTGCCAGGAAAGTAGACACAAAGACCTGTGTCCAGAGTTATGTCCTAGACAGTTTATAAACAACATTTGTTTATATATGTGGACATGAGGCTTCACATTATCATTGTCAGGAATGTAGACACAAAGACCTGTGTCCAGAGTTATGTCCTAGAGAGTTGATAAACAACATTTGTTTATATATGTGGACATGAGGCTTCACATTATCATTGTCAGGAATGTAGACACAAAGACCTGTGTCCAGAGTTATGTCCGAGACAGTTTATAAACAACATTTGTTTATATATGTGGACATGAGGCTTCACATTATCATTGTCAGGAATGTAGACACAAAGACCTGTGTCCAGAGTTATGTCCTAGACAGTTTATAAACAACATTTGTTTATATATGTGGACATGAGGCTTCACATTATCATTGTCAGGAATGTAGACACAAAGACCTGTGTCCAGAGTTATGTCCTAGACAGTTTATAAACAACATTTGTTTATATATGTGGACATGAGGCTTCACATTATCATTGCCAGGAATGTAGACACAAAGACCTGTGTCCAGAGTTATGTCCTAGACAGTTTATAAACAACATCTGTTTATATATGTGGACATGAGGCTTCACATTATCATTGTCAGGAATGTAGACACAAAGACCTGTGTCCAGAGTTATGTCCTGGACAGTTTATAAACAACATTTGTTTATATATGTGGACATGAGGCTTCACATTATCATTGTCAGGAATGTAGACACAAAGACCTGTGTCCAGAGTTATGTCCTAGACAGTTTATAAACAACATTTGTTTATATATGTGGACATGAGGCTTCACATTATCATTGCCAGGAATGTAGACACAAAGACCTGTGTCCAGAGTTATGTCCTGGACAGTTTATAAACAACATTTGTTTATATATGTGGACATGAGGCTTCACATTATCATTGCCAGGAATGTAGACACAAAGACCTGTGTCCAGAGTTATGTCCTAGACAGTTTATAAACAACATTTGTTTATATATGTGGACATGAGGCTTCACATTATCATTGCCAGGAATGTAGACACAAAGACCTGTGTCCAGAGTTATGTCCTAGACAGTTTATAAACAACATTTGTTTATATATGTGGACATGAGGCTTCACATTATCATTGTCAGGAATGTAGACACAAAGACCTGTGTCCAGAGTTATGTCCTAGACAGTTTATAAACAACATTTGTTTATATATGTGGACATGAGGCTTCACATTATCATTGCCAGGAATGTAGACACAAAGACCTGTGTCCAGAGTTATGTCCTAGATAGTTTATAAACAACATTTGTTTATATATGTGGACATGAGGCTTCACATTATCATTGTCAGGAATGTAGACACAAAGACCTGTGTCCAGAGTTATGTCCTAGACAGTTTATAAACAACATTTGTTTATATATGTGGACATGAGGCTTCACATTATCATTGCCAGGAATGTAGACACAAAGACCTGTGTCCAGAGTTATGTCCTAGATAGTTTATAAACAACATTTGTTTATATATGTGGACATGAGGCTTCACATTATCATTGTCAGGAATGTAGACACAAAGACCTGTGTCCAGAGTTATGTCCGAGACAGTTTATAAACAACATTTGTTTATATATGTGGACATTAGGCTTCACATTATCATTGTCAGGAATGTAGACACACAGACCTGTGTCCAGAGTTATGTCCGAGACAGTTTATAAACAACATTTGTTTATATATGTGGACATGAGGCTTCACATTATCATTGTCAGGAATGTAGACACAAAGACCTGTGTCCAGAGTTATGTCCGAGACAGTTTATAAACAACATTTGTTTATATATATGGACATGAGGCTTCACATTATCATTGCCAGGAATGTAGACACAAAGACCTGTGTCCAGAGTTATGTCCTAGACAGTTTATAAACAACATTTGTTTATATATGTGGACATGAGGCTTCACATTATCATTGTCAGCAATATAGACACAAAGACCTGTGTCCAGAGTTATGTCCTGGACAGTTTATAAACAACATTTGTTTATATATGTGGACATGAGGCTTCACATTATCATTGTCAGGAATGTAGACACAAAGACCTGTGTCCAGAGTTATGTCCGAGACAGTTTATAAACAACATTTGTTTATATATGTGGACATGAGGCTTCACATTATCATTGTCAGGAATGTAGACACAAAGACCTGTGTCCAGAGTTATGTCCTAGACAGTTTATAAACAACATTTGTTTATATATGTGGACATGAGGCTTCACATTATCATTGCCAGGAATGTAGACACAAAGACCTGTGTCCAGAGTTATGTCCTAGACAGTTTATAATCAACATTTGTTTATATATGTGGACATGAGGCTTCACATTATCATTGTCAGGAATGTAGACACAAAGACCTGTGTCCAGAGTTATGTCCGAGACAGTTTATAAACAACATTTGTTTATATATGTGGACATGAGGCTTCACATTATCATTGTCAGGAATGTAGACACACAGACCTGTGTCCAGAGTTATGTCCGAGACAGTTTATAAACAACATTTGTTTATATATGTGGACATGAGGCTTCAGATTATCATTGTCAGGAATGTAGACACAAAGACCTGTGTCCAGAGTTATGTCCGAGACAGTTTATAAACAACATTTGTTTATATATATGGACATGAGGCTTCACATTATCATTGCCAGGAATGTAGACACAAAGACCTGTGTCCAGAGTTATGTCCTAGACAGTTTATAAACAACATTTGTTTATATATGTGGACATGAGGCTTCACATTATCATTGTCAGCAATATAGACACAAAGACCTATGTCCAGAGTTATGTCCTGGACAGTTTATAAACAACATTTGTTTATATATGTGGACATGAGGCTTCACATTATCATTGTCAGGAATGTAGACACAAAGACCTGTGTCCAGAGTTATGTCCGAGACAGTTTATAAACAACATTTGTTTATATATGTGGACAGGAGGCTTCACATTATCATTGTCAGGAATGTAGACACAAAGACCTGTGTCCAGAGTTATGTCCTAGACAGTTTATAAACAACATTTGTTTATATATGTGGACATGAGGCTTCACATTATCATTGTCAGGAATGTAGACACAAAGACCTGTGTCCAGAGTTATGTCCTAGACAGTTTATAAACAACATTTGTTTATATATGTGGACATGAGGCTTCACATTATCATTGTCAGGAATGTAGACACAAAGACCTGTGTCCAGAGTTATGTCCTAGACAGTTTATAAACAACATTTGTTTATATATGTGGACATGAGTCTTCACATTATCATTGTCAGGAATGTAGACACAAAGACCTGTGTCCAGAGTTATGTCCGAGACAGTTTATAAACAACATTTGTTTATATATGTGGACATGAGGCTTCACATTATCATTGCCAGGAATGTAGACACAAAGACCTGTGTCCAGAGTTATGTCCGAGACAGTTTATAAACAACATTTGTTTATATATGTGGACATGAGGCTTCACATTATCATTGCCAGGAATGTAGACACAAAGACCTGTGTCCAGAGTTATGTCCGAGACAGTTTATAAACAACATTTGTTTATATATGTGGACATGAGGCTTCACATTATCATTGTCAGGAATGTAGACACAAAGACCTGTGTCCAGAGTTATGTCCGAGACAGTTTATAAACAACATTTGTTTATATATGTGGACATGAGGCTTCACATTGTCATTGTCAGGAATGTAGACACAAAGACCTGTGTCCAGAGTTATGTCCTAGACAGTTTATAAACAACATTTGTTTATATATGTGGACATGAGGCTTCACATTATCATTGCCAGGAATGTAGACACAAAGACCTGTGTCCAGAGATATGTCCGAGACAGTTTATAAACAACATTTGTTTCTATATGTGGACATGAGGCTTCACATTATCATTGCCAGGAATGTAGACACAAAGACCTGTGTCCAGAGTTATCTCCGAGACAGTTTATAAACAACATTTGTTTATATATGTGGACATGAGGCTTCACATTATCATTGTCAGGAATGTAGACACAAAGACCTGTGTCCAGAGTTATGTCCGAGACAGTTTATAAACAACATTTGTTTATATATGTGGACATGAGGCTTCACATTATCATTGCCAGGAATGTAGACACAAAGACCTGTGTCCAGAGTTATGTCCGAGACAGTTTATAAACAACATTTGTTTATATATGTGGACATGAGGCTTCACATTATCATTGCCAGGAATGTAGACACAAAGACCTGTGTCCAGAGTTATGTCCGAGACAGTTTATAAACAACATTTGTTTATATATGTGGACATGAGGCTTCACATTATCATTGCCAGGAATGTAGACACAAATACCTGTGTCCAGAGTTATGTCCGAGACAGTTTATAAACAACATTTGTTTATATATGTGGACATGAGGCTTCACATTATCATTGTCAGGAATGTAGACACAAAGACCTGTGTCCAGAGTTATGTCCGAGACAGTTTATAAACAACATTTGTTTATATATGTGGACATGAGGCTTCACATTATCATTGTCAGGAATGTAGACACAAAGACCTGTGTCCAGAGTTATGTCCTAGACAGTTTATAAACAACATTTGTTTATATATGTGGACATGAGGCTTCACATTATCATTGTCAGGAATGTAGACACAAAGACCTGTGTCCAGAGTTATGTCCGAGACAGTTTATAAACAACATTTGTTTATATATGTGGACATGAGGCTTCACATTATCATTGTCAGGAATGTAGACACAAAGACCTGTGTCCAGAGTTATGTCCTAGACAGTTTATAAACAACATTTGTTTATATATATGGACATGAGGCTTCACATTATCATTGCCAGGAATGTAGACACAAAGACCTGTGTCCAGAGTTATGTCCTAGACAGTTTATAAACAACATTTGTTTATATATGTGGACATGAGGCTTCACATTATCATTGCCAGGAATGTAGACACAAAGACCTGTGTCCAGAGTTATGTCCGAGACAGTTTATAAACAACATTTGTTTATATATGTGGACATGAGGCTTCACATTATCATTGCCAGGAATGTAGACACAAAGACCTGTGTCCAGAGTTATGTCCGAGACAGTTTATAAACAACATTTGTTTCTATATGTGGACATGAGGCTTCACATTATCATTGCCAGGAAAGTAGACACAAAGACCTGTGTCCAGAGTTATGTCCGAGACAGTTTATAAACAACATTTGTTTATATATGTGGACATGAGGCTTCACATTATCATTGTCAGGAATGCAGACACAAAGACCTGTGTCCAGAGTTATGTCCGAGACAGTTTATAAACAACATTTGTTTATATATGTGGACATGAGGCTTCACATTATCATTGTCAGGAATGTAGACACAAAGACCTGTGTCCAGAGTTATGTCCTAGACAGTTTATAAACAACATTTGTTTATATATGTGGACATGAGGCTTCACATTATCATTGTCAGGAATGTAGACACAAAGACCTGTGTCCAGAGTTATGTCCGAGACAGTTTATAAACAACATTAGTTTATATATGTGGACATGAGGCTTCACATTATCATTGTCAGGAATGTAGACACAAAGACCTGTGTCCAGAGTTATTTCCTGGACAGTTTATAAACAACATTTGTTTATATATGTGGACATGAGGCTTCACATTATCATTGTCAGGAATGTAGACACAAAGACCTGTGTCCAGAGTTATGTCTGAGACAGTTTATAAACAACATTTGTTTATATATGTGGACATGAGGCTTCACATTATCATTGTCAGGAATGTAGACACAAAGACCTGTGTCCAGAGTTATGTCCGAGACAGTTTATAAACAACATTTGTTTATATATGTGGACATGAGGCTTCACATTATCATTGTCAGGAATGTAGACACAAAGACCTGTGTCCAGAGTTATGTCCGAGACAGTTTATAAACAACATTTGTTTATATATGTGGACATGAGGCTTCACATTATCATTGTCAGGAATGTAGACACAAAGACCTGTGTCCAGAGTTATGTCCTAGACAGTTTATAAACAACATTTGTTTATATATGTGGACATGAGGCTTCACATTATCATTGTCAGGAATGTAGACACAAAGACCTGTGTCCAGAGTTATGTCCGAGACAGTTTATAAACAACATTTGTTTATATATGTGGACATGAGGCTTCACATTATCATTGTCAGGAATGTAGACACAAAGACCTGTGTCCAGAGTTATGTCCGAGACAGTTTATAAACAACATTTGTTTATATATGTGGACATGAGGCTTCACATTATCATTGTCAGGAATGTAGACACAAAGACCTGTGTCCAGAGTTATGTCTGAGACAGTTTATAAACAACATTTGTTTATATATGTGGACATGAGGCTTCACATTATCATTGTCAGGAATGTAGACACAAAGACCTGTCTCCAGAGTTATGTCCGAGACAGTTTATAAACAACATTTGTTTATATATATGGACATGAGGCTTCACATTATCATTGCCAGGAATGTAGACACAAAGACCTGTGTCCAGAGTTATGTCCTGGACAGTTTATAAACAACATTTGTTTATATATGTGGACATGAGGCTTCACATTATCATTGTCAGCAATGTAGACACAAAGACCTGTGTCCAGAGTTATGTCCGAGACAGTTTATAAACAACATTTGTTTATATATGTGGACATGAGGCTTCACATTATCATTGTCAGGAATGTAGACACAAAGACCTGTGTCCAGAGTTATGTCCTAGACAGTTTATAAACAACATTTGTTTATATATGTGGACATGAGGCTTCACATTATCATTGCCAGGAATGTAGACACAAAGACCTGTGTCCAGAGTTATGTCCTAGACAGTTTATAAACAACATTTGTTTATATATATGGACATGAGGCTTCACATTATCATTGTCAGGAATGTAGACACAAAGACCTGTGTCCAGAGTTATGTCCTAGACAGTTTATAAACAACATTTGTTTATATATGTGGACATGAGTCTTCACATTATCATTGTCAGGAATGTAGACACAAAGACCTGTGTCCAGAGTTATGTCCGAGACAGTTTATAAACAACATTTGTTTATATATGTGGACATGAGGCTTCACATTATCATTGCCAGGAATGTAGACACAAAGACCTGTGTCCAGAGTTATGTCCGAGACAGTTTATAAACAACATTTGTTTATATATGTGGACATGAGGCTTCACATTATCATTGCCAGGAATGTAGACACAAAGACCTGTGTCCAGAGTTATGTCCGAGACAGTTTATAAACAACATTTGTTTATATATGTGGACATGAGGCTTCACATTATCATTGTCAGGAATGTAGACACAAAGACCTGTGTCCAGAGTTATGTCCTAGACAGTTTATAAACAACATTTGTTTATATATGTGGACATGAGGCTTCACATTATCATTGCCAGGAATGTAGACACAAAGACCTGTGTCCAGAGTTATGTCCGAGACAGTTTATAAACAACATTTGTTTATATATGTGGACATGAGGCTTCACATTATCATTGCCAGGAATGTAGACACAAAGACCTGTGTCCAGAGTTATGTCCGAGACAGTTTATAAACAACATTTGTTTATATATGTGGACATGAGGCTTCACATTATCATTGTCAGGAATGTAGACACAAAGACCTGTGTCCAGAGTTATGTCCGAGACAGTTTATAAACAACATTTGTTTATATATGTGGACATGAGGCTTCACATTATCATTGTCAGCAATGTAGACACAAAGACCTGTGTCCAGAGTTATGTCCTGGACAGTTTATAAACAACATTTGTTTATATATGTGGACATGAGGCTTCACATTATCATTGTCAGGAATGTAGACACAAAGACCTGTGTCCAGAGTTATGTCCGAGACAGGTTATAAACAACATTTGTTTATATATGTGGACATGAGGCTTCACATTATCATTGTCAGGAATGTAGACACAAAGACCTGTGTCCAGAGTTATGTCCTAGACAGTTTATAAACAACATTTGTTTATATATGTGGACATGAGGCTTCACATTATCATTGCCAGGAATGTAGACACAAAGACCTGTGTCCAGAGTTATGTCCTAGACAGTTTATAAACAACATTTGTTTATATATGTGGACATGAGGATTCACATTATCATTGTCAGGAATATAGACACAAAGACCTGTGTCCAGAGTTATGTCCTAGACAGTTTATAAACAACATTTGTTTATATATGTGGACATGAGGCTTCACATTATCATTGTCAGGAATGTAGACACAAAGACCTGTGTCCAGAGTTATGTCCGAGACAGTTTATAAACAACATTTGTTTATATATGTGGACATGAGGCTTCACATTATCATTGCCAGGAATGTAGACACAAAGACCTGTGTCCAGAGTTATGTCCGAGACAGTTTATAAACAACATTTGTTTATATATGTGGACATGAGGCTTCACATTATCATTGCCAGGAATGTAGACACAAAGACCTGTGTCCACAGTTATGTCCGAGACAGTTTATAAACAACATTTGTTTATATATGTGGACATGAGGCTTCACATTATCATTGTCAGGAATGTAGACACAAAGACCTGTGTCCAGAGTTATGTCCTAGACAGTTTATAAACAACATTTGTTTATATATGTGGACATGAGGCTTCACATTATCATTGCCAGGAATGTAGACACAAAGACCTGTGTCCAGAGTTATGTCCGAGACAGTTTATAAACAACATTTGTTTATATATGTGGACATGAGGCTTCACATTATCATTGCCAGGATTGTAGACACAAAGACCTGTGTCCAGAGTTATGTCCGAGACAGTTTATAAACAACATTTGTTTATATATGTGGACATGAGGCTTCACATTATCATTGTCAGGAATGTAGACACAAAGACCTGTGTCCAGAGTTATGTCCGAGACAGTTTATAAACAACATTTGTTTATATATGTGGACATGAGGCTTCACATTATCATTGCCAGGAATGTAGACACAAAGACCTGTGTCCAGAGTTATGTCCGAGACAGTTTATAAACAACATTTGTTTATATATGTGGACATGAGGCTTCACATTATCATTGTCAGGAATGTAGACACAAAGACCTGTGTCCAGAGTTATGTCCGAGACAGTTTATAAACAACATTTGTTTATATATGTGGACATGAGGCTTCACATTATCATTGCCAGGAATGTAGACACAAAGACCTGTGTCCAGAGTTATGTCCGAGACAGTTTATAAACAACATTTGTTTATATATGTGGACATGAGGCTTCACATTATCATTGTCAGGAATGTAGACACAAAGACCTGTGTCCAGAGTTATGTCCTAGACAGTTTATAAACAACATTTGTTTATATATGTGGACATGAGGCTTCACATTATCATTGCCAGGAATGTAGACACAAAGACCTGTGTCCAGAGTTATGTCCAAGACAGTTTATAAACAACATTTGTTTATATATGTGGACATGAGGCTTCACATTATCATTGCCAGGAATGTAGACACAAAGACCTGTGTCCAGAGTTATGTCCGAGACAGTTTATAAACAACATTTGTTTATATATGTGGACATGAGGCTTCACATTATCATTGTAAGGAATGTAGACACAAAGACCTGTGTCCAGAGTTATGTCCGAGACAGTTTATAAACAACATTTGTTTATATATGTGGACATGAGGCTTCACATTATCATTGCCAGGAATGTAGACACAAAGACCTGTGTCCAGAGTTAAGTCCTAGACAGTTTATAAACAACATTTGTTTATATATGTGGACATGAGGCTTCACATTATCATTGTCAGGTATGTAGACACAAAGACCTGTGTCCAGAGTTATGTCCGAGACAGTTTATAAACAACATTTGTTTATATATGTGGACATGAGGCTTCACATTATCATTGTCAGGAATGTAGACACAAAGACCTGTGTCCAGAGTTATGTCCGAGACAGTTTATAAACAACATTTGTTTATATATGTGGACATGAGGCTTCACATTATCATTGTCAGGAATGTAGACACAAAGACCTGTGTCCAGAGTTATGTCCTAGACAGTTTATAAACAACATTTGTTTATATATGTGGACATGAGGCTTCACATTATCATTGCCAGGAATGTAGACACAAAGACCTGTGTCCAGAGTTATGTCCTGGACAGTTTATAAACAACATTTGTTTATATATGTGAACATGAGGCTTCACATTATCATTGTCAGGAATGTAGACACAAAGACCTCTGTCCAGAGTTATGTCCTGGACAGTTTATAAACAACATTTGTTTATATATGTGGACATGAGGCTTCACATTATCATTGTCAGGAATGTAGACACAAAGACCTGTGTCCAGAGTTATGTCCTAGACAGTTTATAAACAAAATTTGTTTATATATGTGGACATGAGGCTCCACATTATCATTGTCAGGAATGTAGACACAAAGACCTGTGTCCAGAGTTATGTCCCAGACAGTTTATGAACAACATTTGTTTATATATGTGGACATGAGGCTTCACATTATCATTGTCAGGAATGTAGACACAAAGACCTGTGTCCAGAGTTATGTCCTAGACAGTTTATAAACAACATTTGTTTATATATGTGGACATGAGGCTTCACATTATCATTGTCAGGAATGTAGACACAAAGACCTGTGTCCAGAGTTATGTCCGAGACAGTTTATAAACAACATTTGTTTATATATGTGGACATGAGGCTTCACATTATCATTGTCAGGAATGTAGACACAAAGACCTGTGTCCAGAGTTATGTCCGAGACAGTTTATAAACAACATTTGTTTATATATGTGGACATGAGGCTTCACATTATCATTGTCAGGAATGTAGACACAAAGACCTGTGTCCAGAGTTATGTCCGAGACAGTTTATAAACAACATTTGTTTATATATGTGGACATGAGAATTCACATTATCATTGCCAGGAATGTAGACACAAAGACCTGTGTCCAGAGTTATGTCCTGGACAGTTTATAAACAACATTTGTTTATATATGTGGACATGAGGCTTCACATTATCATTGTCAGGAATGTAGACACAAAGACCTGTGTCCAGAGTTATGTCCTAGACAGTTTATAAACAACATTTGTTTATATATATGGACATGAGGCTTCACATTATCATTGCCAGGAATGTAGACACAAAGACCTGTGTCCAGAGTTATGTCCTAGACAGTTTATAAACAACATTTGTTTATATATGTGGACATGAGGCTTCACATTATCATTGCCAGGAATGTAGACACAAAGACCTGTGTCCAGAGTTATGTCCGAGACAGTTTATAAACAACATTTGTTTATATATGTGGACATGAGGCTTCACATTATCATTGTCAGGAATGTAGACACAAAGACCTGTGTCCAGAGTTATGTCCTAGACAGTTTATAAACAACATTTGTTTATATATGTGGACATGAGGCTTCACATTATCATTGCCAGGAATGTAGACACAAAGACCTGTGTCCAGAGTTATGTCCGAGACAGTTTATAAACAACATTTGTTTCTATATGTGGACATGAGGCTTCACATTATCATTGCCAGGAATGTAGACACAAAGACCTGTGTCCAGAGTTATGTCCGAGACAGTTTATAAACAACATTTGTTTATATATGTGGACATGAGGCTTCACATTATCATTGTCAGGAATGTAGACACAAAGACCTGTGTCCAGAGTTATGTCCGAGACAGTTTATAAACAACATTTGTTTATATATGTGGACATGAGGCTTCACATTATCATTGTCAGGAATGTAGACACAAAGACCTGTGTCCAGAGTTATGTCCTAGACAGTTTATAAACAACATTTGTTTATATATGTGGACATGAGGCTTCACATTATCATTGTCAGGAATGTAGACACAAAGACCTGTGTCCAGAGTTATGTCCGAGACAGTTTATAAACAACATTAGTTTATATATGTGGACATGAGGCTTCACATTATCATTGTCAGGAATGTAGACACAAAGACCTGTGTCCAGAGTTATTTCCTGGACAGTTTATAAACAACATTTGTTTATATATGTGGACATGAGGCTTCACATTATCATTGTCAGGAATGTAGACACAAAGACCTGTGTCCAGAGTTATGTCTGAGACAGTTTATAAACAACATTTGTTTATATATGTGGACATGAGGCTTCACATTATCATTGTCAGGAATGTAGACACAAAGACCTGTCTCCAGAGTTATGTCCGAGACAGTTTATAAACAACATTTGTTTATATATATGGACATGAGGCTTCACATTATCATTGCCAGGAATGTAGACACAAAGACCTGTGTCCAGAGTTATGTCCTAGACAGTTTATAAACAACATTTGTTTATATATGTGGACATGAGGTTTCACATTATCATTGTCAGCAATGTAGACACAAAGACCTGTGTCCAGAGTTATGTCCTAGACAGTTTATAAACAACATTTGTTTATATATGTGGACATGAGGCTTCACATTATCATTGTCAGGAATGTAGACACAAAGACCTGTGTCCAGAGTTATGTCCGAGACAGTTTATAAACAACATTTGTTTATATATGTGGACATGAGGCTTCACATTATCATTGTCAGGAATGTAGACACAAAGACCTGTGTCCAGAGTTATGTCCGAGACAGTTTATAAACAACATTTGTTTATATATGTGGACATGAGGCTTCACATTATCATTGTCAGGAATGTAGACACAAAGACCTGTGTCCAGAGTTATGTCTGAGACAGTTTATAAACAACATTTGTTTATATATGTGGACATGAGGCTTCACATTATCATTGTCAGGAATGTAGACACAAAGACCTGTCTCCAGAGTTATGTCCGAGACAGTTTATAAACAACATTTGTTTATATATATGGACATGAGGCTTCACATTATCATTGCCAGGAATGTAGACACAAAGACCTGTGTCCAGAGTTATGTCCTGGACAGTTTATAAACAACATTTGTTTATATATGTGGACATGAGGCTTCACATTATCATTGTCAGCAATGTAGACACAAAGACCTGTGTCCAGAGTTATGTCCGAGACAGTTTATAAACAACATTTGTTTATATATGTGGACATGAGGCTTCACATTATCATTGTCAGGAATGTAGACACAAAGACCTGTGTCCAGAGTTATGTCCTAGACAGTTTATAAACAACATTTGTTTATATATGTGGACATGAGGCTTCACATTATCATTGCCAGGAATGTAGACACAAAGACCTGTGTCCAGAGTTATGTCCTAGACAGTTTATAAACAACATTTGTTTATATATATGGACATGAGGCTTCACATTATCATTGTCAGGAATGTAGACACAAAGACCTGTGTCCAGAGTTATGTCCTAGACAGTTTATAAACAACATTTGTTTATATATGTGGACATGAGTCTTCACATTATCATTGTCAGGAATGTAGACACAAAGACCTGTGTCCAGAGTTATGTCCGAGACAGTTTATAAACAACATTTGTTTATATATGTGGACATGAGGCTTCACATTATCATTGCCAGGAATGTAGACACAAAGACCTGTGTCCAGAGTTATGTCCGAGACAGTTTATAAACAACATTTGTTTATATATGTGGACATGAGGCTTCACATTATCATTGCCAGGAATGTAGACACAAAGACCTGTGTCCAGAGTTATGTCCGAGACAGTTTATAAACAACATTTGTTTATATATGTGGACATGAGGCTTCACATTATCATTGTCAGGAATGTAGACACAAAGACCTGTGTCCAGAGTTATGTCCTAGACAGTTTATAAACAACATTTGTTTATATATGTGGACATGAGGCTTCACATTATCATTGCCAGGAATGTAGACACAAAGACCTGTGTCCAGAGTTATGTCCGAGACAGTTTATAAACAACATTTGTTTATATATGTGGACATGAGGCTTCACATTATCATTGCCAGGAATGTAGACACAAAGACCTGTGTCCAGAGTTATGTCCGAGACAGTTTATAAACAACATTTGTTTATATATGTGGACATGAGGCTTCACATTATCATTGTCAGGAATGTAGACACAAAGACCTGTGTCCAGAGTTATGTCCGAGACAGTTTATAAACAACATTTGTTTATATATGTGGACATGAGGCTTCACATTATCATTGTCAGCAATGTAGACACAAAGACCTGTGTCCAGAGTTATGTCCTGGACAGTTTATAAACAACATTTGTTTATATATGTGGACATGAGGCTTCACATTATCATTGTCAGGAATGTAGACACAAAGACCTGTGTCCAGAGTTATGTCCGAGACAGGTTATAAACAACATTTGTTTATATATGTGGACATGAGGCTTCACATTATCATTGTCAGGAATGTAGACACTAAGACCTGTGTCCAGAGTTATGTCCTAGACAGTTTATAAACAACATTTGTTTATATATGTGGACATGAGGCTTCACATTATCATTGCCAGGAATGTAGACACAAAGACCTGTGTCCAGAGTTATGTCCTAGACAGTTTATAAACAACATTTGTTTATATATGTGGACATGAGGATTCACATTATCATTGTCAGGAATATAGACACAAAGACCTGTGTCCAGAGTTATGTCCTAGACAGTTTATAAACAACATTTGTTTATATATGTGGACATGAGGCTTCACATTATCATTGTCAGGAATGTAGACACAAAGACCTGTGTCCAGAGTTATGTCCGAGACAGTTTATAAACAACATTTGTTTATATATGTGGACATGAGGCTTCACATTATCATTGCCAGGAATGTAGACACAAAGACCTGTGTCCAGAGTTATGTCCGAGACAGTTTATAAACAACATTTGTTTATATATGTGGACATGAGGCTTCACATTATCATTGCCAGGAATGTAGACACAAAGACCTGTGTCCACAGTTATGTCCGAGACAGTTTATAAACAACATTTGTTTATATATGTGGACATGAGGCTTCACATTATCATTGTCAGGAATGTAGACACAAAGACCTGTGTCCAGAGTTATGTCCTAGACAGTTTATAAACAACATTTGTTTATATATGTGGACATGAGGCTTCACATTATCATTGCCAGGAATGTAGACACAAAGACCTGTGTCCAGAGTTATGTCCGAGACAGTTTATAAACAACATTTGTTTATATATGTGGACATGAGGCTTCACATTATCATTGCCAGGAATGTAGACACAAAGACCTGTGTCCAGAGTTATGTCCGAGACAGTTTATAAACAACATTTGTTTATATATGTGGACATGAGGCTTCACATTATCATTGTCAGGAATGTAGACACAAAGACCTGTGTCCAGAGTTATGTCCTAGACAGTTTATAAACAACATTTGTTTATATATGTGGACATGAGGCTTCACATTATCATTGCCAGGAATGTAGACACAAAGACCTGTGTCCAGAGTTATGTCCGAGACAGTTTATAAACAACATTTGTTTATATATGTGGACATGAGGCTTCACATTATCATTGTCAGGAATGTAGACACAAAGACCTGTGTCCAGAGTTATGTCCAAGACAGTTTATAAACAACATTTGTTTATATATGTGGACATGAGGCTTCACATTATCATTGCCAGGAATGTAGACACAAAGACCTGTGTCCAGAGTTATGTCCGAGACAGTTTATAAACAACATTTGTTTATATATGTGGACATGAGGCTTCACATTATCATTGTCAGGAATGTAGACACAAAGACCTGTGTCCAGAGTTATGTCCGAGAATGTTTATAAACAACATTTGTTTATATATGTGGACATGAGGCTTCACATTATCATTGTCAGGAATGTAGACACAAAGACCTGTGTCCAGAGTTATGTCCGAGACAGTTTATAAACAACATTTGTTTATATATGTGGACATGAGGCTTCACATTATCATTGTCAGGAATGTAGACACAAAGACCTGTGTCCAGAGTTATGTCCTAGACAGTTTATAAACAACATTTGTTTATATATGTGGACATGAGGCTTCACATTATCATTGCCAGGAATGTAGACACAAAGACCTGTGTCCAGAGTTATGTCCAAGACAGTTTATAAACAACATTTGTTTATATATGTGGACATGAGGCTTCACATTATCATTGCCAGGAATGTAGACACAAAGACCTGTGTCCAGAGTTATGTCCGAGACAGTTTATAAACAACATTTGTTTATATATGTGGACATGAGGCTTCACATTATCATTGTCAGGAATGTAGACACAAAGACCTGTGTCCAGAGTTATGTCCGAGACAGTTTATAAACAACATTTGTTTATATATGTGGACATGAGGCTTCACATTATCATTGCCAGGAATGTAGACACAAAGACCTGTGTCCAGAGTTAAGTCCTAGACAGTTTATAAACAACATTTGTTTATATATGTGGACATGAGGCTTCACATTATCATTGTCAGGTATGTAGACACAAAGACCTGTGTCCAGAGTTATGTCCGAGACAGTTTATAAACAACATTTGTTTATATATGTGGACATGAGGCTTCACATTATCATTGTCAGGAATGTAGACACAAAGACCTGTGTCCAGAGTTATGTCCGAGACAGTTTATAAACAACATTTGTTTATATATGTGGACATGAGGCTTCACATTATCATTGTCAGGAATGTAGACACAAAGACCTGTGTCCAGAGTTATGTCCTAGACAGTTTATAAACAACATTTGTTTATATATGTGGACATGAGGCTTCACATTATCATTGCCAGGAATGTAGACACAAAGACCTGTGTCCAGAGTTATGTCCTGGACAGTTTATAAACAACATTTGTTTATATATGTGAACATGAGGCTTCACATTATCATTGTCAGGAATGTAGACACAAAGACCTCTGTCCAGAGTTATGTCCTGGACAGTTTATAAACAACATTTGTTTATATATGTGGACATGAGGCTTCACATTATCATTGTCAGGAATGTAGACACAAAGACCTGTGTCCAGAGTTATGTCCTAGACAGTTTATAAACAAAATTTGTTTATATATGTGGACATGAGGCTCCACATTATCATTGTCAGGAATGTAGACACAAAGACCTGTGTCCAGAGTTATGTCCCAGACAGTTTATAAACAACATTTGTTTATATATGTGGACATGAGGCTTCACATTATCATTGTCAGGAATGTAGACACAAAGACCTGTGTCCAGAGTTATGTCCGAGACAGTTTATAAACAACATTTGTTTATATATGTGGACATGAGGCTTCACATTATCATTGTCAGGAATGTAGACACAAAGACCTGTGTCCAGAGTTATGTCCTAGACAGTTTATAAACAACATTTGTTTATATATGTGGACATGAGGCTTCACATTATCATTGCCAGGAATGTAGACACAAAGACCTGTGTCCAGAGTTATGTCCGAGACAGTTTATAAACAACATTTGTTTATATATGTGGACATGAGTCTTCACATTATCATTGTCAGGAATGTAGACACAAAGACCTGTGTCCAGAGTTATGTCCTAGACAGTTTATAAACAACATTTGTTTATATATGTGGACATGAGGCTTCACATTATCATTGTCAGGAATGTAGACACAAAGACCTGTGTCCAGAGTTATGTCCTAGACAGTTTATAAACAACATTTGTTTATATATGTGGACATGAGGCTTCACATTATCATTGCCAGGAATGTAGACACAAAGACCTGTGTCCAGAGTTATGTCCGAGACAGTTTATAAACAACATTTGTTTATATATGTGGACATGAGGCTTCACATTATCATTGTCAGGAATGTAGACACAAAGACCTGTGTCCAGAGTTATGTCCTAGACAGTTTATAAACAACATTTGTTTATATATGTGGACATGAGGCTTCACATTATCATTGTCAGGAATGTAGACACAAAGACCTGTGTCCAGAGTTATGTCCGAGACAGTTTATAAACAACATTTGTTTATATATGTGGACATGAGGCTTCACATTATCATTGCCAGGAATGTAGACACAAAGACCTGTGTCCAGAGTTATGTCCTAGACAGTTTATAAACAACATTTGTTTATATATGTGGACATGAGGCTTCACATTATCATTGTCAGGAATGTAGACACAAAGACCTGTGTCCAGAGTTATGTCCTAGACAGTTTATAAACAACATTTGTTTATATATGTGGACATGAGGCTTCACATTATCATTGTCAGGAATGTAGACACAAAGACCTGTGTCCAGAGTTATGTCCGAGACAGTTTATAAACAACATTTGTTTATATATGTGGACATGAGGCTTCACATTATCATTGCCAGGAATGTAGACACAAAGACCTGTGTCCAGAGTTATGTCCTAGACAGTTTATAAACAACATTTGTTTATATATGTGGACATGAGGCTTCACATTATCATTGTCAGGAATGTAGACACAAAGACCTGTGTCCAGAGTTATGTCCGAGACAGTTTATAAACAACATTTGTTTATATATGTGGACATGAGGCTTCACATTATCATTGTCAGGAATGTAGACACAAAGACCTGTGTCCAGAGTTATGTCCGAGACAGTTTATAAACAACATTTGTTTATATATGTGGACATGAGGCTTCACATTATCATTGTCAGGAATGTAGACACAAAGACCTGTGTCCGGAGTTATGTCCGAGACAGTTTATAAACAACATTTGTTTATATATGTGGACATGAGGCTTCACATTATCATTGCCAGGAATGTAGACACAAAGACCTGTGTCCAGAGTTATGTCCTGGACAGTTTATAAACAACATTTGTTTATATATGTGGACATGAGGCTTCTCATTATCATTGCCAGGAATGTAGACACAAAGACCTGTGTCCAGAGTTATGTCCTAGACAGTTTATAAACAACATTTGTTTATATATGTGGACATGAGGCTTCACATTATCATTGTCAGGAATGTAGACACAAAGACCTGTGTCCAGAGTTATGTCCTAGACAGTTTATAAACAACATTTGTTTATATATGTGGACATGAGGCTTCACATTATCATTGTCAGGAATGTAGACACAAAGACCTGTGTCCAGAGTTATGTCCGAGACAGTTTATAAACAACATTTGTTTATATATGTGGACATGAGGCTTCACATTATCATTGCCAGGAATGTAGACACAAAGACCTGTGTCCAGAGTTATGTCCTAGACAGTTTATAAACAACATTTGTTTATATATGTGGACATGAGGCTTCACATTATCATTGTCAGGAATGTAGACACAAAGACCTGTGTCCAGAGTTATGTCCGAGACAGTTTATAAACAACATTTGTTTATATATGTGGACATGAGGCTTCACATTATCATTGTCAGGAATGTAGACACAAAGACCTGTGTCCAGAGTTATGTCCGAGACAGTTTATAAACAACATTTGTTTATATATGTGGACATGAGGCTTCACATTATCATTGTCAGGAATGTAGACACAAAGACCTGTGTCCGGAGTTATGTCCGAGACAGTTTATAAACAACATTTGTTTATATATGTGGACATGAGGCTTCACATTATCATTGCCAGGAATGTAGACACAAAGACCTGTGTCCAGAGTTATGTCCTGGACAGTTTATAAACAACATTTGTTTATATATGTGGACATGAGGCTTCACATTATCATTGCCAGGAATGTAGACACAAAGACCTGTGTCCAGAGTTATGTCCGAGACAGTTTATAAACAACATTTGTTTATATATGTGGACATGAGGCTTCACATTATCATTGTCAGGAATGTAGACACAAATAACTGTGTCCAGAGTTATGTCCTAGACAGTTTATAAACAACATTTGTTTATATATGTGGACATGAGGCTTCACATTATCATTGTCAGGAATGTAGACACAAAGACCTGTGTCCAGAGTTATGTCCGAGACAGTTTATAAACAACATTTGTTTATATATGTGGACATGAGGCTTCACATTATCATTGTCAGGAATGTAGACACAAATACCTGTGTCCAGAGTTATGTCCTAGACAGTTTATAAACAACATTTTTTTATATATGTGGACATGAGGCTTCACATTATCATTGTCAGGAATGTAGACACAAAGACCTGTGTCCAGAGTTATGTCCGAGACAGTTTATAAACAACATTTGTTTATATATGTGGACATGAGGCTTCACATTATCATTGTCAGGAATGTAGACACAAAGACCTGTGTCCAGAGTTATGTCCTAGACAGTTTATAAACAACATTTGTTTATATATGTGGACATGAGGCTTCACATTATCATTGTCAGGAATGTAGACACAAAGACCTGTGTCCAGAGTTATTTCCTAGACAGTTTATAAACAACATTTGTTTATATATGTGGACATGAGGCTTCACATTATCATTGTCAGGAATGTAGACACAAAGACCTGTGTCCAGAGTTATGTCCTAGACAGTTTATAAACAACATTTGTTTATATATGTGGACATGAGGCTTCACATTATCATTGCCAGGAATGTAGACACAAAGACCTGTGTCCAGAGTTTTGTCCGAGACAGTTTATAAACAACATTTGTTTATATATGTGGACATGAGGCTTCACATTATCATTGTCAGGAATGTAGACACAAAGACCTGTGTCCAGAGTTATGTCCTAGACAGTTTATAAACAACATTTGTTTAGATATGTGGACATGAGGCTTCACATTATCATTGCCAGGAATGTAGACACAAAGACCTGTGTCTAGAGTTATGTCCGAGACAGTTTATAAACAACATTTGTTTATATATGTGGACATGAGGCTTCACATAATCATTGTCAGGAATGTAGACACAAAGACCTGTGTCCAGAGTTATGTCCGAGACAGTTTATAAGCAACATTTGTTTATATATGTGGACATGAGGCTTCACATTATCATTGTCAGGAATGTAGACACAAAGACCTGTGTCCAGAGTTATGTCCGAGACAGTTTATAAACAACATTTGTTTATATATGTGGACATGAGGCTTCACATTATCATTGTCAGGAATGTAGACACAAAGACCTGTGTCCAGAGTTATGTCCTAGACAGTTTATAAACAACATTTGTTTAGATATGTGTACATGAGGCTTCACATTATCATTGTCAGGAATGTAGACACAAAGACCTGTGTCCGGAGTTATGTCCGAGACAGTTTATAAACAACATTTGTTTATATATGTGGACATGAGGCTTCACATTATCATTGTCAGGAATGTAGACACAAAGACCTGTGTCCAGAGTTATGTCCTAGACAGTTTATAAACAACATTTGTTTATATATGTGGACATGAGGCTTCACATTATCATTGCCAGGAATGTAGACACAAAGACCTGTGTCCAGAGTTATGTCCGAGACAGTTTATAAACAACATTTGTTTATATATGTGGACATGAGGCTTCACATTATCATTGCCAGGAATGTAGACACAAAGACCTGTGTCCAGAGTTATGTCCGAGACAGTTTATAAACAACATTTGTTTATATATGTGGACATGAGGCTTCACATTATCATTGCCAGGAATGTAGACACAAAGACCTGTGTCCAGAGTTATGTCCTGGACAGTTTATAAACAACATTTGTTTATATATGTGGACATGAGGCTTCACATTATCATTGCCAGGAATGTAGACACAAAGACCTGTGTCCAGAGTTATGTCCGAGACAGTTTATAAACAACATTTGTTTATATATGTGGACATGAGGCTTCACATTATCATTGTCAGGAATGTAGACACAAATAACTGTGTCCAGAGTTATGTCCTAGACAGTTTATAAACAACATTTGTTTATATATGTGGACATGAGGCTTCACATTATCATTGTCAGGAATGTAGACACAAAGACCTGTGTCCAGAGTTATGTCCGAGACAGTTTATAAACAACATTTGTTTATATATGTGGACATGAGGCTTCACATTATCATTGTCAGGAATGTAGACACAAATACCTGTGTCCAGAGTTATGTCCTAGACAGTTTATAAACAACATTTTTTTATATATGTGGACATGAGGCTTCACATTATCATTGTCAGGAATGTAGACACAAAGACCTGTGTCCAGAGTTATGTCCGAGACAGTTTATAAACAACATTTGTTTATATATGTGGACATGAGGCTTCACATTATCATTGTCAGGAATGTAGACACAAAGACCTGTGTCCAGAGTTATGTCCTAGACAGTTTATAAACAACATTTGTTTATATATGTGGACATGAGGCTTCACATTATCATTGTCAGGAATGTAGACACAAAGACCTGTGTCCAGAGTTATTTCCTAGACAGTTTATAAACAACATTTGTTTATATATGTGGACATGAGGCTTCACATTATCATTGTCAGGAATGTAGACACAAAGACCTGTGTCCAGAGTTATGTCCTAGACAGTTTATAAACAACATTTGTTTATATATGTGGACATGAGGCTTCACATTATCATTGCCAGGAATGTAGACACAAAGACCTGTGTCCAGAGTTTTGTCCGAGACAGTTTATAAACAACATTTGTTTATATATGTGGACATGAGGCTTCACATTATCATTGTCAGGAATGTAGACACAAAGACCTGTGTCCAGAGTTATGTCCTAGACAGTTTATAAACAACATTTGTTTAGATATGTGGACATGAGGCTTCACATTATCATTGCCAGGAATGTAGACACAAAGACCTGTGTCTAGAGTTATGTCCGAGACAGTTTATAAACAACATTTGTTTATATATGTGGACATGAGGCTTCACATAATCATTGTCAGGAATGTAGACACAAAGACCTGTGTCCAGAGTTATGTCCGAGACAGTTTATAAGCAACATTTGTTTATATATGTGGACATGAGGCTTCACATTATCATTGTCAGGAATGTAGACACAAAGACCTGTGTCCAGAGTTATGTCCGAGACAGTTTATAAACAACATTTGTTTATATATGTGGACATGAGGCTTCACATTATCATTGTCAGGAATGTAGACACAAAGACCTGTGTCCAGAGTTATGTCCTAGACAGTTTATAAACAACATTTGTTTAGATATGTGGACATGAGGCTTCACATTATCATTGCCAGGAATGTAGACACAAAGACCTGTGTCTAGAGTTATGTCCGAGACAGTTTATAAACAACATTTGTTTATATATGTGGACATGAGGCTTCACATTATCATTGTCAGGAATGTAGACACAAAGACCTGTGTCCAGAGTTATGTCCGAGACAGTTTATAAGCAACATTTGTTTATATATGTGGACATGAGGCTTCACATTATCATTCTCAGGAATATAGACACAAAGACCTGTGTCCAGAGTTATGTCCGAGACAGTTTATAAACAACATTTGTTTATATATGTGGACATGAGGCTTCACATTATCATTGTCAGGAATGTAGACACAAAGACCTGTGTCCAGAGTTATTTCCTAGACAGTTTATAAACAACATTTGTTTATATATGTGGACATGAGGCTTCACATTATCATTGTCAGGAATGTA
Organism: Heterodontus francisci; assembly: GCF_036365525.1. Taxonomy (NCBI): domain Eukaryota; kingdom Metazoa; phylum Chordata; class Chondrichthyes; order Heterodontiformes; family Heterodontidae; genus Heterodontus; species Heterodontus francisci. Next base: position 872,245 of record NW_027140130.1, on the reverse strand, counting down.
GACACAAAGACCTGTGTCCAGAGTTATGTCCTAGACAGTTTATAAACAACATTTGTTTATATATGTGGACATGAGGCTTCACATTATCATTGTCAGGAATGTAGACACAAAGACCTGTGTCCAGAGTTATGTCCGAGACAGTTTATAAACAACATTTGTTTATATATGTGGACATGAGGCTTCACATTATCATTGCCAGGAATGTAGACACAAAGACCTGTGTCCAGAGTTATGTCCGAGACAGTTTATAAACAACATTTGTTTATATATGTGGACATGAGGCTTCACATTATCATTGTCAGGAATGTAGACACAAAGACCTGTGTTCAGAGTTATGTCCTAGACAGTTTATAAACAACATTTGTTTATGTATGTGGACATGAGGCTTCACATTATCATTGTCAGGAATGTAGACACAAAGACCTGTGTCCAGAGTTATGTCCGAGACAGTTTATAAACAACATTTGTTTATATATGTGGACATGAGGCTTCACATTATCATTGTCAGGAATGTAGACACAAAGACCTCTGTCCAGAGTTATGTCCTGGACAGTTTATAAACAACATTTGTTTATATATGTGGACATGAGGCTTCACATTATCATTGTCAGGAATGTAGACACAAAGACCTGTGTCCAGAGTTATGTCCGAGACAGTTTATAAACAACATTTGTTTATATATGTGGACATGAGGCTTCACATTATCATTGTCAGGAATGTAGACACAAAGACCTGTGTCCGGAGTTATGTCCGAGACAGTTTATAAACAACATTTGTTTATATATGTGGACATGAGGCTTCACATTATCATTGTCAGGAATGTAGACACAAAGACCTGTGTCCAGAGTTATGTCCTAGACAGTTTATAAACAACATTTGTTTATATATGTGGACATGAGGCTTCACATTATCATTGCCAGGAATGTAGACACAAAGACCTGTGTCCAGAGTTATGTCCGAGACAGTTTATAAACAACATTTGTTTATATATGTGGACATGAGGCTTCACATTATCATTGCCAGGAATGTAGACACAAAGACCTGTGTCCAGAGTTATGTCCGAGACAGTTTATAAACAACATTTGTTTATATATGTGGACATGAGGCTTCACATTATCATTGCCAGGAATGTAGACACAAAGACCTGTGTCCAGAGTTATGTCCTGGACAGTTTATAAACAACATTTGTTTATATATGTGGACATGAGGCTTCACATTATCATTGCCAGGAATGTAGACACAAAGACCTGTGTCCAGAGTTATGTCCGAGACAGTTTATAAACAACATTTGTTTATATATGTGGACATGAGGCTTCACATTATCATTGTCAGGAATGTAGACACAAAGACCTGTGTCCAGAGTTATGTCCGAGACAGTTTATAAACAACATTTGTATATATATGTGGACATGAGGCTTCACATTATCATTGCCAGGAATGTCGACACAAAGACCTGTGTCCAGAGTTATGTCCGAGACAGTTTATAAACAACATTTGTTTATATATCTGGACATGAGGCTTCACATTATCATTGTCAGGAATGTAGACACAAAGACCTGTGTCCAGAGTTATGTCCGAGACAGTTTATAAACAACATTTGTTTATATATGTGGACATGAGGCTTCACATTATCATTGTCAGGAATGTAGACACAAATACCTGTGTCCAGAGTTATTTCCTAGACAGTTTATAAACAACATTTGTTTATATATGTGGACATGAGGCTTCACATTATCATTGTCAGGAATGCAGACACAAAGACCTGTGTCCACAGTTATGTCCGAGACAGTTTATAAACAACATTTGTTTATATATGTGGACATGAGGCTTCACATTATCATTGCCAGGAATGTAGACACAAAGACCTGTGTCCAGAGTTATGTCCGAGACAGTTTATAAACAACATTTGTTTATATATGTGGACATGAGGCTTCACATTATCATTGCCAGGAATGTAGACACAAAGACCTGTATCCAGAGTTATGTCCTAGACAGTTTATAAACAACATTTGTTTATATATGTGGACATGAGGCTTCACATTATCATTGCCAGGAATGTAGACACAAAGACCTGTGTCCAGAGTTATGTCCGAGACAGTTTATAAACAACATTTGTTTATATATGTGGACATGAGGCTTCACATTATCATTGTCAGGAATGTAGACACAAAGACCTGTGTCCAGAGTTATGTCCGAGACAGTTTATAAACAACATTTGTTTATATATGTGGACATGAGGCTTCACATTATCATTGTCAGGAATGTAGACACAAAGACCTGTGTCCAGAGTTATGTCCGAGACAGTTTATAAACAACATTTGTTTATATATGTGGACATGAGGCTTCACATTATCATTGTCAGGAATGTAGACACAAAGACCTGTGTCCAGAGTTATGTCCTAGACAGTTTATAAACAACATTTGTTTATATATGTGGACATGAGGCTTCACATTATCATTGTCAGGAATGTAGACACAAAGACCTGTGTCCAGAGTTATTTCCTAGACAGTTTATAAACAACATTTGTTTATATATGTGGACATGAGGCTTCACATTATCATTGTCAGGAATGTAGACACAAAGACCTGTGTCCAGAGTTATGTCCTAGACAGTTTATAAACAACATTTGTTTATATATGTGGACATGAGGCTTCACATTATCATTGTCAGGAATGTAGACACAAAGACCTGTGTCCAGAGTTATGTCCGAGACAGTTTATAAACAACATTTGTTTATATATGTGGACATGAGGCTTCACATTATCATTGCCAGGAATGTAGACACAAAGACCTGTGTCCAGAGTTATGTCCGAGACAGTTTATAAACAACATTTGTTTATATATGTGGACATGAGGCTTCACATTATCATTGCCAGGAATGTAGACACAAAGACCTGTATCCAGAGTTATGTCCTAGACAGTTTATAAACAACATTTGTTTATATATGTGGACATGAGGCTTCACATTATCATTGTCAGGAATGTAGACACAAAGACCTGTGTCCAGAGTTATGTCCTAGACAGTTTATAAACAACATTTGTTTATATATGTGGACATGAGGCTTCACATTATCATTGTCAGGAATGTAGACACAAAGACCTGTGTCCAGACTTATGTCCTAGACAGTTTATAAACAACATTTGTTTATATATGTGGACATGAGGCTTCACATTATCATTGTCAGGAATGTAGACACAAAGACCTGTGTCCAGAGTTATGTCCGAGACAGTTTATAAACAACATTTGTTTATATATGTGGACATGAGGCTTCACATTATCATTGCCAGGAATGTAGACACAAAGACCTGTGTCCAGAGTTATGTCCGAGACAGTTTATAAACAACATTTGTTTATATATGTGGACATGAGGCATCACATTATCATTGTCAGGAATGTAGACACAAAGACCTGTGTCCAGAGTTATGTCCTAGACAGTTTATAAACAACATTTGTTTATATATGTGGACATGAGGCTTCACATTATCATTGTCAGGAATGTAGACACAAAGACCTGTGACCAGAGTTATGTCCGAGACAGTTTTTAAACAACATTTGTTTATATATGTGGACATGAGGCTTCACATTATCATTGTCAGGAATGTAGACACAAAGACCTGTGTCCAGAGTTATGTCCTAGACAGTTTATAAACAACATTTGTTTATATATGTGGACATGAGGCTTCACATTATCATTGTCAGGAATGTAGACACAAAGACCTGTGTCCAGAGTTATGTCCTAGACAGTTTATAAACAACATTTGTTTATATATGTGGACATGAGGCTTCACATTATCATTGTCAGGAATGTAGACACAAAGACCTGTGTCCAGAGTTATGTCCTGGACAGTTTATAAACAACATTTGTTTATATATGTGGACATGAGGCTTCACATTATCATTGTCAGGAATGTAGACACAAAGACCTGTGTCCAGAGTTATGTCCTAGACAGTTTATAAACAACATTTGTTTATGTATGTGGACATGAGGCTTCACATTATCATTGTCAGGAATGTAGACACAAAGACCTGTGTCCAGAGTTATGTCCTAGACAGTTTATAAACAACATTTGTTTATATATGTGGACATGAGGCTTCACATTATCATTGCCAGGAATGTAGACACAAAGACCTGTGTCCAGAGTTATGTCCGAGACAGTTTATAAACAACATTTGATTATATATGTGGACATGAGGCTTCACATTATCATTGTCAGGAATGTAGACACAAAGACCTGTGTCCAGAGTTATGTCCTGGACAGTTTATAAACAACATTTGTTTATATATGTGGACATGAGGCTTCACATTATCATTGTCAGGAATGTAGACACAAAGACCTGTGTCCAGAGTTATGTCCGAGACAGTTTATAAACAACATTTGTTTATATATGTGGACATGAGGCTTCACATTATCATTGTCAGGAAAGTAGACACTAAGACCTGTGTCCAGAGTTATGTCCTAGACAGTTTATAAACAACATTTGTTTATATATGTGGACATGAGGCTTCACATTATCATTGCTAGGAATGTAGACACAAAGACCTGTGTCCAGAGTTATGTCCGAGACAGTTTATAAACAACATTTGTTTATATATGTGGACATGAGGCTTCACATTATCATTGTCAGGAATGTAGACACAAAGACCTCTGTCCAGAGTTATGTCCTAGACAGTTTATAAACAACATTTGTTTATATATGTGGACATGAGGCTTCACATTATCATTGTCAGGAATGTAGACACAAAGACCTGTGTCCAGAGTTATGTCCTAGACAGTTTATAAACAACATTTGTTTATATATGTGGACATGAGGCTTCACATTATCATTGTCAGGAATGTAGACACAAAGACCTGTGTCCAGAGTTATGTCCGAGACAGTTTATAAACAACATTTGTTTATATATGTGGACATGAGGCTTCACATTATCATTGTCAGGAATGTAGACACAAAGACCTGTGTCCAGAGTTATGTCCGAGACAGTTTATAAACAACATTTGTTTATATATGTGGACATGAGGCTTCACATTATCATTGTCAGGAATGTAGACACAAAGACCTGTGTCCAGAGTTATGTCCTAGACAGTTTATAAACAACATTTGTTTATATATGTGGACATGAGGCTTCACATTATCATTGTCAGGAATGTAGACACAAAGACCTGTGTCCAGAGTTATTTCCTAGACAGTTTATAAACAACATTTGTTTATATATGTGGACATGAGGCTTCACATTATCATTGTCAGGAATGTAGACACAAAGACCTGTGTCCAGAGTTATGTCCTAGACAGTTTATAAACAACATTTGTTTATATATGTGGACATGAGGCTTCACATTATCATTGTCAGGAATGTAGACACAAAGACCTGTGTCCAGAGTTATGTCCGAGACAGTTTATAAACAACATTTGTTTATATATGTGGACATGAGGCTTCACATTATCATTGCCAGGAATGTAGACACAAAGACCTGTGTCCAGAGTTTCGTCCGAGACAGTTTATAAACAACATTTGTTTATATATGTGGACATGAGGCTTCACATTATCATTGTCATGAATGTAGACACAAAGACCTGTGTCCAGAGTTATGTCCTAGACAGTTTATAAACAACATTTGTTTATATATGTGGACATGAGGCTTCACATTATCATTGCCAGGAATGTAGACACAAAGACCTGTGTCCAGAGTTATGTCCGAGACAGTTTATAAACAACATTTGTTTATATATGTGGACATGAGGCATCACATTATCATTGTCAGGAATGTAGACACAAATACCTGTGTCCAGAGTTATGTCCTAGACAGTTTATAAACAACATTTGTTTATATATGTGGACATGAGGCTTCACATTATCATTGTCAGGAATGTAGACACAAAGACCTGTGACCAGAGTTATGTCCGAGACAGTTTTTAAACAACATTTGTTTATATATGTGGACATGAGGCTTCACATTATCATTGTCAGGAATGTAGACACAAAGACCTGTGTCCAGAGTTATGTCCTAGACAGTTTATAAACAACATTTGTTTATATATGTGGACATGAGGCTTCACATTATCATTGTCAGGAATGTAGACACAAAGACCTGTGTCCAGAGTTATTTCCTAGACAGTTTATAAACAACATTTGTTTATATATGTGGACATGAGGCTTCACATTATCATTGTCAGGAATGTAGACACAAAGACCTGTGTCCAGTGTTATGTCCTAGACAGTTTATAAACAACATTTGTTTATATATGTGGACATGAGGCTTCACATTATCATTGTCAGGAATGTAGACACAAAGACCTGTGTCCAGAGTTATGTCCGAGACAGTTTATAAACAACATTTGTTTATATATGTGGACATGAGGCTTCTCATTATCATTGCCACGAATGTAGACACAAAGACCTGTGTCCAGAGTTTTGTCCGAGACAGTTTATAAACAACATTTGTTTATATATGTGGACATGAGGCTTCACATTATCATTGTCAGGAATGTAGACACAAAGACCTGTGTCCAGAGTTATGTCCTAGACAGTTTATAAACAACATTTGTTTATATATGTGGACATGAGGCTTCACATTATCATTGTCAGGAATGTAGACACAAAGACCTGTGTCCAGAGTTATTTCCTAGACAGTTTATAAACAACATTTGTTTATATATGTGGACATGAGGCTTCACATTATCATTGTCAGGAATGTAGACACAAAGACCTGTGTCCAGAGTTATGTCCGAGACAGTTTATAAACAACATTTGTTTATAGATGTGGACATGAGGCTTCACATTATCATTGCCAGGAATGTAGACACAAAGACCTGTGTCCAGAGTTTTGTCCGAGACAGTTTATAAACAACATTTGTTTATATATGTGGACATGAGGCTTCACATTATCATTGTCAGGAATGTAGACACAAAGACCTGTGTCCAGAGTTTCGTCCGAGACAGTTTATAAACAACATTTGTTTATATATGTGGACATGAGGCTTCACATTATCATTGTCATGAATGTAGACACAAAGACCTGTGTCCAGAGTTATGTCCTAGACAGTTTATAAACAACATTTGTTTATATATGTGGACATGAGGCTTCACATTATCATTGCCAGGAATGTAGACACAAAGACCTGTGTCCAGAGTTATGTCCGAGACAGTTTATAAACAACATTTGTTTATATATGTGGACATGAGGCTTCACATTATCATTGTCAGGAATGTAGACACAAATACCTGTGTCCAGAGTTATGTCCTAGACAGTTTATAAACAACATTTGTTTATATATGTGGACATGAGGCTTCACATTATCATTGTCAGGAATGTAGACACAAAGACCTGTGACCAGAGTTATGTCCGAGACAGTTTATAAACAACATTTGTTTATATATGTGGACATGAGGCTTCACATTATCATTGTCAGGAATGTAGACACAAAGACCTGTGTCCAGAGTTATGTCCTAGACAGTTTATAAACAACATTTGTTTATATATGTGGACATGAGGCTTCACATTATCATTGTCAGGAATGTAGACACAAAGACCTGTGTCCAGAGTTATTTCCTAGACAGTTTATAAACAACATTTGTTTATATATGTGGACATGAGGCTTCACATTATCATTGTCAGGAATGTAGACACAAAGACCTGTGTCCAGTGTTATGTCCTAGACAGTTTATAAACAACATTTGCTTATATATGTGGACATGAGGCTTCACATTATCATTGTCAGGAATGCAGACACAAAGACCTGTGTCCAGTGTTATGTCCTAGACAGTTTATAAACAACATTTGTTTATATATGTGGACATGAGGCTTCACATTATCATTGTCAGGAATGTAGACACAAAGACCTGTGTCCAGAGTTATGTCCGAGACAGTTTATAAACAACATTTGTTTATATATGTGGACATGAGGCTTCTCATTATCATTGCCACGAATGTAGACACAAAGACCTGTGTCCAGAGTTTTGTCCGAGACAGTTTATAAACAACATTTGTTTATATATGTGGACATGAGGCTTCACATTATCATTGTCAGGAATGTAGACACAAAGACCTGTGTCCAGAGTTATGTCCTAGACAGTTTATAAACAACATTTGTTTATATATGTGGACATGAGGCTTCACATTATCATTGTCAGGAATGTAGACACAAAGACCTGTGTCCAGAGTTATTTCCTAGACAGTTTATAAACAACATTTGTTTATATATGTGGACATGAGGCTTCACATTATCATTGTCAGGAATGTAGACACAAAGACCTGTGTCCAGAGTTATGTCCGAGACAGTTTATAAACAACATTTGTTTATAGATGTGGACATGAGGCTTCACATTATCATTGCCAGGAATGTAGACACAAAGACCTGTGTCCAGAGTTTTGTCCGAGACAGTTTATAAACAACATTTGTTTATATATGTGGACATGAGGCTTCACATTATCATTGTCAGGAATGTAGACACAAAGACCTGTGTCCAGAGTTATGTCCTAGACAGTTTATAAACAACATTTGTTTAGATATGTGGACATGAGGCTTCACATTATCATTGCCAGGAATGTAGACACAAAGACCTGTGTCCAGAGTTATGTCCGAGACAGTTTATAAACAACATTTGTTTATATATGTGGACATGAGCCTTCACATTATCATTGTCAGGAATGTAGACACAAATACCTGTGTCCAGAGTTATGTCCTAGACAGTTTATAAACAACATTTGTTTATATATGTGGACATGAGGCTTCACATTATCATTGTCAGGAATGTAGACACAAAGACCTGTGTCCAGAGTTATGTCCGAGACAGTTTATAAACAACATTTGTTTATATATGTGGACATGAGGCTTCACATTATCATTGTCAGGAATGTAGACACAAAGACCTGTGTCCAGAGTTATGTCCTAGACAGTTTATAAACAACATTTGTTTATATATGTGGACATGAGGCTTCACATTATCATTGTCAGGAATGTAGACACAAAGACCTGTGTCCAGAGTTATTTCCTAGACAGTTTATAAACAACATTTGTTTATATATGTGGACATGAGGCTTCACATTATCATTGTCAGGAATGTAGACACAAAGACCTGTGTCCAGAGTTATGTCCTAGACAGTTTATAAACAACATTTGTTTATATATGTGGACATGAGGCTTCACATTATCATTGTCAGGAATGTAGACACAAAGACCTGTGTCCAGAGTTATGTCCGAGACAGTTTATAAACAACATTTGTTTATATATGTGGACATGAGGCTTCACATTATCATTGCCAGGAATGTAGACACAAAGACCTGTGTCCAGAGTTTTGTCCGAGACAGTATATAAACAACATTTGTTTATATATGTGGACATGAGGCTTCACATTATCATTGTCAGGAATGTAGACACAAAGACCTGTGTCCAGGGTTATGTCCTGGACAGTTTATAAACAACATTTGTTTAGATATGTGGACATGAGGCTTCACATTATCATTGCCAGGAATGTAGACACAAAGACCTGTGTCCAGAGGTATGTCCGAGACAGTTTATAAACAACATTTGTTTATATATGTGGACATGAGGCTTCACATTATCATTGTCAGGAATGTAGACACAAATACCTGTGTCCAGAGTTATGTCCTAGACAGTTTATAAACAACATTTGTTTATATATGTGGACATGAGACTTCACATTATCATTCCCAGGAATGTAGACACAAAGACCTGTGTCCAGAGTTATGTCCTAGACTGTTTATAAACAACATTTGTTTATATATGTGGACATGAGGCTTCACATTATCATTGCTAGGAATGTAGACACAAAGACCTGTGTCCAGAGTTATGTCCTAGACAGTTTATAAACAACATTTGTTTATATATGTGGACATGAGGCTTCACATTATCATTGTCAGGAATGTAGACACAAAGACCTGTGTCCAGAGTTATGTCCGAGACAGTTTATAAACAACATTTGTTTATATATGTGGACATGAGGCTTCACATTATCATTGCCAGGAATGTAGACACAAAGACCTGTGTCCAGAGTTATGTTTTAGACATTTTATAAACAACATTTGTTTATATATGTGGACATGAGGCTTCACATTATCATTGTCAGGAATGTAGACACAAAGACCTGTGTCCAGAGTTATGTCCTAGACAGTTTATAAACAATATTTGTTTATATATGTGGACATGAGGCTTCACATTATCATTGTCAGGAATGTAGACACAAAGACCTGTGTCCAGAGTTATGTCCTAGACAGTTTATAAACAACATTTGATTATATATGTGGACATGAGGCTTCACATTATCATTGCCAGGAATGTAGACACAAAGACCTGTGTCCAGAGTTATGTCCTAGACAGTTTATAAACAACATTTGTTTATATATGTGGACATGAGGCTTCACATTATCATTGTCAGGAATGTAGACACAAAGACCTGTGTCCAGAGTTATGTCCGAGACAGTTTATAAACAACATTTGTTTATATATGTGGACATGAGGCTTCACATTATCATTGCCAGGAATGTAGACACAAAGACCTGTGTCCAGAGTTATGTCCGAGACAGTTTATAAACAACATTTGTTTATATATGTGGACATGAGGCTTCACATTATCATTGTCAGGAATGTAGACACAAAGACCTGTGTCCAGAGTTATGTCCTAGACAGTTTATAAACAACATTTGTTTATATATGTGGACATGAGGCTTCACATTATCATTGTCAGGAATGTAGACACAAAGACCTGTGTCCAGAGTTATGTCCTAGACAGTTTATAAACAACATTTGTTTATATATGTGGACATGAGGCTTCACATTATCATTGTCAGGAATGTAGACACAAAGAGCTGTGTCCAGAGTTATTTCCTAGACAGTTTATAAACAACATTTGTTTATATATGTGGACATGAGGCTTCACATTATCATTGTCAGGAATGTAGACACAAAGACCTGTGTCCAGAGTTATGTCCTAGACAGTTTATAAACAACATTTGTTTATATCTGTGGACATGAGGCTTCACATTATCATTGTCAGGAATGTAGACACAAAGACCTGTGTCCAGAGTTATGTCCGAGACAGTTTATAAACAACATTTGTTTATATATGTGGACATGAGGCTTCACATTATCATTGCCAGGAATGTAGACACAAAGACCTGTGTCCAGAGTTTTGTCCGAGACAGTTTATAAACAACATTTGTTTATATATGTGGACATGAGGCTTCACATTATCATTGTCAGGAATGTAGACACAAAGACCTGTGTCCAGAGTTATGTCCTAGACAGATTATAAACAACATTTGTTTAGATATGTGGACATGAGGCTTCACATTATCATTGCCAGGAATGTAGACACAAAGACCTGTGTCCAGAGTTATGTCCGAGACAGTTTATAAACAACATTTGTTTATATATGTGGACATGAGGCTTCACATTATCATTGTCAGGAATGTAGACACAAAGACCTGTGTCCAGAGTTATGTCCTAGACAGATTATAAACAACATTTGTTTAGATTTGTGGACATGAGGCTTCACATTATCATTGCCAGGAATGTAGACACAAAGACCTGTGTCCAGAGTTATGTCCGAGACAGTTTATAAACAACATTTGTTTATATATGTGGACATGAGACTTCACATTATCATTGCCAGGAATGTAGACACAAAGACCTGTGTCCAGAGTTATGTCCTAGACTGTTTATAAACAACATTTGTTTATATATGTGGACATGAGGCTTCACATTATCATTGTCAGGAATGTAGACACAAAGACCTGTGTCCAGAGTTATGTCCTAGACAGTTTATAAACAACATTTGTTTATATATGTGGACATGAGGCTTCACATTATCATTGTCAGGAATGTAGACACAAAGACCTGTGTCCAGAGTTATGTCCAAGACAGTTTATAAACAACATTTGTTTATATATGTGGACATGAGGCTTCACATTATCATTGTCAGGAATGTAGACACAAAGACCTGTGTCCAGGGTTATGTCCGAGACAGTTCATAAACAACATTTGTTTATATATGTGGACATGAGGCTTCACATTATCATTGTCAGGAATGTAGACACAAAGACCTGTGTCCAGAGTTATGTCCGAGACAGTTTATAAACAACATTTGTTTATATATGTGGACATGAGGCTTCACATTATCATTGCCAGGAATGTAGACACAAAGACCTGTGTCCAGAGTTTTGTCCGAGACAGTTTATAAACAACATTTGTTTATATATGTGGACATGAGGCTTCACATTATCATTGTCAGGAATGTAGACACAAGGACCTGTGTCCAGAGTTATGTCCTAGACAGTTTATAAACAACATTTGTTTATATATGTGGACATGAGGCTTCACATTATCATTGCCAGGAATGTAGACACAAAGACCTGTGTCCAGAGTTTTGTCCGAGACAGTAGAGAAACAACATTTGTTTATATATGTGGACATGAGGCTTCACATTATCATTGTCAGGAATGTAGACACAAAGACCTGTGTCCAGAGTTATGTCCTAGACGGTTTATAAACAACATTTGTTTAGATATGTGGACATGAGGCTTCACATTATCATTGCCAGGAATGTAGACACAAAGACCTGTGTCCAGAGTTATGTCCGAGACAGTTTATAAACAACATTTGTTTATATATGTGGACATGAGGCTTCACATTATCATTGTCAGGAATGTAGACACAAATACCTGTGTCCAGAGTTATGTCCTAGACAGTTTATAAACAACATTTGTTTATATATGTGGACATGAGACTTCACATTATCATTGCCAGGAATGTAGACACAAAGACCTGTGTCCAGAGTTATGTCCTAGATAGTTTATAAACAACATTTGTTTATATATGTGGACATGAGGCTTCACATTATCATTGCCAGGAATGTAGGCACAAAGACCTGTGTCCAGAGTTATGTCCTAGACAGTTTATGAACAACATTTGTTTATATATGTGGACATGAGGCTTCACATTATCATTGCCAGGAATGTAGACACAAAGACCTGTGTCCAGAGTTATGTCCTAGACAGTTTATAAACAACATTTGTTTATATATGTGGACATGAGGCTTCACATTATCATTGTCAGGAATGTAGACACAAAGACCTGTGTCCAGAGTTATGTCCGAGACAGTTTATAAACAACATTTGTTTATATATGTGGACATGAGGCTTCACATTATCATTGCCAGGAATGTAGACACAAAGACCTGTGTCCAGAGTTATGTTTTAGACATTTTATAAACAACATTTGTTTATATATGTGGACATGAGGCTTCACATTATCATTGTCAGGAATGTAGACACAAAGACCTGTGTCCTGAGTTATGTCCTAGACAGTTTATAAACAACATTTGTTTATATATGTGGACATGAGGCTTCATATTATCATTGTCAGGAATGTAGACACAAAGACCTGTGTCCAGAGTTATGTCCTAGACAGTTTATAAACAACATTTGATTATATATGTGGACATGAGGCTTCACATTATCATTGCCAGGAATGTAGACACAAAGACCTGTGTCCAGAGTTATGTCCTAGACAGTTTATAAACAACATTTGTTTATATATGTGGACATGAGGCTTCACATTATCATTGTCAGGAATGTAGACACAAAGAACTGTGTCCAGAGTTATGTCCGAGACAGTTTATAAACAACATTTGTTTATATATGTGGACATGAGGCTTCACATTATCATTGCCAGGAATGTAGACACAAAGACCTGTGTCCAGAGTTATGTCCGAGACAGTTTATAAACAACATTTGTTTATATATGTGGACATGAGGCTTCACATTATCATTGTCAGGAATGTAGACACAAAGACCTGTGTCCAGAGTTATGTCCTAGACAGTTTATAAACAACATTTGTTTATATATGTGGACATGAGGCTTCACATTATCATTGTCAGGAATGTAGACACAAAGACCTGTGTCCAGAGTTATGTCCTAGACAGTTTATAAACAACATTTGTTTATATATGTGGACATGAGGCTTCACATTATCATTGTCAGGAATGTAGACACAAAGAGCTGTGTCCAGAGTTATTTCCTAGACAGTTTATAAACAACATTTGTTTATATATGTGGACATGAGGCTTCACATTATCATTGTCAGGAATGTAGACACAAAGAACTGTGTCCAGAGTTATGTCCTAGACAGTTTATAAACAACATTTGTTTATATATGTGGACATGAGGCTTCACATTATCATTGTCAGGGATGTAGACACAAAGACCTGTGTCCAGAGTTATGTCCGAGACAGTTTATAAACAACATTTGTTTATATATGTGGACATGAGGCTTCACATTATCATTGCCAGGAATGTAGACACAAAGACCTGTGTCCAGAGTTTTGTCCGAGACAGTTTATAAACAACATTTGTTTATATATGTGGACATGAGGCTTCACATTATCATTGTCAGGAATGTAGACACAAAGACCTGTGTCCAGAGTTATGTCCTAGACAGATTATAAACAACATTTGTTTAGATATGTGGACATGAGGCTTCACATTATCATTGCCAGGAATGTAGACACAAAGACCTGTGTCCAGAGTTATGTCCGAGACAGTTTATAAACAACATTTGTTTATATATATGGACATGAGGCTTCACATTATCATTGTCAGGAATGTAGACACAAAGACCTGTGTCCAGAGTTATGTCCTAGACAGATTATAAACAACATTTGTTTAGATATGTGGACATGAGGCTTCACATTATCATTGCCAGGAATGTAGACACAAAGACCTGTGTCCAGAGTTATGTCCGAGACAGTTTATAAACAACATTTGTTTATATATGTGGACATGAGACTTCACATTATCATTGCCAGGAATGTAGACACAAAGACCTGTGTCCAGAGTTATGTCCTAGACTGTTTATAAACAACATTTGTTTATATATGTGGACATGAGGCTTCACATTATCATTGTCAGGAATGTAGACACAAAGACCTGTGTCCAGAGTTATGTCCTAGACAGTTTATAAACAACATTTGTTTATATATGTGGACATGAGGCTTCACATTATCATTGTCAGGAATGTAGACACAAAGACCTGTGTCCAGAGTTATGTCCAAGACAGTTTATAAACAACATTTGTTTATATATGTGGACATGAGGCTTCACATTATCATTGTCAGGAATGTAGACACAAAGACCTGTGTCCAGAGTTATGTCTGAGACAGTTCATAAACAACATTTGTTTATATATGTGGACATGAGGCTTCACATTATCATTGTCAGGAATGTAGACACAAAGACCTGTGTCCAGAGTTATGTCCGAGACAGTTTATAAACAACATTTGTTTATATATGTGGACATGAGGCTTCACATTATCATTGCCAGGAATGTAGAAACAAAGACCTGTGTCCAGAGTTTTGTCCGAGACAGTTTATAAACAACATTTGTTTATATATGTGGACATGAGGCTTCACATTATCATTGTCAGGAATGTAGACACAAGGACCTGTGTCCAGAGTTATGTCCTAGACAGTTTATAAACAACATTTGTTTAGATATGTGGACATGAGGCTTCACATTATCATTGCCAGGAATGTAGACACAAAGACCTGTGTCCAGAGTTATGTCCGAGACAGTTTATAAACAACATTTGTTTATATATGTGGACATGAGGCTTCACATTATCATTGTCAGGAATGTAGACACAAATACCTGTGTCCAGAGTTATGTCCTAGACAGTTTATAAACAAAATTTGTTTATATATGTGGACATGAGGCTTCACATTATCATTGTCAGGAATGTAGACACAAAGACCTGTGTCCAGAGTTATGTCCGAGACAGTTTATAAACAACATTTGTTTATATATGTGGACATGAGGCTTCACATTATCATTGTCAGGAATGTAGACACAAAGACCTGTGTCCAGAGTTATGTCCTAGACAGTTTATAAACAACATTTGTTTATATATGTGGACATGAGGCTTCACATTATCATTGTCAGGAATGTAGACACAAAGAGCTGTGTCCAGAGTTATTTCCTAGAAAGTTTATAAACAACATTTGTTTATATATGTGGACATGAGGCTTCACATTATCATTGTCAGGAATGTAGGCACAAAGACCTGTGTCCAGAGTTATGTCCTAGACAGTTTATAAACAACATTTGTTTATATATGTGGACATGAGGCTTCACATTATCATTGCCAGGAATGTAGACACAAAGACCAGTGTCCAGAGTTTTGTCCGAGACAGTTTATAAACAACATTTGTTTATATATGTGGACATGAGGCTTCACATTATCATTGTCAGGAATGTAGACGCAAAGACCTGTGTCCAGAGTTATGTCCTAGACAGATTATAAACAACATTTGTTTATATATGTGGACATGAGGCTTCACATTATCATTGCCAGGAATGTAGACACAAAGAACTGTGTCCAGAGTTATGTCCGAGACAGTTTATAAACAACATTTGTTTATATATGTGGACATGAGGCTTCACATTATCATTGTCAGGAATGTAGACACAAATACCTGTGTCCAGAGTTATGTCCTAGACAGTTTATAAACAACATTTGTTTATATATGTGGACATGAGACTTCACATTATCATTGCCACGAATGTAGACACAAAGACCTGTGTCCAGAGTTATGTCCTAGACTGTTTATAAACAACATTTGTTTATATATGTGGACATGAGGCTTCACATTATCATTGTCAGGAATGTAGACACAAAGACCTGTGTCCAGAGTTATGTCCGAGACAGTTTATAAACAACATTTGTTTATATATGTGGACATGAGGCTTCACATTATCATTGCCAGGAATGTAGACACAAAGACCTGTGTCCAGAGTTATGTTTTAGACATTTTATAAACAACATTTGTTTATATATGTGGACATGAGGCTTCACATTATCATTGTCAGGAATGTAGACACAAAGACCTGTGTCCTGAGTTATGTCCTAGACAGTTTATAAACAACATTTGTTTATATATGTGGACATGAGGCTTCATATTATCATTGTCAGGAATGTAGACACAAAGACCTGTGTCCAGAGTTATGTCCTAGACAGTTTATAAACAACATTTGATTATATATGTGGACATGAGGCTTCACATTATCATTGCCAGGAATGTAGACACAAAGACCTGTGTCCAGAGTTATGTCCTAGACAGTTTATAAACAACATTTGTTTATATATGTGGACATGAGGCTTCACATTATCATTGTCAGGAATGTAGACACAAAGAACTGTGTCCAGAGTTATGTCCGAGACAGTTTATAAACAACATTTGTTTATATATGTGGACATGAGGCTTCACATTATCATTGCCAGGAATGTAGACACAAAGACCTGTGTCCAGAGTTATGTCCGAGACAGTTTATAAACAACATTTGTTTATATATGTGGACATGAGGCTTCACATTATCATTGTCAGGAATGTAGACACAAAGACCTGTGTCCAGAGTTATGTCCTAGACAGTTTATAAACAACATTTGTTTATATATGTGGACATGAGGCTTCACATTATCATTGTCAGGAATGTAGACACAAAGACCTGTGTCCAGAGTTATGTCCTAGACAGTTTATAAACAACATTTGTTTATATATGTGGACATGAGGCTTCACATTATCATTGTCAGGAATGTAGACACAAAGAGCTGTGTCCAGAGTTATTTCCTAGACAGTTTATAAACAACATTTGTTTATATATGTGGACATGAGGCTTCACATTATCATTGTCAGGAATGTAGACACAAAGAACTGTGTCCAGAGTTATGTCCTAGACAGTTTATAAACAACATTTGTTTATATATGTGGACATGAGGCTTCACATTATCATTGTCAGGGATGTAGACACAAAGACCTGTGTCCAGAGTTATGTCCGAGACAGTTTATAAACAACATTTGTTTATATATGTGGACATGAGGCTTCACATTATCATTGCCAGGAATGTAGACACAAAGACCTGTGTCCAGAGTTTTGTCCGAGACAGTTTATAAACAACATTTGTTTATATATGTGGACATGAGGCTTCACATTATCATTGTCAGGAATGTAGACACAAAGACCTGTGTCCAGAGTTATGTCCTAGACAGATTATAAACAACATTTGTTTAGATATGTGGACATGAGGCTTCACATTATCATTGCCAGGAATGTAGACACAAAGACCTGTGTCCAGAGTTATGTCCGAGACAGTTTATAAACAACATTTGTTTATATATATGGACATGAGGCTTCACATTATCATTGTCAGGAATGTAGACACAAAGACCTGTGTCCAGAGTTATGTCCTAGACAGATTATAAACAACATTTGTTTAGATATGTGGACATGAGGCTTCACATTATCATTGCCAGGAATGTAGACACAAAGACCTGTGTCCAGAGTTATGTCCGAGACAGTTTATAAACAACATTTGTTTATATATGTGGACATGAGACTTCACATTATCATTGCCAGGAATGTAGACACAAAGACCTGTGTCCAGAGTTATGTCCTAGACTGTTTATAAACAACATTTGTTTATATATGTGGACATGAGGCTTCACATTATCATTGTCAGGAATGTAGACACAAAGACCTGTGTCCAGAGTTATGTCCTAGACAGTTTATAAACAACATTTGTTTATATATGTGGACATGAGGCTTCACATTATCATTGTCAGGAATGTAGACACAAAGACCTGTGTCCAGAGTTATGTCCAAGACAGTTTATAAACAACATTTGTTTATATATGTGGACATGAGGCTTCACATTATCATTGTCAGGAATGTAGACACAAAGACCTGTGTCCAGAGTTATGTCTGAGACAGTTCATAAACAACATTTGTTTATATATGTGGACATGAGGCTTCACATTATCATTGTCAGGAATGTAGACACAAAGACCTGTGTCCAGAGTTATGTCCGAGACAGTTTATAAACAACATTTGTTTATATATGTGGACATGAGGCTTCACATTATCATTGCCAGGAATGTAGAAACAAAGACCTGTGTCCAGAGTTTTGTCCGAGACAGTTTATAAACAACATTTGTTTATATATGTGGACATGAGGCTTCACATTATCATTGTCAGGAATGTAGACACAAGGACCTGTGTCCAGAGTTATGTCCTAGACAGTTTATAAACAACATTTGTTTAGATATGTGGACATGAGGCTTCACATTATCATTGCCAGGAATGTAGACACAAAGACCTGTGTCCAGAGTTATGTCCGAGACAGTTTATAAACAACATTTGTTTATATATGTGGACATGAGGCTTCACATTATCATTGTCAGGAATGTAGACACAAATACCTGTGTCCAGAGTTATGTCCTAGACAGTTTATAAACAAAATTTGTTTATATATGTGGACATGAGGCTTCACATTATCATTGTCAGGAATGTAGACACAAAGACCTGTGTCCAGAGTTATGTCCGAGACAGTTTATAAACAACATTTGTTTATATATGTGGACATGAGGCTTCACATTATCATTGTCAGGAATGTAGACACAAAGACCTGTGTCCAGAGTTATGTCCTAGACAGTTTATAAACAACATTTGTTTATATATGTGGACATGAGGCTTCACATTATCATTGTCAGGAATGTAGACACAAAGAGCTGTGTCCAGAGTTATTTCCTAGAAAGTTTATAAACAACATTTGTTTATATATGTGGACATGAGGCTTCACATTATCATTGTCAGGAATGTAGGCACAAAGACCTGTGTCCAGAGTTATGTCCTAGACAGTTTATAAACAACATTTGTTTATATATGTGGACATGAGGCTTCACATTATCATTGCCAGGAATGTAGACACAAAGACCAGTGTCCAGAGTTTTGTCCGAGACAGTTTATAAACAACATTTGTTTATATATGTGGACATGAGGCTTCACATTATCATTGTCAGGAATGTAGACGCAAAGACCTGTGTCCAGAGTTATGTCCTAGACAGATTATAAACAACATTTGTTTATATATGTGGACATGAGGCTTCACATTATCATTGCCAGGAATGTAGACACAAAGACCTGTGTCCAGAGTTATGTCCGAGACAGTTTATAAACAACATTTGTTTATATATGTGGACATGAGGCTTCACATTATCATTGTCAGGAATGTAGACACAAATACCTGTGTCCAGAGTTATGTCCTAGACAGTTTATAAACAACATTTGTTTATATATGTGGACATGAGACTTCACATTATCA
The DNA here is from genome assembly GCF_036365525.1 of Heterodontus francisci. Lineage (NCBI taxonomy): Eukaryota > Metazoa > Chordata > Chondrichthyes > Heterodontiformes > Heterodontidae > Heterodontus > Heterodontus francisci. The sequence continues at coordinate 852,071 of NW_027140130.1, read as the reverse complement.
TTGCCAGGAATGTAGACACAAAGACCTGTGTCCAGAGTTATGTCCTAGACTGTTTATAAACAACATTTGTTTATATATGTGGACATGAGGCTTCACATTATCATTGTCAGGAATGTAGACACAAAGACCTGTGTCCAGAGTTATGTCCTAGACAGTTTATAAACAACATTTGTTTATATATGTGGACATGAGGCTTCACATTATCATTGTCAGGAATGTAGACACAAAGACCTGTGTCCAGAGTTATGTCCAAGACAGTTTATAAAGAACATTTGTTTATATATGTGGACATGAGGCTTCACATTATCATTGTCAGGAATGTAGACACAAAGACCTGTGTCCAGAGTTATGTCCGAGACAGTTTATAAACAACATTTGTTTATATATGTGGACATGAGGCTTCACATTATCATTGTCAGGAATGTAGACACAAAGACCTGTGTCCAGAGTTATGTCCTAGACAGTTTATAAACAACATTTGTTTATATATGTGGACATGAGGCTTCACATTATCATTGTCAGGAATGTAGACACAAAGACCTGTGTCCAGAGTTATGTCCTAGACAGTTTATAAAACACATTTGTTTATATATGTGGACATGAGGCTTCACATTATCATTGTCAGGAATGTAGACACAAAGACCTGTGTCCAGAGTTATGTCCTAGACAGTTTATAAACAACATTTGTTTATATATGTGGACATGAGGCTTCACATTATCATTGTCAGGAATGTAGACACAAAGACCTGTGTCCAGAGTTATGTCCGAGACAGTTTATAAACAACATTTGTTTATATATGTGGACATGAGGCTTCACATTATCATTGTCAGGAATGTAGACACAAAGACCTGTGTCCAGAGTTATGTCCGAGACAGTTTATAAACAACATTTGTTTATATATGTGGACATGAGGCTTCACATTATCATTGTCAGGAATGTAGACACAAAGACCTGTGTCCAGAGTTATGTCCGAGACAGTTTATAAACAACATTTGTTTATATATGTGGACATGAGGCTTCACATTATCATTGTCAGGAATGTAGACACAAAGACCTGTGTCCAGAGTTATGTCCGAGACAGTTTATAAACAACATTTGTTTATATATGTGGACATGAGGCTTCACATTATCATTGTCAGGAATGTAGACACAAAGACCTGTGTCCAGAGTTATGTCCGAGACAGTTTATAAACAACATTTGTTTATATATGTGGACATGAGGCTTCACATTATCATTGCCAGGAATGTAGACACAAAGACCTGTGTCCAGAGTTATGTCCTGGACAGTTTATAAACAACATTTGTTTATATATGTGGACATGAGGCTTCACATTATCATTGTCAGGAATGTAGACACAAAGACCTGTGTCCAGAGTTATGTCCTAGACAGTTTATAAACAACATTTGTTTATATATGTGGACATGAGGCTTCACATTATCATTGCCAGGAATGTAGACACAAAGACCTGTGTCCAGAGTTATGTCCTAGACAGTTTATAAACAACATTTGTTTCTATATGTGGACATGAGGCTTCACATTATCATTGTCAGGAATGTAGGCACAAAGACCTGTGTCCAGATTTATGTCCTGGACAGTTTATAAACAACATTTGTTTATATATGTGGACATGAGGCTTCACATTATCATTGCCAGGAATGTAGACACAAAGACCTGTGTCCAGAGTTATGTCCTGGACAGTTTATAAACAACATTTGTTTATATATGTGGACAGGAGGCTTCACATTATCATTGCCAGGAATGTAGACACAAAGACCTGTGTCCAGAGTTATGTCCGAGACAGTTTATAAACAACATTTGTTTATATATGTGGACATGAGGCTTCACATTATCATTGCCAGGAATGTAGACACAAAGACCTGTGTCCAGAGTTTTGTCCGAGACAGTTTATAAACAACATTTGTTTGTATATGTGGACATGAGGCTTCACATTATCATTGTCAGGAATGTAGACACAAAGACCTGTGTCCAGAGTTATGTCCTAGACAGTTTATAAACAACATTTGTTTAGATATGTGGACATGAGGCTTCACATTATCATTGCCAGGAATGTAGACACAAAGACCTGTGTCCAGAGTTATGTCCGAGACAGTTTATAAACAACATTTGTTTATATATGTGGACATGAGGCTTCACATTATCATTGTCAGGAATGTAGACACAAAGACCTGTGCCCAGAGTTATGTCCTAGACAGTTTATAAACAGCATTTGTTTATATATGTGGACATGAGGCTTCACATTATCATTGTCAGGAATGTAGACACAAAGACCTGTGTCCAGAGTTATGTCCGAGACAGTTTATAAACAACATTTGTTTATATATGTGGACATGAGGTTTCACATTATCATTGTCAGGAATGTAGACACAAAGACCTGTGTCCAGAGTTATGTCCTAGACAGTTTATAAACAACATTTGTTTATATATGTGGACATGAGGCTTCACATTATCATTGTCAGGAATGTAGACACAAAGAGCTGGGTCCAGAGTTATTTCCTAGACAGTTTATAAACAACATTTGTTTATATATGTGGACATGAGGCTTCACATTATCATTGTCAGGAATGTAGACACAAAGACCTGTGTCCAGAGTTATGTCCTAGACAGTTTATAAACAACATTTGTTTATATATGTGGACATGAGGCTTCACATTATCATTGTCAGGAATGTAGACACAAAGACCTGTGTCCAGAGTTATGTCCGAGACAGTTTATAAACAACATTTGTTTATATATGTGGACATGAGGCTTCACATTATCATTGCCAGGAATGTAGACACAAAGACCTGTGTCCAGAGTTTTGTCCGAGACAGTTTATAAACAACATTTGTTTATATATGTGGACATGAGGCTTCACATTATCATTGTCAGGAATGTAGAGACAAAGACCTGTGTCCAGAGTTATGTCCTAGACAGATTATAAACAACATTTGTTTAGATATGTGGACATGAGGCTTCACATTATCATTGCCAGGTATGTAGACACAAAGACCTGTGTCCAGAGTTATGTCCGAGACAGTTTATAAACAACATTTGTTTATATATGTGGACATGAGGCTTCACATTATCATTGTCAGGAATGTAGACACAAATACCTGTGTCCAGAGTTATGTCCTAGACAGTTTATAAACAACATTTGTTTATATATGTGTACATGAGACTTCACATTATCATTGCCAGGAATGTAGACACAAAGACCTGTGTCAAGAGTTATGTCCTAGACTGTTTATAAACAACATTTGTTTATATATGTGGACATGAGGCTTCACATTATCATTGCCAGGAATGTAGACACAAAGACCTGTGTCCAGAGTTATGTCCTAGACAGTTTATAAACAACATTTGTTTATATATGTGGACATGAGGCTTCACATTATCATTGTCAGGAATGTAGACACAAAGACCTGTGTCCAGAGTTATGTCCTAGACAGTTTATAAACAACATTTGTTTATATATGTGGACATGAGGCTTCACATTATCATTGTCAGGAATGTAGACACAAAGACCTGTGTCCAGAGTTATGTCCTAGACAGTTTATAAACAACATTTGATTATATATGTGGACATGAGGCTTCACATTATCATTGCCAGGAATGTAGACACAAAGACCTGTGTCCAGAGTTATGTCCTAGACAGTTTATAAACAACATTTGTTTATATATGTGGACATGAGGCTTCACATTATCATTGTCAGGAATGTAGACACAAAGACCTGTGTCCAGAGTTATGTCCGAGACAGTTTATAAACAACATTTGTTTATATATGTGGACATGAGGCTTCACATTATCATTGCCAGGAATGTAGACACAAAGACCTGTGTCCAGAGTTATGTCCGAGACAGTTTATAAACAACATTTGTTTATATATGTGGACATGAGGCTTCACATTATCATTTTCAGGAATGTAGACACAAAGACCTGTGTCCAGAGTTATGTCCTAGACAGTTTATAAACAACATTTGTTTATATATGTGGACATGAGGCTTCACATTATCATTGTCAGGAATGTAGACACAAAGACCTGTGTCCAGAGTTATGTCCTAGACAGTTTATAAACAACATTTGTTTATATATGTGGACATGAGGCTTCACATTATCATTGTCAGGAATGTAGACACAAAGACCTGTGTCCAGAGTTATGTCCTAGACAGTTTATAAACAACATTTGTTTATATATGTGGACATGAGGCTTCACATTATCATTGTCAGGAATGTAGACACAAAGACCAGTCTCCAGAGTTATGTCCTAGACAGTTTATAAACAACATTTGTTTATATATGTGGACATGAGGCTTCACATTATCATTGTCAGGAATGTAGACACAAAGACCTGTGTCCAGAGTTATGTCCGAGACAGTTTATAAACAACATTTGTTTATATATGTGGACATGAGGCTTCACATTATCATTGTCAGGAATGTAGACACAAAGACCTGTGTCCAGAGTTATGTCCGAGACAGTTTATAAACAACATTTGTTTATATATGTGGACATGAGGCTTCACATTATCATTGTCAGGAATGTAGACACAAAGACCTGTGTCCAGAGTTATGTCCTAGACAGTTTATAAACAACATTTGTTTATATATGTGGACATGAGGCTTCACATTATCATTGTCAGGAATGTAGACACAAAGACCTGTGTCCAGAGTTATGTCCAAGACAGTTTATAAACAACATTTGTTTATATATGTGGACATGAGGCTTCACATTATCATTGTCAGGAATGTAGACACAAAGACCTGTGTCCAGAGTTATGTCCGAGACAGTTTATAAACAACATTTGTTTATATATGTGGACATGAGGCTTCACATTATCATTGTCAGGAATGTAGACACAAAGACCTGTGTCCAGAGTTATGTCCTAGACAGTTTATAAACAACATTTGTTTATATATGTGGACATGAGGCATCACATTATCATTGTCAGGAATGTAGACACAAAGACCTGTGTCCAGAGTTATGTCCTAGACAGTTTATAAACAACATTTGTTTATATATGTGGACATGAGGCTTCACATTATCATTGTCAGGAATGTAGACACAAAGACCTGTGTCCAGAGTTATGTCCTAGACAGTTTATAAAACACATTTGTTTATATATGTGGACATGAGGCTTCACATTATCATTGTCAGGAATGTAGACACAAAGACCTGTGTCCAGAGTTATGTCCTAGACAGTTTATAAACAACATTTGTTTATATATGTGGACATGAGGCTTCACATTATCATTGTCAGGAATGTAGACACAAAGACCTGTGTCCAGAGTTATGTCCGAGACAGTTTATAAACAACATTTGTTTATATATGTGGACATGAGGCTTCACATTATCATTGTCAGGAATGTAGACACAAAGACCTGTGTCCAGAGTTATGTCCGAGACAGTTTATAAACAACATTTGTTTATATATGTGGACATGAGGCTTCACATTATCATTGTCAGGAATGTAGACACAAAGACCTGTGTCCAGAGTTATGTCCGAGACAGTTTATAAACAACATTTGTTTATATATGTGGACATGAGGCTTCACATTATCATTGTCAGGAATGTAGACACAAAGACCTGTGTCCAGAGTTATGTCCGAGACAGTTTATAAACAACATTTGTTTATATATGTGGACATGAGGCTTCACATTATCATTGTCAGGAATGTAGACACAAAGACCTGTGTCCAGAGTTGAGTCCGAGACAGTTTATAAACAACATTTGTTTATATATGTGGACATGAGGCTTCACATTATCATTGTCAGGAATGTAGACACAAAGACCTGTGTCCAGAGTTATGTCCGAGACAGTTTATAAACAACATTTGTTTATATATGTGGACATGAGGCTTCACATTATCATTGTCAGGAATGTAGACACAAAGACCTGTGTCCAGAGTTATGTCCTAGACAGTTTATAAACAACATTTGTTTATATATGTGGACATGAGGCTTCACATTATCATTGCCAGGAATGTAGACACAAAGACCTGTGTCCAGAGTTATGTCCGAGACAGTTTATAAACAACATTTGTTTATATATGTGGACATGAGGCTTCACATTATCATTGTCAGGAATGTAGACACAAAGACCTGTGTCCAGAGTTATGTCCTAGACAGTTTATAAACAACATTTGTTTATGTATGTGGACATGAGGCTTCACATTGTCATTGTCAGGAATGTAGACACAAAGAACTGTGTCCAGAGTTATGTCCTAGACAGTTTATAAACAACATTTGTTTATATATGTGGACATGAGGCTTCACATTATCATTGCCAGGAATGTAGACACAAAGACCTGTGTCCAGAGTTATGTCCTGGACAGTTTATAAACAACATTTGTTTATATATGTGGACATGAGGCTTCACATTATCATTGTCAGGAATGTAGACACAAAGACCTGTGTCCAGAGTTATGTCCTAGACAGTTTATAAACAACATTTGTTTATATATGTGGACATGAGGCTTCACATTATCATTGCCAGGAATGTAGACACAAAGAACTGTGTCCAGAGTTATGTCCTAGACAGTTTATAAACAACATTTGTTTATATATGTGGACATGAGGCTTCACATTATCATTGTCAGGAATGTAGGCACAAAGACCTGTGTCCAGATTTATGTCCTGGACAGTTTATAAACAACATTTGTTTATATATGTGGACATGAGGCTTCACATTATCATTGCCAGGAATGTAGACACAAAGATCTGTGTCCAGAGTTATGTCCTGGACAGTTTATAAACAACATTTGTTTATATATGTGGACATGAGGCTTCACATTATCATTGCCAGGAATGTAGACACAAAGACCTGTGTCCAGAGTTATGTCCGAGACAGTTTATAAACAACATTTGTTTATATATGTGGACATGAGGCTTCACATTATCATTGCCAGGAATGTAGACACAAAGACCTGTGTCCAGAGTTATGTCCGAGACAGTTTATAAACAACATTTGTTTATATATGTGGACATGAGGCTTCACATTATCATTGTCAGGAATGTAGACACAAAGACCTGTGTCCAGAGTTATGTCCTGGACAGTTTATAAACAACATTTGTTTATATATGTGGACATGAGGCTTCACATTATCATTGCCAGGAATGTAGGCACAAAGACCTGTGTCCAGAGTTATGTCCTGGACAGTTTATAAACAACATTTGTTTATATATGTGGACATGAGGCTTCACATTATCATTGCCAGGAATGTAGACACAAAGACCTGTGTCCAGAGTTATGTCCTGGACAGTTTATAAACAACATTTGTTTATATATGTGGACATGAGGCTTCACATTATCATTGTCAGGAATGTAGACACAAAGACCTGTGTCCAGAGTTATGTCCTGGACAGTTTATAAACAACATTTGTTTATATATGTGGACATGAGGCTTCACATTATCATTGTCAGGAATGTAGACACAAAGACCTGTGTCCAGAGTTATGTCCTAGACAGTTTATAAACAACATTTGTTTATATATGTGGACATGAGGCTTCACATTATCATTGTCAGGAATGTAGACACAAAGACCTGTGTCCAGAGTTATGTCCTAGACAGTTTATAAACAACATTTGTTTATATATGTGGACATGAGGCTTCACATTATCATTGTCAGGAATGTAGGCACAAAGACCTGTGTCCAGATTTATGTCCTGGACAGTTTATAAACAACATTTGTTTAAATATGTGGACATGAGGCTTCACATTATCATTGCCAGGAATGTAGACACAAAGACCTGTGTCCAGAGTTATGTCCTGGACAGTTTATAAACAACATTTGTTTATATATGTGGACATGAGGCTTCACATTATCATTGCCAGGAATGTAGACACAAAGAGCTGTGTCCAGAGTTATGTCCGAGACAGTTTATAAACAACATTTGTTTATATATGTGGACATGAGGCTTCACATTATCATTGCAGGAATGTAGACACAAAGACCTGTGTCCAGAGTTATGTCCGAGACAGTTTATAAACAACATTTGTTTATATATGTGGACATGAGGCTTCACATTATCATTGTCAGGAATGTGGACACAAAGACCTGTGTCCAGAGTTATGTCCTGGACAGTTTATAAACAACATTTGTTTATATATGTGGACATGAGGCTTCACATTATCATTGCCAGGTATGTAGGCACAAAGACCTGTGTCCAGAGTTATGTCCTGGACAGTTTATAAACAACATTTGTTTATATATGTGGACATGAGGCTTCACATTATCATTGCCAGGAATGTAGACACAAAGACCTGTGTCCAGAGTTATGTCCTGGACAGTTTATAAACAACATTTGTTTATATATGTGGACATGAGGCTTCACATTATCATTGTCAGGAATGTAGACACAAAGACCTGTGTCCAGAGTTATGTCCTGGACAGCTTATAAACAACATTTGTTTATATATGTGGACATGAGGCTTCACATTATCATTGTCAGGAATGTAGACACAAAGACCTGTGTCCAGAGTTATGTCCTGGACAGTTTATAAACAACATTTGCTTATATATGTGGACATGAGGCTTCACATTATCATTGCCAGGAATGTAGACACAAAGACCTGTGTCCAGAGTTATGTCCTGGACAGTTTATAAACAACATTTGTTTATATATGTGGACATGAGGCTTCACATTATCATTGTCAGGAATGTAGACACAAAGACCTGTGTCCAGAGTTATGTCCTAGACTGTTTATAAACAACATTTGTTTATATATGTGGACATGAGGCTTCACATTATCATTGTCAGGAATGTAGACACAAAGACCTGTGTCCAGAGTTATGTCATGGACAGTTTATAAACAACATTTGTTTATATATGTGGACATGAGGCTTCACATTATCATTGTCAGGAATGTAGACACAAATACCTGTGTCCAGAGTTATGTCCGAGACAGTTTATAAACAACATTTGTTTATATATGTGGACATGAGGCTTCACATTATCATTGTCAGGAATGTAGACACAAAGACCTGTGTCCAGAGTTATGTCCGAGACAGTTTATAAACAACATTTGTTTATATATGTGGACATGAGGCTTCACATTATCATTGCCAGGAATGTAGACACAAAGACCTGTGTCCAGAGTTATGTCCGAGGCAGTTTATAAACAACATTTGTTTATATATGTGGACATGAGGCTTCACATTATCATTGTCAGGAATGTAGACACAAAGACCTGTGTCCAGAGTTATGTCCGAGACAGTTTATAAACAACATTTGTTTATATATGTGGACATGAGGCTTCACATTATCATTGTCAGGAATGTAGACACAAAGACCTGTGTCCAGAGTTATGTCCTGGACAGTTTATAAACAACATTTGTTTATATATGTGGACATGAGGCTTCACATTATCATTGTCTGGAATGTAGACACAAAGACCTGTGTCCAGAGTTATGTCCTAGACAGTTTATAAACAACATTTGTTTATATATGTGGACATGAGGCTTCACATTATCATTGCCAGGAATGTAGACACAAAGACCTGTGTCCAGAGTTATGTCCCAGACAGTTTATAAACAACATTTGTTTATATATGTGGACATGAGGCTTCACATTATCATTGTCAGGAATGTAGACACAAAGACCTGTGTCCAGAGTTATGTCCGAGACAGTTTATAAACAACATTTGTTTATATATGTGGACATGAGGCTTCACATTATCATTGCCAGGAATGTAGACACAAAGACCTGTGTCCAGAGTTATGTCCTAGACAGTTTATAAACAACATTTGTTTATATATGTGGACATGAGGCTTCACATTATCATTGTCAGGAATGTAGACACAAAGACCTGTGTCCAGAGTTATGTCCGAGACAGTTTATAAACAACATTTGTTTATATATGTGGACATGAGGCTTCACATTATCATTGTCAGGAATGTAGACACAAAGACCTGTGTCCAGAGTTATGTCCGAGACAGTTTATAAACAACATTTGTTTATATATGTGGACATGAGGCTTCACATTATCATTGCCAGGAATGTAGACACAAAGACCTGTGTCCAGAGTTATGTCCTAGACAGTTTATAAACAACATTTGTTTATATATGTGGACATGAGGCTTCACATTATCAGTGTCAGGAATGTAGATACAAAGACCTGTGTCCAGAGTTATGTCCGAGACAGTTTATAAACAACATTTGTTTATATATGAGGACATGAGGCTTCACATTATCATTGTCAGGAATGTAGACACAAAGACCTGTTTCCAGAGTTATGTCCGAGACAGTTTATAAACAACATTTGTTTATATATGTGGACATGAGGCTTCACATTATCATTGCCAGGAATGTAGACACAAAGACCCGTGTCCAGAGTTATGTGCGAAACAGTTTATAAACAACATTTGTTTATATATGTGGACATGAGGCTTCACATTATCATTGTCAGGAATGTAGACACAAAGACCTGTGTCCAGAGTTATGTCCGAGACAGTTTATAAACAACATTTGTTTATATATGTGGACATGAGGCTTCACATTATCATTGCCAGGAATGTGGACACAAAGACCTGTGTCCAGAGTTATGTCCGAGACAGTTTATAAACAACATTTGTTTATATATGTGGACATGAGGCTTCACATTATCATTGCCAGGAATGTAGACACAAAGGCCTGTGTCCAGAGTTATGTCCTGGACAGTTTATAAACAACATTTGTTTATATATGTGGACATGAGGCTTCACATTATCATTGTCAGGAATGTAGACACAAAGACCTGTGTCCAGAGTTATGTCCTAGACAGTTTATAAACAACATTTGTTTATATATGTGGACATGAGGCTTCACATTATCATTGCCAGGAATGTAGACACAAAGACCTGTGTCCAGAGTTATGTCCGAGACAGTTTATAAACAACATTTGTTTATATATATGGACATGAGGCTTCACATTATCATTGTCAGGAATGTAGACACAAAGACCTGTGTCCAGAGTTATGTCCTAGACAGTTTATAAACAACATTTGTTTATATATGTGGACATGAGGCTTCACATTATCATTGTCAGGAATGTAGACACAAAGACCTGTGTCCAGAGTTATGTCCTAGACAGTTTATAAACAACATTTGTTTATATATGTGGACATGAGGCTTCACATTATCATTGTCAGGAATGTAGACACAAAGACCTGTGTCCAGAGTTATGTCCTAGAAAGTTTATAAACAACATTTGTTTATATATGTGGACATGAGGCTTCACATTATCATTGTCAGGAATGTAGACACAAAGACCTGTGTCCAGAGTTATGTCCGAGACAGTTTATAAACAACATTTGTTTATATATGTGGACATGAGGCTTCACATTATCATTGTCAGGAATGTAGACACAAAGACCTGTGTCCAGAGTTATGTCCGAGACAGTTTATAAACAACATTTGTTTATATATGTGGACATGAGGCTTCACATTATCATTGTCAGGAATGTAGACACAAAGACCTGTGTCCAGAGTTATGTCCTAGACAGTTTATAAACAACATTTGTTTATATATGTGGACATGAGGCTTCACATTATCATTGTCAGGAATGTAGACACAAAGACCTGTGTCCAGAGTTATGTCCTGGACAGTTTATAAAACACATTTGTTTATATATGTGGACATGAGGCTTCACATTATCATTGTCAGGAATGTAGACACAAAGACCTGTGTCCAGAGTTATGTCCTAGACAGTTTATAAACAACATTTGTTTATATATGTGGACATGAGGCTTCACATTATCATTGTCAGGAATGTGGACACAAAGACCTGTGTCCAGAGTTATGTCCGGGACAGTTTATAAACAACATTTGTTTATATATTTGCACATGAGGCTTCACATTATCATTGTCAGGAATGTAGACACAAAGACCTGTGTCCAGAGTTATGTCCGAGACAGTTTATAAACAACATTTGTTTATATATGTGGACATGAGGCTTCACATTATCATTGTCAGGAATGTAGACACAAAGACCTGTGTCCAGAGTTATGTCCGAGACAGTTTATAAACAACATTTGTTTATATATGTGGTCATGAGGCTTCACATTATCATTGTCAGGAATGTAGACACAAAGACCTGTGTCCAGAGTTATGTCCGAGACAGTTTATAAACAACATTTGTTTATATATGTGGACATGAGGCTTCACATTATCATTGTCAGGAATGTAGACACAAAGACCTGTGTCCAGAGTTATGTCCTAGACAGTTTATAAACAACATTTGTTTATATATGTGGACATGAGGCTTCACATTATCATTGCCAGGAATGTAGACACAAAGACCTGTGTCCAGAGTTATGTCCGAGACAGTTTATAAACAACATTTGTTTATATATGTGGACATGAGGCTTCACATTATCATTGTCAGGAATGTAGACACAAAGACCTGTGTCCAGAGTTATGTCCTAGACAGTTTATAAACAACATTTGTTCATATATGTGGACATGAGGCTTCACATTGTCATTGTCAGGAATGTAGACACAAAGACCTGTGTCCAGAGTTATGTCCTAGACAGTTTATAAACAACATTTGTTTATATATGTGGACATGAGGCTTCACATTGTCATTGTCAGGAATGTAGACACAAAGACCTGTGTCCAGAGTTATGTCCTAGACAGTTTATAAACAACATTTGTTTATATATGTGGACATGAGGCTTCACATTATCATTGTCAGGAATGTAGACACAAAGACCTGTGTCCAGAGTTATGTCATGGACAGTTTATAAACAACATTTGTTTATATATGTGGACATGAGGCTTCACATTATCATTGTCAGGAATGTAGACACAAATACCTGTGTCCAGAGTTATGTCCGAGACAGTTTATAAACAACATTTGTTTATATATGTGGACATGAGGCTTCACATTATCATTGTCAGGAATGTAGACACAAAGACCTGTGTCCAGAGTTATGTCCGAGACAGTTTATAAACAACATTTGTTTATATATGTGGACATGAGGCTTCACATTATCATTGCCAGGAATGTAGACACAAAGACCTGTGTCCAGAGTTATGTCCGAGGCAGTTTATAAACAACATTTGTTTATATATGTGGACATGAGGCTTCACATTATCATTGTCAGGAATGTAGACACAAAGACCTGTGTCCAGAGTTATGTCCGAGACAGTTTATAAACAACATTTGTTTATATATGTGGACATGAGGCTTCACATTATCATTGTCAGGAAAGTAGACACAAAGACCTGTGTCCAGAGTTATGTCCTGGACAGTTTATAAACAACATTTGTTTATATATGTGGACATGAGGCTTCACATTATCATTGTCAGGAATGTAGACACAAAGACCTGTGTCCAGAGTTATGTCCTAGACAGTTTATAAACAACATTTGTTTATATATGTGGACATGAGGCTTCACATTATCATTGCCAGGAATGTAGACACAAAGACCTGTGTCCAGAGTTATGTCCCAGACAGTTTATAAACAACATTTGTTTATATATGTGGACATGAGGCTTCACATTATCATTGTCAGGAATGTAGACACAAAGACCTGTGTCCAGAGTTATGTCCGAGACAGTTTATAAACAACATTTGTTTATATATGTGGACATGAGGCTTCACATTATCATTGCCAGGAATGTAGACACAAAGACCTGTGTCCAGAGTTATGTCCTAGACAGTTTATAAACAACATTTGTTTATATATGTGGACATGAGGCTTCACATTATCATTGTCAGGAATGTAGACACAAAGACCTGTGTCCAGAGTTATGTCCGAGACAGTTTATAAGCAACATTTGTTTATATATGTGGACATGAGGCTTCACATTATCATTGTCAGGAATGTAGACACAAAGACCTGTGTCCAGAGTTATGTCCGAGACAGTTTATAAACAACATTTGTTTATATATGTGGACATGAGGCTTCACATTATCATTGCCAGGAATGTAGACACAAAGACCTGTGTCCAGAGTTATGTCCTAGACAGTTTATAAACAACATTTGTTTATATATGTGGACATGAGGCTTCACATTATCATTGTCAGGAATGTAGACACAAAGACCTGTGTCCAGAGTTATGTCCGAGACAGTTTATAAACAACATTTGTTTATATATGTGGACATGAGGCTTCACATTATCATTGTCAGGAATGTAGACACAAAGACCTGTGTCCAGAGTTATGTCCGAGACAGTTTATAAACAACATTTGTTTATATATGTGGACATGAGGCTTCACATTATCATTGCCAGGAATGTAGACACAAAGACCCGTGTCCAGAGTTATGTGCGAAACAGTTTATAAACAACATTTGTTTATATATGTGGACATGAGGCTTCACATTATCATTGTCAGGAATGTAGACACAAAGACCTGTGTCCAGAGTTATGTCCGAGACAGTTTATAAACAACATTTGTTTATATATGTGGACATGAGGCTTCACATTATCATTGCCAGGAATGTGGACACAAAGACCTGTGTCCAGAGTTATGTCCGAGACAGTTTATAAACAACATTTGTTTATATATGTGGACATGAGGCTTCACATTATCATTGCCAGGAATGTAGACACAAAGACCTGTGTCCAGAGTTATGTCCTGGACAGTTTATAAACAACATTTGTTTATATATGTGGACATGAGGCTTCACATTATCATTGTCAGGAATGTAGACACAAAGACCTGTGTCCAGAGTTATGTCCTAGACAGTTTATAAACAACATTTGTTTATATATGTGGACATGAGGCTTCACATTATCATTGCCAGGAATGTAGACACAAAGACCTGTGTCCAGAGTTATGTCCGAGACAGTTTATAAACAACATTTGTTTATATATATGGACATGAGGCTTCACATTATCATTGTTAGGAATGTAGACACAAAGACCTGTGTCCAGAGTTATGTCCTAGACAGTTTATAAACAACATTTGTTTATATATGTGGACATGAGGCTTCACATTATCATTGTCAGGAATGTAGACACAAAGACCTGTGTCCAGAGTTATGTCCTAGACAGTTTATAAACAACATTTGTTTATATATGTGGACATGAGGCTTCACATTATCATTGTCAGGAATGTAGACACAAAGACCTGTGTCCAGAGTTATGTCCTAGAAAGTTTATAAACAACATTTGTTTATATATGTGGACATGAGGCTTCACATTATCATTGTCAGGAATGTAGACACAAAGACCTGTGTCCAGAGTTATGTCCGAGACAGTTTATAAACAACATTTGTTTATATATGTGGACATGAGGCTTCACATTATCATTGTCAGGAATGTAGACACAAAGACCTGTGTCCAGAGTTATGTCCGAGACAGTTTATAAACAACATTTGTTTATATATGTGGACATGAGGCTTCACATTATCATTGTCAGGAATGTAGACACAAAGACCTGTGTCCAGAGTTATGTCCTAGACAGTTGAGAAACAACATTTGTTTATATATGTGGACATGAGGCTTCACATTATCATTGTCAGGAATGTAGACACAAAGACCTGTGTCCAGAGTTATGTCCTAGACAGTTTATAAAACACATTTGTTTATATATGTGGACATGAGGCTTCACATTATCATTGTCAGGAATGTAGACACAAAGACCTGTGTCCAGAGTTATGTCCTAGACAGTTTATAAACAACATTTGTTTATATATGTGGACATGAGGCTTCACATTATCATTGTCAGGAATGTAGACACAAAGACCTGTGTCCAGAGTTATGTCCGGGACAGTTTATAAACAACATTTGTTTATATATGTGGACATGAGGCTTCACATTATCATTGTCAGGAATGTAGACACAAAGACCTGTGTCCAGAGTTATGTCCGAGACAGTTTATAAACAACATTTGTTTATATATGTGGACATGAGGCTTCACATTATCATTGTCAGGAATGTAGACACAAAGACCTGTGTCCAGAGTTATGTCCGAGACAGTTTATAAACAACATTTGTTTATATATGTGGTCATGAGGCTTCACATTATCATTGTCAGGAATGTAGACACAAAGACCTGTGTCCAGAGTTATGTCCGAGACAGTTTATAAACAACATTTGTTTATATATGTGGACATGAGGCTTCACATTATCATTGTCAGGAATGTAGACACAAAGACCTGTGTCCAGAGTTATGTCCTAGACAGTTTATAAACAACATTTGTTTATATATGTGGACATGAGGCTTCACATTATCATTGCCAGGAATGTAGACACAAAGACCTGTGTCCAGAGTTATGTCCGAGACAGTTTATAAACAACATTTGTTTATATATGTGGACATGAGGCTTCACATTATCATTGTCAGGAATGTAGACACAAAGACCTGTGTCCAGAGTTATGTCCTAGACAGTTTATAAACAACATTTGTTTATATATGTGGACATGAGGCTTCACATTGTCATTGTCAGGAATGTAGACACAAAGACCTGTGTCCAGAGTTATGTCCTAGACAGTTTATAAACAACATTTGTTTATATATGTGGACATGAGTCTTCACATTATCATTGCCAGGAATGTAGACACAAAGACCTGTGTCCAGAGTTATGTCCTGGACAGTTTATAAACAACATTTGTTTATATATGTGGACATGAGGCTTCACATTATCATTGTCAGGAATGTAGACACAAAGACCTGTGTCCAGAGTTATGTCCTAGACAGTTTATAAACAACATTTGTTTATATATGTGGACATGAGGCTTCACATTATCATTGCCAGGAATGTAGACACAAAGACCTGTGTCCAGAGTTATGTCCTAGACAGTTTATAAACAACATTTGTTTATATATGTGGACATGAGGCTTCACATTATCATTGTCAGGAATGTAGACACAAAGACCTGTGTCCAGATTTATGTCCTGGACAGTTTATAAACAACATTTGTTTATATATGTGGACATGAGGCTTCACATTATCATTGCCAGGAATGTAGACACAAAGACCTGTGTCCAGAGTTATGTCCTGGACAGTTTATAAACAACATTTGTTTATATATGTGGACATGAGGCTTCACATTATCATTGTCAGGAATGTAGACACAAAGACCTGTGTCCAGAGTTATGTCCGAGACAGTTTATAAACAACATTTGTTTATATATGTGGACATGAGGCTTCACATTATCATTGTCAGGAATGTAGACACAAAGACCTGTGTCCAGAGTTATGTCCTAGACAGTTGAGAAACAACATTTGTTTATATATGTGGACATGAGGCTTCACATTATCATTGTCAGGAATGTAGACACAAAGACCTGTGTCCAGAGTTATGTCCTAGACAGTTTATAAAACACATTTGTTTATATATGTGGACATGAGGCTTCACATTATCATTGTCAGGAATGTAGACACAAAGACCTGTGTCCAGAGTTATGTCCTAGACAGTTTATAAACAACATTTGTTTATATATGTGGACATGAGGCTTCACATTATCATTGTCAGGAATGTAGACACAAAGACCTGTGTCCAGAGTTATGTCCGGGACAGTTTATAAACAACATTTGTTTATATATGTGGACATGAGGCTTCACATTATCATTGTCAGGAATGTAGACACAAAGACCTGTGTCCAGAGTTATGTCCGAGACAGTTTATAAACAACATTTGTTTATATATGTGGACATGAGGCTTCACATTATCATTGTCAGGAATGTAGACACAAAGACCTGTGTCCAGAGTTATGTCCGAGACAGTTTATAAACAACATTTGTTTATATATGTGGTCATGAGGCTTCACATTATCATTGTCAGGAATGTAGACACAAAGACCTGTGTCCAGAGTTATGTCCGAGACAGTTTATAAACAACATTTGTTTATATATGTGGACATGAGGCTTCACATTATCATTGTCAGGAATGTAGACACAAAGACCTGTGTCCAGAGTTATGTCCTAGACAGTTTATAAACAACATTTGTTTATATATGTGGACATGAGGCTTCACATTATCATTGCCAGGAATGTAGACACAAAGACCTGTGTCCAGAGTTATGTCCGAGACAGTTTATAAACAACATTTGTTTATATATGTGGACATGAGGCTTCACATTATCATTGTCAGGAATGTAGACACAAAGACCTGTGTCCAGAGTTATGTCCTAGACAGTTTATAAACAACATTTGTTTATATATGTGGACATGAGGCTTCACATTGTCATTGTCAGGAATGTAGACACAAAGACCTGTGTCCAGAGTTATGTCCTAGACAGTTTATAAACAACATTTGTTTATATATGTGGACATGAGTCTTCACATTATCATTGCCAGGAATGTAGACACAAAGACCTGTGTCCAGAGTTATGTCCTGGACAGTTTATAAACAACATTTGTTTATATATGTGGACATGAGGCTTCACATTATCATTGTCAGGAATGTAGACACAAAGACCTGTGTCCAGAGTTATGTCCTAGACAGTTTATAAACAACATTTGTTTATATATGTGGACATGAGGCTTCACATTATCATTGCCAGGAATGTAGACACAAAGACCTGTGTCCAGAGTTATGTCCTAGACAGTTTATAAACAACATTTGTTTATATATGTGGACATGAGGCTTCACATTATCATTGTCAGGAATGTAGACACAAAGACCTGTGTCCAGATTTATGTCCTGGACAGTTTATAAACAACATTTGTTTATATATGTGGACATGAGGCTTCACATTATCATTGCCAGGAATGTAGACACAAAGACCTGTGTCCAGAGTTATGTCCTGGACAGTTTATAAACAACATTTGTTTATATATGTGGACATGAGGCTTCACATTATCATTGCCATGAATGTAGACACAAAGACCTGTGTCCAGAGTTATGTCCGAGACAGTTTATAAACAACATTTGTTTATATATGTGGACATGAGGCTTCACATTATCATTGCCAGGAATGTAGACACAAAGACCTGTGTCCAGAGTTATGTCCGAGACAGTTTATAAACAACATTTGTTTATATATGTGGACATGAGGCTTCACATTATCATTGTCAGGAATGTAGACACAAAGACCTGTGTCCAGAGTTATGTCCTGGACAGTTTATAAACAACATTTGTTTATATATGTGGACATGAGGCTTCACATTATCATTGCCAGGAATGTAGGCACAAAGACCTGTGTCCAGAGTTATGTCCTGGACAGTTTATAAACAACATTTGTTTATATATGTGGACATGAGGCTTCACATTATCATTGCCAGGAATGTAGACACAAAGACCTGTGTCCAGAGTTATGTCCTGGACAGTTTATAAACAACATTTGTTTATATATGTGGACATGAGGCTTCACATTATCATTGTCAGGAATGTAGACACAAAGACCTGTGTCCAGAGTTATGTCCTGGACAGTTTATAAACAACATTTGTTTATATATGTGGACATGAGGCTTCACATTATCATTGTCAGGAATGTAGACACAAAGACCTGTGTCCAGAGTTATGTCTAGGACAGTTTATAAACAACATTTGTTTATATATGTGGACATGAGGCTTCACATTATCATTGCCAGGAATGTAGACACAAAGACCTGTGTCCAGAGTTATGTCCTGGACAGTTTATAAACAACATTTGTTTATATATGTGGACATGAGGCTTCACATTATCATTGTCAGGAATGTAGACACAAAGACCTGTGTCCAGAGTTATGTCCTAGACAGTTTATAAACAACATTTGTTTATATATGTGGACATGAGGCTTCACATTATCATTGCCAGGAATGTAGACACAAAGACCTGTGTCCAGAGTTATGTCCGAGACAGTTTATAAACAACATTTGTTTATATATGTGGACATGAGGCTTCACATTATCATTGTCAGGAATGTAGACACAAAGACCTGTGTCCAGAGTTATGTCCTGGACAGTTTATAAACAACATTTGTTTATATATGTGGACATGAGGCTTCACATTATCATTGCCAGGAATGTAGGCACAAAGACCTGTGTCCAGAGTTATGTCCTGGACAGTTTATAAACAACATTTGTTTATATATGTGGACATGAGGCTTCACATTTTCATTGCCAGGAATGTAGACACAAAGACCTGTGTCCAGAGTTATGTCCTGGACAGTTTATAAACAACATTTGTTTATATATGTGGACATGAGGCTTCACATTATCATTGTCAGGAATGTAGACACAAAGACCTGTGTCCAGAGTTATGTCCTGGACAGTTTATAAACAACATTTGTTTATATATGTGGACATGAGGCTTCACATTATCATTGTCAGGAATGTAGACACAAAGACCTGTGTCCAGAGTTATGTCCTAGACAGTTTATAAACAACATTTGTTTATATATGTGGACATGAGGCTTCACATTATCATTGTCAGGAATGTAGACACAAAGACCTGTGTCCAGAGTTATGTCCTAGACAGTTTATAAACAACATTTGTTTATATATGTGGACATGAGGCTTCACATTATCATTGTCAGGAATGTAGGCACAAAGACCTGTGTCCAGATTTATGTCCTGGACAGTTTATAAACAACATTTGTTTATATATGTGGACATGAGGCTTCACATTATCATTGCCAGGAATGTAGACACAAAGACCTGTGTCCAGAGTTATGTCCTGGACAGTTTATAAACAACATTTGTTTATATATGTGGACATGAGGCTTCACATTATCATTGCCAGGAATGTAGACACAAAGACCTGTGTCCAGAGTTATGTCCTAGACAGTTTATAAACAACATTTGTTTATATATGTGGACATGAGGCTTCACATTATCATTGCCAGGAATGTAGACACAAAGACGTGTGTCCAGAGTTATGTCCTGGACAGTTTATAAACAACATTTGTTTATATATGTGGACATGAGGCTTCACATTATCATTGCCAGGAATGTAGGCACAAAGACCTGTGTCCAGAGTTATGTACGAGACAGTTTATAAACAACATTTGTTTATATATGTGGACATGAGGCTTCACATTATCATTGCCAGGAATGTAGACACAAAGACCTGTGTCCAGAGTTATGTCCTGGACAGTTTATAAACAACATTTGTTTATATATGTGGACATGAGGCTTCACATTATCATTGTCAGGAATGTAGACACAAAGACCTGTGTCCAGAGTTATGTCCTGGACAGTTTATAAACAACATTTGTTTATATATGTGGACATGAGGCTTCACATTATCATTGTCAGGAATGTAGACACAAAGACCTGTGTCCAGAGTTATGTCCTAGACAGTTTATAAACAACATTTGTTTATATATGTGGACATGAGGCTTCACATTATCATTGTCAGGAATGTAGACACAAAGACCTGTGTCCAGAGTTATGTCCGAGACAGTTTATAAACAACATTTGTTTATATATGTGGACATGAGGCTTCACATTATCATTGTCAGGAATGTAGACACAAAGACCTGTGTCCAGAGTTATGTCCTGGACAGTTTATAAACAACATTTGTTTATATATGTGGACATGAGGCTTCACATTATCATTGCCAGGAATGTAGACACAAAGACCTGTGTCCAGAGTTATGTCCTGGACAGTTTATAAACAACATTTGTTTATATATGTGGACATGAGGCTTCACATTATCATTGTCAGGAATGTAGACACAAAGACCTGTGTCCAGAGTTATGTCCTAGACAGTTTATAAACAACATTTGTTTATATATGTGGACATGAGGCTTCACATTATCATTGTCAGGAATGTAGACACAAAGACCTGTGTCCAGAGTTATGTCATGGACAGTTTATAAACAACATTTGTTTATATATGTGGACATGAGGCTTCACATTATCATTGTCAGGAATGTAGACACAAATACCTGTGTCCAGAGTTATGTCCGAGACAGTTTATAAACAACATTTGTTTATATATGTGGACATGAGGCTTCACATTATCATTGTCAGGAATGTAGACACAAAGACCTGTGTCCAGAGTTATGTCCGAGACAGTTTATAAACAACATTTGTTTATATATGTGGACATGAGGCTTCACATTATCATTGCCAGGAATGTAGACACAAAGACCTGTGTCCAGAGTTATGTCCGAGGCAGTTTATAAACAACATTTGTTTATATATGTGGACATGAGGCTTCACATTATCATTGTCAGGAATGTAGACACAAAGACCTGTGTCCAGAGTTATGTCCGAGACAGTTTATAAACAACATTTGTTTATATATGTGGACATGAGGCTTCACATTATCATTGTCAGGAATGTAGACACAAAGACCTGTGTCCAGAGTTATGTCCTGGACAGTTTATAAACAACATTTGTTTATATATGTGGACATGAGGCTTCACATTATCATTGTCAGGAATGTAGACACAAAGACCTGTGTCCAGAGTTATGTCCTAGACAGTTTATAAACAACATTTGTTTATATATGTGGACATGAGGCTTCACATTATCATTGCCAGGAATGTAGACACAAAGACCTGTGTCCAGAGTTATGTCCCAGACAGTTTATAAACAACATTTGTTTATATATGTGGACATGAGGCTTCACATTATCATTGTCAGGAATGTAGACACAAAGACCTGTGTCCAGAGTTATGTCCGAGACAGTTTATAAACAACATTTGTTTATATATGTGGACATGAGGCTTCACATTATCATTGTCAGGAATGTAGACACAAAGACCTGTGTCCAGAGTTATGTCCTGGACAGTTTATAAACAACATTTGTTTATATATGTGGACATGAGGCTTCACATTATCATTGTCAGGAATGTAGACACAAAGACCTGTGTCCAGAGTTATGTCCGAGACAGTTTATAAACAACATTTGTTTATATATGTGGACATGAGGCTTCACATTATCATTGTCAGGAATGTAGACACAAAGACCTGTGTCCAGAGTTATGTCCGAGACAGTTTATAAACAACATTTGTTTATATATGTGGACATGAGGCTTCACATTATCATTGTCAGGAATGTAGACACAAAGACCTGTGTCCAGAGTTATGTCCGAGACAGTTTATAAACAACATTTGTTTATATATGTGGACATGAGGCTTCACATTATCATTGCCAGGAATGTAGACACAAAGACCTGTGTCCAGAGTTATGTCCTAGACAGTTTATAAACAACATTTGTTTATATATGTGGACATGAGGCTTCACATTATCATTGTCAGGAATGTAGACACAAAGACCTGTGTCCAGAGTTATGTCCGAGACAGTTTATAAACAACATTTGTTTATATATGTGGACATGAGGCTTCACATTATCATTGTCAGGAATGTAGACACAAAGACCTGTGTCCAGAGTTATGTCCGAGACAGTTTATAAACAACATTTGTTTATATATGTGGACATGAGGCTTCACATTATCATTGCCAGGAATGTAAACACAAAGACCTGTGTCCAGAGTTATGTCCTAGACAGTTTATAAACAACATTTGTTTATATATGTGGACATGAGGCTTCACATTATCATTGTCAGGAATGTAGACACAAAGACCTGTGTCCAGAGTTATGTCCGAGACAGTTTATAAACAACATTTGTTTATATATGTGGACATGAGGCTTCACATTATCATTGTCAGGAATGTAGACACAAAGACCTGTGTCCAGAGTTATGTCCGAGACAGTTTATAAACAACATTTGTTTATATATGTGGACATGAGGCTTCACATTATCATTGCCAGGAATGTAGACACAAAGACCCGTGTCCAGAGTTATGTGCGAAACAGTTTATAAACAACATTTGTTTATATATGTGGACATGAGGCTTCACATTATCATTGTCAGGAATGTAGACACAAAGACCTGTGTCCAGAGTTATGTCCGAGACAGTTTATAAACAACATTTGTTTATATATGTGGACATGAGGCTTCACAATTATCATTGCCAGGAATGTGGACACAAAGACCTGTGTCCAGAGTTATGTCCTAGACAGTTTATAAACAACATTTGTTTATATATGTGGACATGAGGCTTCACATTATCATTGCCAGGAATGTAGACACAAAGACCTGTGTCCAGAGTTATGTCCTAGACAGTTTATAAACAACATTTGTTTATATATGTGGACATGAGGCTTCACATTATCATTGTCAGGAATGTAGACACAAAGACCTGTGTCCAGAGTTATGTCCTAGACAGTTTATAAACAACATTTGTTTATATATGTGGACATGAGGCTTCACATTATCATTGCCAGGAATGTAGACACAAAGACCTGTGTCCAGAGTTATGTCCGAGACAGTTTATAAACAACATTTGTTTATATATATGGACATGAGGCTTCACATTATCATTGTCAGGAATGTAGACACAAAGACCTGTGTCCAGAGTTATGTCCTAGACAGTTTATAAACAACATTTGTTTATATATGTGGACATGAGGCTTCACATTATCATTGTCAGGAAAGTAGACACAAAGACCTGTGTCCAGAGTTATGTCCGAGACAGTTTATAAACAACATTTGTTTATATATGTGGACATGAGGCTTCACATTATCATTGTCAGGAATGTAGACACAAAGACCTGTGTCCAGAGTTATGTCCGAGACAGTTTATAAACAACATTTGTTTATATATGTGGACATGAGGCTTCACATTATCATTGTCAGGAATGTAGACACAAAGACCTGTGTCCAGAGTTATGTCCTAGACAGTTTATAAACAACATTTGTTTATATATGTGGACATGAGGCTTCACATTATCATTGTCAGGAATGTAGACACAAAGACCTGTGTCCAGAGTTATGTCCTAGACAGTTTATAAAACACATTTGTTTATATATGTGGACATGAGGCTTCACATTATCATTGTCAGGAATGTAGACACAAAGACCTGTGTCCAGAGTTATGTCCTAGACAGTTTATAAACAACATTTGTTTATATATGTGGACATGAGGCTTCACATTATCATTGTCAGGAATGTAGACACAAAGACCTGTGTCCAGAGTTATGTCCGAGACAGTTTATAAACAACATTTGTTTATATATGTGGACATGAGGCTTCACATTATCATTGTCAGGAATGTAGACACAAAGACCTGTGTCCAGAGTTATGTCCGAGACAGTTTATAAACAACATTTGTTTATATATGTGGACATGAGGCTTCACATTATCATTGCCAGGAATGTAGACACAAAGACCTGTGTCCAGAGTTATGTCCTAGACAGTTTATAAACAACATTTGTTTATATATGTGGACATGAGGCTTCACATTATCATTGTCAGGAATGTAGACACAAAGACCTGTGTCCAGAGTTATGTCCGAGACAGTTTATAAACAACATTTGTTTATATATGTGGACATGAGGCTTCACATTATCATTGCCAGGAATGTAGACACAAAGACCCGTGTCCAGAGTTATGTGCGAAACAGTTTATAAACAACATTTGTTTATATATGTGGACATGAGGCTTCACATTATCATTGTCAGGAATGTAGACACAAAGACCTGTGTCCAGAGTTATGTCCGAGACAGTTTATAAACAACATTTGTTTATATATGTGGACATGAGGCTTCACATTATCATTGCCAGGAATGTGGACACAAAGACCTGTGTCCAGAGTTATGTCCTAGACAGTTTATAAACAACATTTGTTTATATATGTGGACATGAGGCTTCACATTATCATTGCCAGGAATGTAGACACAAAGACCTGTGTCCAGAGTTATGTCCTGGACAGTTTATAAACAACATTTGTTTATATATGTGGACATGAGGCTTCACATTATCATTGTCAGGAATGTAGACACAAAGACCTGTGTCCAGAGTTATGTCCTAGACAGTTTATAAACAACATTTGTTTATATATGTGGACATGAGGCTTCACATTATCATTGCCAGGAATGTAGACACAAAGACCTGTGTCCAGAGTTATGTCCGAGACAGTTTATAAACAACATTTGTTTATATATATGGACATGAGGCTTCACATTATCATTGTCAGGAATGTAGACACAAAGACCTGTGTCCAGAGTTATGTCCTAGACAGTTTATAAACAACATTTGTTTATATATGTGGACATGAGGCTTCACATTATCATTGTCAGGAAAGTAGACACAAAGACCTGTGTCCAGAGTTATGTCCGAGACAGTTTATAAACAACATTTGTTTATATATGTGGACATGAGGCTTCACAATATCATTGTCAGGAATGTAGACACAAAGACCTGTGTCCAGAGTTATGTCCGAGACAGTTTATAAACAACATTTGTTTATATATGTGGACATGAGGCTTCACATTATCATTGTCAGGAATGTAGACACAAAGACCTGTGTCCAGAGTTATGTCCTAGACAGTTTATAAACAACATTTGTTTATATATGTGGACATGAGGCTTCACATTATCATTGTCAGGAATGTAGACACAAAGACCTGTGTCCAGAGTTATGTCCTAGACAGTTTATAAAACACATTTGTTTATATATGTGGACATGAGGCTTCACATTATCATTGTCAGGAATGTAGACACAAAGACCTGTGTCCAGAGTTATGTCCTAGACAGTTTATAAACAACATTTGTTTATATATGTGGACATGAGGCTTCACATTATCATTGTCAGGAATGTAGACACAAAGACCTGTGTCCAGAGTTATGTCCGAGACAGTTTATAAACAACATTTGTTTATATATGTGGACATGAGGCTTCACATTATCATTGTCAGGAATGTAGACACAAAGACCTGTGTCCAGAGTTATGTCCGAGACAGTTTATAAACAACATTTGTTTATATATGTGGACATGAGGCTTCACATTATCATTGTCAGGAATGTAGACACAAAGACCTGTGTCCAGACTTATGTCCGAGACAGTTTATAAACAACATTTGTTTATATATGTGGACATGAGGCTTCACATTATCATTGTCAGGAATGTAGACACAAAGACCTGTGTCCAGAGTTATGTCCTAGACAGTTTATAAACAACATTTGTTTATATATGTGGACATGAGGCTTCACATTATCATTGCCAGGAATGTAGACACAAAGACCTGTGTCCAGAGTTATGTCCGAGACAGTTTATAAACAACATTTGTTTATATATGTGGACATGAGGCTTCACATTATCATTGTCAGGAATGTAGACACAAAGACCTGTGTCCAGAGTTATGTCCTAGACAGTTTATAAACAACATTTGTTTATATATGTGGACATGAGGCTTCACATTGTCATTGTCAGGAATGTAGACACAAAGACCTGTGTCCAGAGTTATGTCCTAGACAGTTTATAAACAACATTTGTTTATATATGTGGACATGAGGCTTCACATTATCATTGCCAGGAATGTAGACACAAAGACCTGTGTCCAGAGTTATGTCCTGGACAGTTTATAAACAACATTTGTTTATATATGTGGACATGAGGCTTCACATTATCATTGTCAGGAATGTAGACACAAAGACCTGTGTCCAGAGTTATGTCCTAGACAGTTTATAAACAACATTTGTTTATATATGTGGACATGAGGCTTCACATTATCATTGCCAGGAATGTAGACACAAAGACCTGTGTCCAGTGTTATGTCCTAGACAGTTTATGAACAACATTTGATTATATATGTGGACATGAGGCTTCACATTATCATTGTCAGGAATGTAGGCACAAAGACCTGTGTCCAGATATATGTCCTGGACAGTTTATAAACAACATTTGTTTATATATGTGGACATGAGGCTTCACATTATCATTGCCAGGAATGTAGACACAATGACCTGTGTCCAGAGTTATGTCCTGGACAGTTTATAAACAACATTTGTTTATATATGTGAACATGAGGCTTCACATTATCATTGCCAGGAATGTAGACACAAAGACCTGTGTCCAGATTTATGTCCGAGACAGTTTATAAACAACATTTGTTTATATATGTGGACATGAGGCTTCACATTATCATTGTCAGGAATGTAGACACAAAGACCTGTGTCCAGAGTTATGTCCTGGACAGTTTATAAACAACATTTGTTTATATATGTGGACATGAGGCTTCACATTATCATTGCCAGGAATGTAGGCACAAAGACCTGTGTCCAGAGTTATGTCCTGGACAGTTTATAAACAACATTTGTTTATATATGTGGACATGAGGCTTCACATTATCATTGCCAGGAATGTAGACACAAAGACCTGTGTCCAGAGTTATGTCCTGGACAGTTTATAAACAACATTTGTTTATATATGTGGACATGAGGCTTCACATTATCATTGTCAGGAATGTAGACACAAAGACCTGTGTCCAGAGTTATGTCCTGGACAGTTTATAAACAACATTTGTTTATATATGTGGACATGAGGCTTCACATTATCATTGCCAGGAATGTAGACACAAAGACCTGTGTCCAGAGTTATGTCCGAGGCAGTTTATAAACAACATTTGTTTATATATGTGGACATGAGGCTTCACATTATCATTGTCAGGAATGTAGACACAAAGACCTGTGTCCAGAGTTATGTCCGAGACAGTTTATAAACAACATTTGTTTATATATGTGGACATGAGGCTTCACATTATCATTGTCAGGAATGTAGACACAAAGACCTGTGTCCAGAGTTATGTCCTAGACAGTTTATAAACAACATTTGTTTATATATGTGGACATGAGGCTTCACATTATCATTGCCAGGAATGTAGACACAAAGACCTGTGTCCAGAGTTATGTCCTAGACAGTTTATAAACAACATTTGTTTATATATGTGGACATGAGGCTTCACATTATCATTGTCAGGAATGTAGACACAAAGACCTGTGTCCAGAGTTATGTCCGAGACAGTTTATAAACAACATTTGTTTATATATGTGGACATGAGGCTTCACATTATCATTGTCAGGAATGTAAACACAAAGACCTGTGTCCAGAGTTATGTCCTGGACAGTTTATAAACAACATTTGTTTATATATGTGGACATGAGGCTTCACATTATCATTGTCAGGAATGTAGACACAAAGACCTGTGTCCAGAGTTATGTCCTAGACAGTTTATAAACAACATTTGTTTATATATGTGGACATGAGGCTTCACATTATCATTGCCAGGAATGTAGACACAAAGACCTGTGTCCAGAGTTATGTCCCAGACAGTTTATAAACAACATTTGTTTATATATGTGGACATGAGGCTTCACATTATCATTGTCAGGAATGTAGACACAAAGACCTGTGTCCAGAGTTATGTCCGAGACAGTTTATAAACAACATTTGTTTATATATGTGGACATGAGGCTTCACATTATCATTGCCAGGAATGGAGACACAAAGACCTGTGTCCAGAGTTATGTCCTGGACAGTTTATAAACAACATTTGTTTATATATGTGGACATGAGGCTTCACATTATCATTGTCAGGAATGTAGACACAAAGACCTGTGTCCAGAGTTATGTCCTAGACAGTTTATAAACAACATTTGTTTATATATGTGGACATGAGGCTTCACATTATCATTGTCAGGAATGTAGACACAAAGACCTGTGTCCAGAGATATGTCCGAGACAGTTTATAAACAACATTTGTTTATATATGTGGACATGAGGCTTCACATTATCATTGCCAGGAATGTAGACACAAAGACCTGTGTCCAGATTTATGTCCTGGACAGTTTATAAACAACATTTGTTTATATATGTGGACATGAGGCTTCACATTATCATTGCCAGGAATGTAGACACAACGACCTGTGTCCAGAGTTATGTCCGAGACAGTTTATAAACAACATTTGTTTATATATGTGGACATGAGGCTTCACATTATCATTGCCAGGAATGTAGACACAAAGACCTGTGTCCAGAGTTATGTCCGAGACAGTTTATAAACAACATTTGTTTATATATGTGGACATGAGGCTTCACATTATCATTGTCAGGAATGTAGACACAAAGACCTGTGTCCAGAGTTATGTCCTGGACAGTTTATAAACAACATTTGTTTATATATGTGGACATGAGGCTTCACATTATCATTGCCAGGAATGTAGGCACAAATACCTGTGTCCAGAGTTATGTCCTGGACAGTTTATAAACAACATTTGTTTATATATGTGGACATGAGGCTTCACATTATCATTGCCAGGAATGTAGACACAAAGACCTGTGTCCAGAGTTATGTCCTGGACAGTTTATAAACAACATTTGTTTATATATGTGGACATGAGGCTTCACATTATCATTGTCAGGAATGTAGACACAAAGACCTGTGTCCAGAGTTATGTCCTGGACAGTTTATAAACAACATTTGTTTATATATGTGGACATGAGGCTTCACATTATCATTGTCAGGAATGTAGACACAAAGACCTGTGTCCAGAGTTATGTCCTAGACAGTTTATAAACAACATTTGTTTATATATGTGGACATGAGGCTTCACATTATCATTGTCAGGAATGTAGACACAAAGACCTGTGTCCAGAGTTATGTCCTGGACAGTTTATAAACAACATTTGTTTATATATGTGGACATGAGGCTTCACATTATCATTGTCAGGAATGTAGACACAAAGACCTGTGTCCAGAGTTATGTCCTGGACAGTTTATAAACAACATTTGTTTATATATGTGGACATGAGGCTTCACATTATCATTGCCAGGAATGTAGACACAAAGACCTGTGTCCAGAGTTATGTCCTGGACAGTTTATAAACAACATTTGTTAATATATGTGGACATGAGGCTTCACATTATCATTGTCAGGAATGTAGACACAAAGACCTGTGTCCTGAGTTATGTCCTAGACAGTTTATAAACAACATTTGTTTATATATGTGGACATGAGGCTTCACATTATCATTGTCAGGAATGTAGACACAAAGACCTGTGTCCAGAGTTATGTCACGGACAGTTTATAAACAACATTTGTTTATATATGTGGACATGAGGCTTCACATTATCATTGTCAGGAATGTAGACACAAATACCTGTGTCCAGAGTTATGTCCGAGACAGTTTATAAACAACATTTGTTTATATATGTGGACATGAGGCTTCACATTATCATTGTCAGGAATGTAGACACAAAGACCTGTGTCCAGAGTTATGTCCGATTCAGTTTATAAACAACATTTGTTAATATATGTGGACATGAGGCTTCACATTATCATTGCCAGGAATGTAGACACAAAGACCTGTGTCAAGAGTTATGTCCGAGGCAGTTTATAAACAACATTTGTTTATATATGTGGACATGCGGCTTCACATTATCATTGTCAGGAATGTAGACACAAAGACCTGTGTCCAGAGTTATGTCCGAGACAGTTTATAAACAACATTTGTTTATATATGTGGACATGAGGCTTCACATTATCATTGTCAGGAATGTAGACACAAAGACCTGTGTCCAGAGTTATGTCCTGGACAGTTTATAAACAACATTTGTTTATATATGTGGACATGAGGCTTCACATTATCATTGTCAGGAATGAAGACACAAAGACCTGTGTCCAGAGTTATGTCCTAGACAGTTTATAAACAACATTTGTTTATATATGTGGACATGAGGCTTCACATTATCATTGCCAGGAATGTAGACACAAAGACCTGTGTCCAGAGTTATGTCCTAGACAGTTTATAAACAACATTTGTTTATATATGTGGACATGAGGCTTCACATTATCATTGTCAGGAATGTAGACACAAAGACCTGTGTCCAGAGTTATGTCCTGGACAGTTTATAAACAACATTTGTTTATATATGTGGACATGAGGCTTCACATTATCATTGTCAGGAATGTAGACACAAAGACCTGTGTCCAGAGTTATGTCCGAGACAGTTTATAAACAACATTTGTTTATATATGTGGACATGAGGCTTCACATTATCATTGTCAGGAATGTAGACACAAAGACCTGTGACCAGAGTTATGTCCGAGACAGTTTATAAACAACATTTGTTTATATATGTGGACATGAGGCTTCACATTATCATTGTCAGGAATGTAGACACAAAGACCTGTGTCCAGAGTTATGTCCGAGACAGTTTATAAACAACATTTGTTTATATATGTGGACATGAGGCTTCACATTATCATTGTCAGGAATGTAGACACAAAGACCTGTGTCCAGAGTTGTGTCCGAGACAGTTTATAAACAACATTTGTTTATATATGTGGACATGAGGCTTCACATTATCATTGTCAGGAATGTAGACACAAAGACCTGTGTCCAGAGTTATGTCCGAGACAGTTTATAAACAACATTTGTTTATATATGTGGACATGAGGCTTCACATTATCATTGTCAGGAATGTAGACACAAAGACCTGTGTCCAGAGTTATGTCCGAGACAGTTTATAAATAACATTTGTTTATATATGTGGACATGAGGCTTCACATTATCATTGTCAGGAATGTAGACACAAAGACCTGTGTCCAGAGTTATGTCCGAGACAGTTTATAAACAACATTTGTTTATATATGTGGACATGAGGCTTCACATTATCATTGTCAGGAATGTAGACACAAAGACCTGTGTCCAAAGTTATGTCCTGGACAGTTTATAAACAACATTTGTTTATATATGTGGACATGAGGCTTCACATTATCATTGCCAGGAATGTAGGCACAAAGACCTGTGTCCAGAGTTATGTCCTGGACAGTTTATAAACAACATTTGTTTATATATGTGGACATGAGGCTTCACATTATCATTGCCAGGAATGTAGACACAAAGACCTGTGTCCAGAGTTATGTCCTAGACAGTTTATAAACAACATTTGTTTATATATGTGGACATGAGGCTTCACATTATCATTGTCAGGAATGTAGACACAAAGACCTGTGTCCAGAGTTATGTCCTGGACAGTTTATAAACAACATTTGTTTATATATGTGGACATGAGGCTTCACATTATCATTGCCAGGAATGTAGACACAAAGACCCGTGTCCAGAGTTATGTCCTGGACAGTTTATAAACAACATTTGTTTATATATGTGGACATGAGGCTTCACATTATCATTGTCAGGAATGTAGACACAAAGACCTGTGTCCAGAGTTATGTCCTGGACAGTTTATAAACAACATTTGTTCATATATGTGGACATGAGGCTTCACATTATCATTGTCAGGAATGTAGACACAAAGACCTGTGTCCAGAGTTATGTCCTGGACAGTTTATAAACAACATTTGTTTATATATGTGGACATGAGGCTTCACATTATCATTGCCAGGAATGTAGACACAAAGACCTTTGTCCAGAGTTATGCCCTGGACAGTTTATAAACAACATTTGTTTATATATGTGGGCATGAGGCTTCACATTATCATTGTCAGGAATGTAGACACAAAGACCTGTGTCCAGAGTTATGTCCTAGACAGTTTATAAACAACATTTGTTTATATATGTGGACATGAGGCTTCACATTATCATTGTCAGGAATGTAGACACAAAGACCTGTGTCCAGAGTTATGTCCGAGACATTTTATAAACAACATTTGTTTATATATGTGGACATGAGGCTTCACATTATCATTGCCAGGAATGTAGACACAAAGACCTGTGTCCAGAGTTATGTCCGAGACAGTTTATAAACAACATTTGTTTATATATGTGGACATGAGGCTTCACATTATCATTGTCAGGAATGTAGACACAAAGACCTGTGTCCAGAGTTATGTCCGAGACAGTTTATAAACAACATTTGTTTATATATGTGGACATGAGGCTTCACATTATCATTGTCAGGAATGTAGACACAAAGACCTGTGTCCAGAGTTATGTCCTGGACAGTTTATAAACAACATTTGTTTATATATGTGAACATGAGGCTTCACATTATCATTGCCAGGAATGTAGACACAAAGACCTGTGTCCAGAGTT
This sequence comes from Heterodontus francisci, assembly GCF_036365525.1. Classification (NCBI taxonomy): domain Eukaryota; kingdom Metazoa; phylum Chordata; class Chondrichthyes; order Heterodontiformes; family Heterodontidae; genus Heterodontus; species Heterodontus francisci. The sequence continues at coordinate 818,351 of NW_027140130.1, read as the reverse complement.
ATGTCCGAGACAGTTTATAAACAACATTTGTTTATATATGTGGACATGAGGCTTCACATTATCATTGTCAGGAATGTAGACACAAAGACCTGTGTCCAGAGTTATGTCCGATTCAGTTTATAAACAACATTTGTTAATATATGTGGACATGAGGCTTCACATTATCATTGTCAGGAATGTAGACACAAAGACCTGTGTCCAGAGTTATGTCCTGGACAGTTTATAAACAACATTTGTTTATATATGTGAACATGAGGCTTCACATTATCATTGCCAGGAATGTAGACACAAAGACCTGTGTCCAGAGTTATGTCCTGGACAGTTTATAAACAACATTTGTTTATGTATGTGGACATGAGGCTTCACATTATCATTGTCAGGAATGTAGACACAAAGACCTGTGTCCAGAGTTATGTCCGATTCAGTTTATAAACAACATTTGTTAATATATGTGGACATGAGGCTTCACATTATCATTGCCAGGAATGTAGACACAAAGACCTGTGTCAAGAGTTATGTCCGAGGCAGTTTATAAACAACATTTGTTTATATATGTGGACATGCGGCTTCACATTATCATTGTCAGGAATGTAGACACAAAGACCTGTGTCCAGAGTTATGTCCTGGACAGTTTATAAACAACATTTGTTTATATATGTGAACATGAGGCTTCACATTATCATTGCCAGGAATGTAGACACAAAGACCTGTGTCCAGAGTTATGTCCTGGACAGTTTATAAACAACATTTGTTTATGTATGTGGACATGAGGCTTCACATTATCATTGTCAGGAATGTAGACACAAAGACCTGTGTCCAGAGTTATGTCCGATTCAGTTTATAAACAACATTTGTTAATATATGTGGACATGAGGCTTCACATTATCATTGCCAGGAATGTAGACACAAAGACCTGTGTCAAGAGTTATGTCCGAGGCAGTTTATAAACAACATTTGTTTATATATGTGGACATGCGGCTTCACATTATCATTGTCAGGAATGTAGACACAAAGACCTGTGTCCAGAGTTATGTCCGAGACAGTTTATAAACAACATTTGTTTATATATGTGGACATGAGGCTTCACATTATCATTGTCAGGAATGTAGACACAAAGACCTGTGTCCAGAGTTATGTCCTGGACAGTTTATAAACAACATTTGTTTATATATGTGGACATGAGGCTTCACATTATCATTGTCAGGAATGAAGACACAAAGACCTGTGTCCAGAGTTATGTCCTAGACAGTTTATAAACAACATTTGTTTATATATGTGGACATGAGGCTTCACATTATCATTGCCAGGAATGTAGACACAAAGACCTGTGTCCAGAGTTATGTCCTAGACAGTTTATAAACAACATTTGTTTATATATGTGGACATGAGGCTTCACATTATCATTGTCAGGAATGTAGACACAAAGACCTGTGTCCAGAGTTATGTCCTGGACAGTTTATAAACAACATTTGTTTATATATGTGGACATGAGGCTTCACATTATCATTGTCAGGAATGTAGACACAAAGACCTGTGTCCAGAGTTATGTCCGAGACAGTTTATAAACAACATTTGTTTATATATGTGGACATGAGGCTTCACATTATCATTGTCAGGAATGTAGACACAAAGACCTGTGACCAGAGTTATGTCCGAGACAGTTTATAAACAACATTTGTTTATATATGTGGACATGAGGCTTCACATTATCATTGTCAGGAATGTAGACACAAAGACCTGTGTCCAGAGTTATGTCCGAGACAGTTTATAAACAACATTTGTTTATATATGTGGACATGAGGCTTCACATTATCATTGTCAGGAATGTAGACACAAAGACCTGTGTCCAGAGTTGTGTCCGAGACAGTTTATAAACAACATTTGTTTATATATGTGGACATGAGGCTTCACATTATCATTGTCAGGAATGTAGACACAAAGACCTGTGTCCAGAGTTATGTCCGAGACAGTTTATAAACAACATTTGTTTATATATGTGGACATGAGGCTTCACATTATCATTGTCAGGAATGTAGACACAAAGACCTGTGTCCAGAGTTATGTCCGAGACAGTTTATAAATAACATTTGTTTATATATGTGGACATGAGGCTTCACATTATCATTGTCAGGAATGTAGACACAAAGACCTGTGTCCAGAGTTATGTCCGAGACAGTTTATAAACAACATTTGTTTATATATGTGGACATGAGGCTTCACATTATCATTGTCAGGAATGTAGACACAAAGACCTGTGTCCAGAGTTATGTCCTGGACAGTTTATAAACAACATTTGTTTATATATGTGGACATGAGGCTTCACATTATCATTGCCAGGAATGTAGGCACAAAGACCTGTGTCCAGAGTTATGTCCTGGACAGTTTATAAACAACATTTGTTTATATATGTGGACATGAGGCTTCACATTATCATTGCCAGGAATGTAGACACAAAGACCTGTGTCCAGAGTTATGTCCTAGACAGTTTATAAACAACATTTGTTTATATATGTGGACATGAGGCTTCACATTATCATTGTCAGGAATGTAGACACAAAGACCTGTGTCCAGAGTTATGTCCTGGACAGTTTATAAACAACATTTGTTTATATATGTGGACATGAGGCTTCACATTATCATTGCCAGGAATGTAGACACAAAGACCCGTGTCCAGAGTTATGTCCTGGACAGTTTATAAACAACATTTGTTTATATATGTGGACATGAGGCTTCACATTATCATTGTCAGGAATGTAGACACAAAGACCTGTGTCCAGAGTTATGTCCTGGACAGTTTATAAACAACATTTGTTCATATATGTGGACATGAGGCTTCACATTATCATTGTCAGGAATGTAGACACAAAGACCTGTGTCCAGAGTTATGTCCTGGACAGTTTATAAACAACATTTGTTTATATATGTGGACATGAGGCTTCACATTATCATTGCCAGGAATGTAGACACAAAGACCTTTGTCCAGAGTTATGCCCTGGACAGTTTATAAACAACATTTGTTTATATATGTGGGCATGAGGCTTCACATTATCATTGTCAGGAATGTAGACACAAAGACCTGTGTCCAGAGTTATGTCCTAGACAGTTTATAAACAACATTTGTTTATATATGTGGACATGAGGCTTCACATTATCATTGTCAGGAATGTAGACACAAAGACCTGTGTCCAGAGTTATGTCCGAGACATTTTATAAACAACATTTGTTTATATATGTGGACATGAGGCTTCACATTATCATTGCCAGGAATGTAGACACAAAGACCTGTGTCCAGAGTTATGTCCGAGACAGTTTATAAACAACATTTGTTTATATATGTGGACATGAGGCTTCACATTATCATTGTCAGGAATGTAGACACAAAGACCTGTGTCCAGAGTTATGTCCGAGACAGTTTATAAACAACATTTGTTTATATATGTGGACATGAGGCTTCACATTATCATTGTCAGGAATGTAGACACAAAGACCTGTGTCCAGAGTTATGTCCTGGACAGTTTATAAACAACATTTGTTTATATATGTGAACATGAGGCTTCACATTATCATTGCCAGGAATGTAGACACAAAGACCTGTGTCCAGAGTTATGTCCGAGACAGTTTATAAACAACATTTGTTTATATATGTGGACATGAGGCTTCACATTATCATTGTCAGGAATGTAGACACAAAGACCTGTGTCCAGAGTTATGTCCTGGACAGTTTATAAACAACATTTGTTTATATATGTGGACATGAGGCTTCACATTATCATTGTCAGGATTGTAGACACAAAGACCTGTGTCCAGAGTTATGTCCTGGACAGTTTATAAACAACATTTGTTTATGTATGTGGACATGAGGCTTCACATTATCATTGTCAGGAATGTAGACACAAAGACCTGTGTCCAGAGTTATGTCCGAGACAGTTTATAAACAACATTTGTTTATATATATGGACATGAGGCTTCACATTATCATTGTCAGGAATGTAGACACAAAGACCTGTGTCCAGAGTTATGGCCGAGACAGTTTATAAACAACATTTGTTTATATATGTGGACATGAGGCTTCACATTATCATTGTCAGGAATGTAGACACAAAGACCTGTGTCCAGAGTTATGTCCGAGACAGTTTATAAACAACATTTGTTTATATATGTGGACATGAGGCTTCACATTATCATTGCCAGGAATGTAGACACAAAGACCTGTATCCAGAGTTATGTCCTAGACAGTTTATAAACAACATTTGTTTATATATGTGGACATGAGGCTTCACATTATCATTGCCAGGAATGTAGACACAAAGACCTGTGTCCAGAGTTATGTCCGAGACAGTTTATAAACAACATTTGTTTATATATGTGGACATGAGGCTTCACATTATCATTGTCAGGAATGTAGACACAAAGACCTGTGTCCAGAGTTATGTCCGAGACAGTTTATAAACAACATTTGTTTATATATGTGGACATGAGGCTTCACATTATCATTGTCAGGAATGTAGACACAATGACCTGTGTCCAGAGTTATGTCCTAGACAGTTTATAAACAACATTTGTTTATATATGTGGACATGAGGCTTCACATTATCATTGTCAGGAATGTCGACAGAAAGACCTGTGTCCAGAGTTATGTCCTAGACAGTTTATAAACAACATTTGTTTATATATGTGGACATGAGGCTTCACATTATCATTGCCAGGAATGTAGACACAAAGACCTGTGTCCAGAGTTATGTCCGAAACAGTTTATAAACAACATTTGTTTATATATGTGGACATGAGGCTTCACATTATCATTGTCAGGAATGTCGACACAAAGACCTGTGTCCAGAGTTATGTCCGAGACAGTTTATAAACAACATTTGTTTATATATGTGGACATGAGGCTTCACATTATCATTGCCAGGAATGTAGACACAAAGACCTGTGTCCAGAGTTATGTCCTGGACAGTTTATAAACAACATTTGTTTATATATGTGGACATGAGGCTTCACATTATCATTGCCAGGAATGTAGACACAAAGACCCGTGTCCAGAGTTATGTCCTGGACAGTTTATAAACAACATTTGTTTATATATGTGGACATGAGGCTTCACATTATCATTGTCAGGAATGTAGACACAAAGACCTGTGTCCAGAGTTATGTCCTGGACAGTTTATAAACAACATTTGTTCATATATGTGGACATGAGGCTTCACATTATCATTGTCAGGAATGTAGACACAAAGACCTGTGTCCAGAGTTATGTCCTGGACAGTTTATAAACAACATTTGTTTATATATGTGGACATGAGGCTTCACATTATCATTGCCAGGAATGTAGACACAAAGACCTTTGTCCAGAGTTATGTCCTGGACAGTTTATAAACAACATTTGTTTATATATGTGGGCATGAGGCTTCACATTATCATTGTCAGGAATGTAGACACAAAGACCTGTGTCCAGAGTTATGTCCTAGACAGTTTATAAACAACATTTGTTTATATATGTGGACATGAGGCTTCACATTATCATTGTCAGGAATGTAGACACAAAGACCTGTGTCCAGAGTTATGTCCGAGACATTTTATAAACAACATTTGTTTATATATGTGGACATGAGGCTTCACATTATCATTGCCAGGAATGTAGACACAAAGACCTGTGTCCAGAGTTATGTCCGAGACAGTTTATAAACAACATTTGTTTATATATGTGGACATGAGGCTTCACATTATCATTGTCAGGAATGTAGACACAAAGACCTGTGTCCAGAGTTATGTCCGAGACAGTTTATAAACAACATTTGTTTATATATGTGGACATGAGGCTTCACATTATCATTGTCAGGAATGTAGACACAAAGACCTGTGTCCAGAGTTATGTCCTGGACAGTTTATAAACAACATTTGTTTATATATGTGAACATGAGGCTTCACATTATCATTGCCAGGAATGTAGACACAAAGACCTGTGTCCAGAGTTATGTCCGAGACAGTTTATAAACAACATTTGTTTATATATGTGGACATGAGGCTTCACATTATCATTGTCAGGAATGTAGACACAAAGACCTGTGTCCAGAGTTATGTCCTGGACAGTTTATAAACAACATTTGTTTATATATGTGGACATGAGGCTTCACATTATCATTGTCAGGATTGTAGACACAAAGACCTGTGTCCAGAGTTATGTCCTGGACAGTTTATAAACAACATTTGTTTATGTATGTGGACATGAGGCTTCACATTATCATTGTCAGGAATGTAGACACAAAGACCTGTGTCCAGAGTTATGTCCGAGACAGTTTATAAACAACATTTGTTTATATATATGGACATGAGGCTTCACATTATCATTGTCAGGAATGTAGACACAAAGACCTGTGTCCAGAGTTATGGCCGAGACAGTTTATAAACAACATTTGTTTATATATGTGGACATGAGGCTTCACATTATCATTGTCAGGAATGTAGACACAAAGACCTGTGTCCAGAGTTATGTCCGAGACAGTTTATAAACAACATTTGTTTATATATGTGGACATGAGGCTTCACATTATCATTGCCAGGAATGTAGACACAAAGACCTGTATCCAGAGTTATGTCCTAGACAGTTTATAAACAACATTTGTTTATATATGTGGACATGAGGCTTCACATTATCATTGCCAGGAATGTAGACACAAAGACCTGTGTCCAGAGTTATGTCCGAGACAGTTTATAAACAACATTTGTTTATATATGTGGACATGAGGCTTCACATTATCATTGTCAGGAATGTAGACACAAAGACCTGTGTCCAGAGTTATGTCCGAGACAGTTTATAAACAACATTTGTTTATATATGTGGACATGAGGCTTCACATTATCATTGTCAGGAATGTAGACACAATGACCTGTGTCCAGAGTTATGTCCTAGACAGTTTATAAACAACATTTGTTTATATATGTGGACATGAGGCTTCACATTATCATTGTCAGGAATGTCGACAGAAAGACCTGTGTCCAGAGTTATGTCCTAGACAGTTTATAAACAACATTTGTTTATATATGTGGACATGAGGCTTCACATTATCATTGCCAGGAATGTAGACACAAAGACCTGTGTCCAGAGTTATGTCCGAAACAGTTTATAAACAACATTTGTTTATATATGTGGACATGAGGCTTCACATTATCATTGTCAGGAATGTCGACACAAAGACCTGTGTCCAGAGTTATGTCCGAGACAGTTTATAAACAACATTTGTTTATATATGTGGACATGAGGCTTCACATTATCATTGCCAGGAATGTAGACACAAAGACCTGTGTCCAGAGTTATGTCCGAGACAGTTTATAAACAACATTTGTTTATATATGTGGACATGAGGCTTCACATTATCATTGCCAGGAATGTAGACACAAAGACCTGTGTCCAGAGTTATGTCCTGGACAGTTTATAAACAACATTTGTTTATATATGTGGACATGAGGCTTCACATTATCATTGTCAGGAATGTAGACACAAAGACCTGTGTCCAGAGTTATGTCCTAGACAGTTTATAAACAACATTTGTTTATATATGTGGACATGAGGCTTCACATTGTCATTGTCAGGAATGTAGACACAAAGACCTGTGTCCAGAGTTATGTCCGAGACAGTTTATAAACAACATTTGTTTATATATGTGGACATGAGGCTTCACATTATCATTGTCAGGAATGTAGACACAAAGACCTGTGTCCAGAGTTATGTCCTAGACAGTTTATAAACAACATTTGTTTATATATGTGGACATGAGGCTTCACATTATCATTGCCAGGAATGTAGACACAAAGACCTGTGTCCAGAGTTAAGTCCGAGACAGTTTATAAACAACATTTGTTTATATATATGGACATGAGGCTTCACATTATCATTGTCAGGAATGTAGACACAAAGACCTGTGTCCAGAGTTATGTCCTAGACAGTTTATAAACAACACTTGTTTATATATGTGGACATGAGGCTTCACATTATCATTGTCAGGAATGTAGACACAAAGACCTGTGTCCAGAGTTATGTCCGAGACAGTTTATAAACAACATTTGTTTATATATGTGGACATGAGGCTTCACATTATCATTGTCAGGAATGTAGACACAAAGACCTGTGTCCAGAGTTATGTCCCAGACAGTTTATAAACAACATTTGTTTATATATGTGGACATGAGGCTTCACATTATCATTGTCAGGAATGTAGACACAAAGACCTGTGTCCAGAGTTCTGTCCGAGACAGTTTATAAACAACATTTGTTTATATATGTGGACATGAGGCTTCACATTATCATTGTCAGGAATGTAGACACAAAGACCTGTGTCCTGAGTTATGTCCGAGACAGTTTATAAATAACATTTGTTTATATATGTGGACATGAGGCTTCACATTATCATTGTCAGGAATGTAGACACAAAGACCTGTATCCAGAGTTATGTCCTAGACAGTTTATAAACAACATTTGTTTATATATGTGGACATGAGGCTTCACATTATCATTGTCAGGAATGTAGACACAAAGACCTGTGTCCAGAGTTATGTCCGAGACAGTTTATAAACAACATTTGTTTATATATGTGGACATGAGGCTTCACATTATCATTGTCAGGAATGTAGACACAAAGACCTGTGTCCAGAGTTATGTCCTAGACAGTTTATAAACAACATTTGTTTATATAAGTGGACATGAGGCTTCACATTATCATTGCCAGGAATGTAGACACAAAGACCTGTGTCCAGAGTTATGTCCTAGACAGTTTATAAACAACATTTGTTTATATATGTGGACATGAGGCTTCACATTATCATTGCAAGGAATGTAGACACAAAGACCTGTGTCCAGAGTTATGTCCGAGACAGTTTATAAACAACATTTGTTTATATATGTGGACATGAGGCTTCACATTATCATTGTCAGGAATGTAGACACAAAGACCTGTGTCCAGAGTTATGTCCGAGACAATTTATAAACAACATTTGTTTATATATGTGGACATGAGGCTTCACATTATCATTGCCAGGAATGTAGACACCAAGACCTGTGTCCAGAGTTATGTCCGAGACAGTTTATAAACAACATTTGTTTATATATGTGGACATGAGGCTTCACATTATCATTGCCAGGAATGTAGACACAAAGACCTGTGTCCAGACTTATGTCCTGGACAGTTTATAAACAACATTTGTTTATATATGTGGACATGAGGCTTCACATTATCATTGTCAGGAATGTAGACACAAAGACCTGTGTCCAGAGTTATGTCCTAGACAGTTTATAAACAACATTTGTTTATATATGTGGACATGAGGCTTCACATTGTCATTGTCAGGAATGTTGACACAAAGACCTGTGTCCAGAGTTATGTCCGAGACAGTTTATAAACAACATTTGTTTATATATGTGGACATGAGGCTTCACATTATCATTGTCAGGAATGTAGACACAAAGACCTGTGTCCAGAGTTATGTCCTAGACAGTTTATAAACAACATTTGTTTATATATGTGGACATGAGGCTTCACATTATCATTGCCAGGAATGTAGACACAAAGACCTGTGTCCAGAGTTATGTCCGAGACAGTTTATAAACAACATTTGTTTATATATATGGACATGAGGCTTCACATTATCATTGTCAGGAATGTAGACACAAAGACCTGTGTCCAGAGTTATGTCCTAGACAGTTTATAAACAACACTTGTTTATATATGTGGACATGAGGCTTCACATTATCATTGTCAGGAATGTAGACACAAAGACCTGTGTCCAGAGTTATGTCCGAGACAGTTTATAAACAACATTTGTTTATATATGTGGACATGAGGCTTCACATTATCATTGTCAGGAATGTAGACACAAAGACCTGTGTCCAGAGTTATGTCCGAGACAGTTTATAAACAACATTTGTTTATATATGTGGACATGAGGCCTCACATTATCATTGTCAGGAATGTAGACACAAAGACCTTTGTCCAGAGTTATGTCCGAGACAGTTTATAAACAACATTTGTTTATATATGTGGACATGAGGCTTCACATTATCATTGTCAGGAATGTAGACACAAAGACCTGTGTCCAGAGTTATGTCCGAGACAGTTTATAAATAACATTTGTTTATATATGTGGACATGAGGCTTCACATTATCATTGTCAGGAATGTAGACACAAAGACCTGTGTCCAGAGTTATGTCCGAGACAGTTTATAAACAACATTTGTTTATATATGTGGACATGAGGCTTCACATTATCATTGTCAGGAATGTAGACACAAAGACCTGTGTCCAGAGTTATGTCCTAGACAGTTTATAAACAACATTTGTTTATATAAGTGGACATGAGGCTTCACATTATCATTGCCAGGAATGTAGACACAAAGACCTGTGTCCAGAGTTATGTCCTAGACAGTTTATAAACAACATTTGTTTATATATGTGGACATGAGGCTTCACATTATCATTGCAAGGAATGTAGACACAAAGACCTGTGTCCAGAGTTATGTCAGAGACAGTTTATAAACAACATTTGTTTATAGATGTGGACATGAGGCTTCACACTATCATTGTCAGGAATGTAGACACAAAGACCTGTGTCCAGAGTTATGTCCGAGACAGTTTATAAACAACATTTGTTTATATATGTGGACATGAGGCTTCACATTATCATTGTCAGGAATGTAGACACAAAGACCTGTGTCCAGAGTTATGTCCGAGACAGTTTATAAACAACATTTGTTTATATATGTGGACATGAGGCTTCACATTATCATTGTCAGGAATGTAGACACAAAGACCTCTGTCCAGAGTTATGTCCGAGACAGTTTATAAACAACATTTGTTTATATATGTGGACATGAGGCTTCACATTATCATTGCCAGGAATGTAGACACAAAGACCTGTGTCCAGAGTTATGTCCGAGACAGTTTATAAACAACATTTGTTTATATATGTGGACATGAGGCTTCACATTATCATTGTCAGGAATGTAGACACAAAGACCTGTGTCCAGAGTTATGTCTGAGACAGTTTATAAACAACATTTGTTTATATATGTGGACATGAGGCTTCACATTATCATTGCCAGGAATGTAGACACAAAGACCTGTGTCCAGAGTTATGTCCGAGACAGTTTATAAACAACATTTGTTTATATATGTGGACATGAGGCTTCACATTATCATTGTCAGGAATGTAGACACAAAAACCTGTGTCCAGAGTTATGTCCTAGACAGTTTATAAACAACATTTGTTTATATATGTGGACATGAGGCTTCACATTATCATTGTCAGGAATGTAGACACAAAGACCTGTGTCCAGAGTTATGTCCGAGACTGTTTATAAACAACATTTGTTTATATATGTGGACATGAGGCTTCACATTATCATTGTCAGGAATGTAGACACAAAGACCTGTGTCCAAAGTTATGTCCGAGACAGTTTATAAACAACATTTGTTTATATATGTGGACATGAGGCTTCACATTATCATTGTCAGGAATGTAGACACAAAGACCTGTGTCCAGAGTTATGTCCTAGACAGTTTATAAACAACATTTGTTTATATATGTGGACATGAGGCTTCACATTATCATTGTCAGGAATGTAGACACAAAGTCCTGTGTCCAGAGTTATGTCCGAGACAGTTTATAAACAACATTTCTTTATATATGTAGACATGAGGCTTCACATTATCATTGTCAGGAATGTAGACACAAAGACCTGTGTCCAGAGTTATGTCCTAGACAGTTTATAAACAACATTTGTTTATATATGTGGACATGAGGCTTCACATTATCATTGCCAGGAATGTAGACACAAAGACCTGTGTCCAGAGTTATGTCCGAGACAGTTTATAAACAACATTTGTTTATATATGTGGACATGAGGCTTCACATTATCATTGCCAGGAATGTAGACACAAAGACCTGTGTCCAGAGTTATGTCCTAGACAGTTTATAAACAACATTTGTTTATATATGTGGACATGAGGCTTCACATTATCATTGTCAGGAATGTAGACACAAAGACCTGTGTCCAGAGTTATGTCCTAGACAGTTTATAAACAACATTTGTTTATATATGTGGACATGAGGCTTCACATTATCATTGTCAGGAATGTAGACACAAAGACCTGTGTCCAGAGTTATGTCCGAGACAGTTTATAAACAACATTTGTTTATATATGTGGACATGAGGCTTCACATTATCATTGTCAGGAATGTAGACACAAAGACCTGTCTCCAGAGTTATGTCCTAGACAGTTTATAAACAACATTTGTTTATATATGTGGACATGAGGCTTCACATTATCATTGCCAGGAATGTAGGCACAAAGACCTGTGTCCAGAGTTATGTCCTAGACAGTTTATAAACTACATTTGTTTATATATGTGGACATGATGCTTCACATTATCATTGCCAGGAATGTAGACACAAAGACCTGTGTCCAGAGTTATGTCCTAGACAGTTTATAAACAACATTTGTTTATATATGTGGACATGAGGCTTCACATTATCATTGTCAGGAATGTAGACACAAAGACCTGTGTCCAGAGTTATGTCCTAGACAGTTTATAAACAACATTTGTTTATATATGTGGACATGAGGCTTCACATTATCATTGCCAGGATTGTAGACACAAAGACCTGTGACCAGAGTTATGTCCTAGACAGTTTATAAACAACATTTGTTTATATATGTGGACATGAGGCTTCACATTATCATTGCCAGGAATGTAGACACAAAGACCTTTGTCCAGAGTTATGTCCTAGACAGTTTATAAACAACATTTGTTTATATATGTGGACATGAGGCTTCACATTATCATTGCCAGGAATGTAGACACAAAGACCTGTGTCCAGAGCTATGTCCGAGACAGTTTATAAACAACATTTGTTTATATATGTGGACATGAGGCTTCACATTATCATTGCCAGGAATGTAGACACAAAGACCTGTGTCCAGAGTTATGTCCTAGACAGTTTATAAACAACATTTGTTTATATATGTGGACATGAGGCTTCACATTATCATTGCCAGGAATGTAGACACAAAGGACTGTGTCCAGAGTTATGTCCTGGACAGTTTATAAACAACATTTGTTTATATATGTGGACATGAGGCTTCACATTATCATTGCCAGGAATGTAGACACAAAGACCTGTGTCCAGAGTTATGTCCGAGACAGTTTATAAACAACATTTGTTTATATATGTGGACATGAGGCTTCACATTATCATTGTCAGGAATGTAGACACAAAGACCTCTGTCCAGAGTTATGTCCGAGACAGTTTATAAACAACATTTGTTTATATATGTGGACATGAGGCTTCACATTATCATTGCCAGGAATGTAGACACAAAGACCTGTGTCCAGAGTTATGTCCGAGACAGTTTATAAACAACATTTGTTTATATATGTGGACATGAGGCTTCACATTATCATTGTCAGGAATGTAGACACAAAGACCTGTGTCCAGAGTTATGTCCGAGACAGTTTATAAACAACATTTGTTTATATATGTGGACATGAGGCTTCACATTATCATTGCCAGGAATGTAGACACAAAGACCTGTGTCCAGAGTTATGTCCGAGACAGTTTATAAACAACATTTGTTTATATATGTGGACATGAGGCTTCACATTATCATTGTCAGGAATGTAGACACAAAAACCTGTGTCCAGAGTTATGTCCTAGACAGTTTATAAACAACATTTGTTTATATATGTGGACATGAGGCTTCACATTATCATTGTCAGGAATGTAGACACAAAGACCTGTGTCCAGAGTTATGTCCGAGACTGTTTATAAACAACATTTGTTTATATATGTGGACATGAGGCTTCACATTATCATTGTCAGGAATGTAGACACAAAGACCTGTGTCCAAAGTTATGTCCGAGACAGTTTATAAACAACATTTGTTTATATATGTGGACATGAGGCTTCACATTATCATTGTCAGGAATGTAGACACAAAGACCTGTGTCCAGAGTTATGTCCTAGACAGTTTATAAACAACATTTGTTTATATATGTGGACATGAGGCTTCACATTATCATTGTCAGGAATGTAGACACAAAGTCCTGTGTCCAGAGTTATGTCCTAGACAGTTTATAAACAACATTTCTTTATATATGTGGACATGAGGCTTCACATTATCATTGTCAGGAATGTAGACACAAAGACCTGTGTCCAGAGTTATGTCCTAGACAGTTTATAAACAACATTTGTTTATATATGTGGACATGAGGCTTCACATTATCATTGCCAGGAATGTAGACACAAAGACCTGTGTCAAGAGTTATGTCCGAGACAGTTTATAAACAACATTTGTTTATATATGTGGACATGAGGCTTCACATTATCATTGCCAGGAATGTAGACACAAAGACCTGTGTCCAGAGTTATGTCCTAGACAGTTTATAAACAACATTTGTTTATATATGTGGACATGAGGCTTCACATTATCATTGTCAGGAATGTAGACACAAAGACCTGTGTCCAGAGTTATGTCCTAGACAGTTTATAAACAACATTTGTTTATATATGTGGACATGAGGCTTCACATTATCATTGTCAGGAATGTAGACACAAAGACCTGTGTCCAGAGTTATGTCCGAGACAGTTTATAAACAACATTTGTTTATATATGTGGACATGAGGCTTCACATTATCATTGTCAGGAATGTAGACACAAAGACCTGTCTCCAGAGTTATGTCCTAGACAGTTTATAAACAACATTTGTTTATATATGTGGACATGAGGCTTCACATTATCATTGCCAGGAATGTAGGCACAAAGACCTGTGTCCAGAGTTATGTCCTAGACAGTTTATAAACTACATTTGTTTATATATGTGGACATGATGCTTCACATTATCATTGCCAGGAATGTAGACACAAAGACCTGTGTCCAGAGTTATGTCCGAGACAGTTTATAAACAACATTTGTTTATATATGTGGACATGAGGCTTCACATTATCATTGTCAGGAATGTAGACACAAAGACCTGTGTCCAGAGTTATGTCCTAGACAGTTTATAAACAACATTTGTTTATATATGTGGACATGAGGCTTCACATTATCATTGCCAGGATTGTAGACACAAAGACCTGTGACCAGAGTTATGTCCTAGACAGTTTATAAACAACATTTGTTTATATATGTGGACATGAGGCTTCACATTATCATTGCCAGGAATGTAGACACAAAGACCTTTGTCCAGAGTTATGTCCTAGACAGTTTATAAACAACATTTGTTTATATATGTGGACATGAGGCTTCACATTATCATTGCCAGGAATGTAGACACAAAGACCTGTGTCCAGAGCTATGTCCGAGACATTTTATAAACAACATTTGTTTATATATGTGGACATGAGGCTTCACATTATCATTGCCAGGAATGTAGACACAAAGACCTGTGTCCAGAGTTATGTCCTAGACAGTTTATAAACAACATTTGTTTATATATGTGGACATGAGGCTTCACATTATCATTGCCAGGAATGTAGACACAAAGGACTGTGTCCAGAGTTATGTCCTGGACAGTTTATAAACAACAATTGTTTATATATGTGGACATGAGGCTTCACATTATCATTGCCAGGAATGTAGACACAAAGACCTGTGTCCAGAGTTATGTCCGAGACATTTTATAAACAACATTTGTTTATATATGTGGACATGAGGCTTCACATTATCATTTTCAGGAATGTAGACACAAAGACCTGTGTCCAGAGTTATGTCCGAGACAGTTTATAAATAACATTTGTTTATATATGTGGACATGAGGCTTCACATTATCATTGTCAGGAATGTAGACACAAAGACCTGTGTCCAGAGTTATGTCCTAGACAGTTTATAAACAACATTTGTTTATATATGTGGACATGAGGCTTCACATTATCATTGTCAGGAATGTAGACACAAAGACCTGTGTCCAGAGTTATGTCCTAGACAGTTTATAAACAACATTTGTTTATATATGTGGACATGAGGCTTCACATTATCATTGTCAGGAATGTAGACACAAAGACCTGTGTCCAGAGTTATGTCCGAGACAGTTTATAAACAACATTTGTTTATATATGTGGACATGAGGCTTCACATTATCATTGTCAGGAATGTAGACACAAAGACCTGTGTCCAGAGTTATGTCCTAGACAGTTTATAAACAACATTTGTTTATATAAGTGGACATGAGGCTTCACATTATCATTGCCAGGAATGTAGACACAAAGACCTGTGTCCAGAGTTATGTCCTAGACAGTTTATAAACAACATTTGTTTATATAAGTGGACATGAGGCTTCACATTATCATTGCCAGGAATGTAGACACAAAGACCTGTGTCCAGAGTTATGTCCTAGACAGTTTATAAACAACATTTGTTTATATATGTGGACATGAGGCTTCACATTATCATTGCAAGGAATGTAGACACAAAGACCTGTGTCCAGAGTTATGTCCGAGACAGTTTATAAACAACATTTGTTTATATATGTGGACATGAGGCTTCACATTATCATTGTCAGGAATGTAGACACAAAGACCTGTGTCCAGAGTTATGTCCGAGACAGTTTATAAACAACATTTGTTTATATATGTGGACATGAGGCTTCACATTATCATTGTAAGGAATGTAGACACAAAGACCTCTGTCCAGAGTTATGTCCGAGACAGTTTATAAACAACATTTGTTTATATATGTGGACATGAGGCTTCACATTATCATTGCCAGGAATGTAGACACAAAGACCTGTGTCCAGAGTTATGTCCGAGACAGTTTATAAACAACATTTGTTTATATATGTGGACATGAGGCTTCACATTATCATTGTCAGGAATGTAGACACAAAGACCTGTGTCCAGAGTTATGTCCGAGACAGTTTATAAACAACATTTGTTTATATATGTGGACATGAGGCTTCACATTATCATTGCCAGGAATGTAGACACAAAGACCTGTGTCCAGAGTTATGTCCGAGAAAGTTTATAAACAACATTTGTTTATATATGTGGACATGAGGCTTCACATTATCATTGTCAGGAATGTAGACACAAAAACCTGTGTCCAGAGTTATGTCCTAGACAGTTTATAAACAACATTTGTTTATATATGTGGACATGAGGCTTCACATTATCATTGTCAGGAATGTAGACACAAAGACCTGTGTCCAGAGTTATGTCCGAGACTGTTTATAAACAACATTTGTTTATATATGTGGACATGAGGCTTCACATTATCATTGTCAGGAATGTAGACACAAAGACCTGTGTCCAGAGTTATGTCCGAGACAGTTTATAAACAACATTTGTTTATATATGTGGACATGAGGCTTCACATTATCATTGTCAGGAATGTAGACACAAAGACCTGTGTCCAGAGTTATGTCCTAGACAGTTTATAAACAACATTTGTTTATATATGTGGACATGAGGCTTCACATTATCATTGTCAGGAATGTAGACACAAAGACCTGTGTCCAGAGTTATGTCCGAGACAGTTTATAAACAACATTTGTTTATATATGTGGACATGAGGCTTCACATTATCATTGTCAGGAATGTAGACACAAAGACCTGTGTCCAGAGTTATGTCCTAGACAGTTTATAAACAACATTTGTTTATATATGTGGACATGAGGCTTCACATTATCATTGCCAGGAATGTAGACACAAAGACCTGTGTCCAGAGTTATGTCCGAGACAGTTTATAAACAACATTTGTTTATATATGTGGACATGAGGCTTCACATTATCATTGCCAGGAATGTAGACACAAAGACCTGTGTCCAGAGTTATGTCCTAGACAGTTTATAAACAACATTTGTTTATATATGTGGACATGAGGCTTCACATTATCATTGTCAGGAATGTAGACACAAAGACCTGTGTCCAGAGTTATGTCCTAGACAGTTTATAAACAACATTTGTTTATATATGTGGACATGAGGCTTCACATTATCATTGCCAGGAATGTAGACACAAAGACCTGTGTCCAGAGTTATGTCCGAGACAGTTTATAAACAACATTTGTTTATATATGTGGACATGAGGCTTCACATTATCATTGTCAGGAATGTAGACACAAAAACCTGTGTCCAGAGTTATGTCCTAGACAGTTTATAAACAACATTTGTTTATATATGTGGACATGAGGCTTCACATTATCATTGTCAGGAATGTAGACACAAAGACCTGTGTCCAGAGTTATGTCCGAGACTGTTTATAAACAACATTTGTTTATATATGTGGACATGAGGCTTCACATTATCATTGTCAGGAATGTAGACACAAAGACCTGTGTCCAGAGTTATGTCCGAGACAGTTTATAAACAACATTTGTTTATATATGTGGACATGAGGCTTCACATTATCATTGTCAGGAATGTAGACACAAAGACCTGTGTCCAGAGTTATGTCCTAGACAGTTTATAAACAACATTTGTTTATATATGTGGACATGAGGCTTCACATTATCATTGTCAGGAATGTAGACACAAAGACCTGTGTCCAGAGTTATGTCCGAGACAGTTTATAAACAACATTTGTTTATATATGTGGACATGAGGCTTCACATTATCATTGTCAAATATGTAGACACAAAGACCTGTGTCCAGAGTTATGTCCTAGACAGTTTATAAACAACATTTGTTTATATATGTGGACATGAGGCTTCACATTATCATTGCCAGGAATGTAGACACAAAGACCTGTGTCCAGAGTTATGTCCGAGACAGTTTATAAACAACATTTGTTTATATATGTGGACATGAGGCTTCACATTATCATTGCCAGCAATGTAGACACAAAGACCTGTGTCCAGAGTTATGTCCTAGACAGTTTATAAACAACATTTGTTTATATATGTGGACATGAGGCTTCACATTATCATTGTCAGGAATGTAGACACAAAGACCTGTGTCCAGAGTTATGTCCTAGACAGTTTATAAACAACATTTGTTTATATATGTGGACATGAGGCTTCACATTATCATTGTCAGGAATGTAGACACAAAGACCTGTGTCCAGAGTTATGTCCGAGACAGTTTATAAACAACATTTGTTTATATATGTGGACATGAGGCTTCACATTATCATTGTCAGGAATGTAGACACAAAGACCTGTCTCCAGAGTTATGTCCTAGACAGTTTATAAACAACATTTGTTTATATATGTGGACATGAGGCTTCACATTATCATTGCCAGGAATGTAGGCACAAAGACCTGTGTCCAGAGTTATGTCCTAGACAGTTTATAAACTACATTTGTTTATATATGTGGACATGAGGCTTCACATTATCATTGCCAGGAATGTAGACACAAAGACCTGTGTCCAGAGTTATGTCCGAGACTGTTTATAAACAACATTTGTTTATATATGTGGACATGAGGCTTCACATTATCATTGTCAGGAATGTAGACACAAAGACCTGTGTCCAGAGTTATGTCCGAGACAGTTTATAAACAACATTTGTTTATATATGTGGACATGAGGCTTCACATTATCATTGTCAGGAATGTAGACACAAAGACCTGTGTCCAGAGTTATGTCCTAGACAGTTTATAAACAACATTTGTTTATATATGTGGACATGAGGCTTCACATTATCATTGTCAGGAATGTAGACACAAAGACCTGTGTCCAGAGTTATGTCCTGGACAGTTTATAAACAACATTTGTTTATATATGTGGACATGAGGCTTCACATTATCATTGTCAGGAATGTAGACACAAAGACCTGTGTCCCGAGTTATGTCCGAGACAGTTTATAAACAACATTTGTTTATATATGTGGACATGAGGCTTCACATTATCATTGCCAGGAATGTAGACACAAAGACCTGTGTCCAGAGTTATGTCCGAGACAGTTTATAAACAACATTTGTTTATATATGTAGACATGAGGCTTCACATTATCATTGCCAGGAATGTAGACACAAAGACCTGTGTCCAGAGTTATGTCCTAGACAGTTTATAAACAACATTTGTTTATATATGTGGACATGAGGCTTCACATTATCATTGCCAGGAATGTAGACACAAAGGACTGTGTCCAGAGTTATGTCCTGGACAGTTTATAAACAACATTTGTTTATATATGTGGACATGAGGCTTCACATTATCATTGCCAGGAATGTAGACACAAAGACCTGTGTCCAGAGTTATGTCCTAGACTGTTTATAAACAACATTTGTTTATATATGTGGACATGAGGCTTCACATTATCATTGCCAGGAATGTAGACACAAAGACCTGTGTCCAGAGGTATGTCCTAGACAGTTTATAAACAACATTTGTTTATATATGTGGACATGAGGCTTCACATTATCATTGTCAGGAATGTAGACACAAAGACCTGTGTCCAGAGTTATGTCCTGGACAGTTTATAAACAACATTTGTTTATATATGTGGACATGAGGCTTCACATTATCATTGCCAGGAATGTAGGCACAAAGACCTGTGTCCAGAGTTATGTCCCAGACAGTTTATAAACAACATTTGTTTATATATGTGGACATGAGGCTTCACATTATCATTGCCAGGAATGTAGACACAAAGACCTGTGTCCAGAGTTATGTCCTAGACAGTTTATAAACAACATTTGTTTATATATGTGGACATGAGGCTTCACATTATCATTGTCAGGAATGTAGACACAAAGACCTGTGTCCAGAGTTATGTCCTGGACAGTTTATAAACAACATTTGTTTATATATGTGGACATGAGGCTTCACATTATCATTGCCAGGAATGTAGACACAAAGACCTGTGTCCAGAGTTATGTCCTGGACAGTTTATAAACAACATTTGTTTATATATGTGGACATGAGGCTTCACATTATCATTGTCAGGAATGTAGACACAAAGACCTGTGTCCAGAGTTATGTCCGAGACAGTTTATAAACAACATTTGTTTATATATGTGGACATGAGGCTTCACATTATCATTGCCAGGAATGTAGACACAAAGACCTGTGTCCAGAGTTATGTCCGAGACAGTTTATAAACAACATTTGTTTATATATGTGGACATGAGGCTTCACATTATCATTGCCAGGAATGTAGACACAAAGACCTGTGTCCAGAGTTATGTCCTGGACAGTTTATAAACAACATTTGTTTATATATGTGGACATGAGGCTTCACATTATCATTGTCAGGAATGTAGACACAAAGACCTGTGTCCAGAGTTATGTCCTAGACAGTTTATAAACAACATTTGTTTATATATGTGGACATGAGGCTTCACATTATCATTGTCAGGAATGTAGACACAAAGACCTGTGTCCAGAGTTATGTCCGAGACAGTTTATAAACAACATTTGTTTATATATGTGGACATGAGGCTTCACATTATCATTGTCAGGAATGTAGACACAAAGACCTGTCTCCAGAGTTATGTCCGAGACAGTTTATAAACAACATTTGTTTATATATGTGGACATGAGGCTTCACATTATCATTGCCAGGAATGGAGGCACAAAGACCTGTGTCCAGATTTATGTCCTAGACAGTTTATAAACTACATTTGTTTATATATGTGGACATGAGGCTTCACATTATCATTGCCAGGAATGTCGACACAAAGACCTGTGTCCAGAGTTATGTCCGAGACAGTTTATAAACAACATTTGTTTATATATGTGGACATGAGGCTTCACATTATCATTGTCAGGAATGTAGACACAAAGACCTGTGTCCAGAGTTATGTCCGAGACAGTTTATAAACAACATTTGTTTATATATGTGGACATGAGGCTTCACATTATCATTGCCAGGAATGTAGACACAAAGACCTGTGTCCAGAGTTATGTCCGAGACAGTTTATAAACAACATTTGTTTATATATGTGGACATGAGGCTTCACATTATCATTGTCAGGAATGTAGGCACAAAGACCTGTGTCCAGAGTTATGTCCCAGACAGTTTATAAACAACATTTGTTTATATATGTGGACATGAGGCTTCACATTATCATTGCCAGGAATGTAGACACAAAGACCTGTGTCCAGAGTTATGTCCTAGACAGTTTATAAACAACATTTGTTTATATATGTGGACATGAGGCTTCACATTATCATTGTCAGGAATGTAGACACAAAGACCTGTGTCCAGAGTTATGTCCTGGACAGTTTATAAACAACATTTGTTTATATATGTGGACATGAGGCTTCACATTATCATTGCCAGGAATGTAGACACAAAGACCTGTGTCCAGAGTTATGTCCTGGACAGTTTATAAACAACATTTGTTTATATATGTGGACATGAGGCTTCACATTATCATTGTCAGGAATGTAGACACAAAGACCTGTGTCCAGAGTTATGTCCGAGACAGTTTATAAACAACATTTGTTTATATATGTGGACAGGAGGCTTCACATTATCATTGCCAGGAATGTAGACACAAAGACCTGTGTCCAGAGTTATGTCCGAGACAGTTTATAAACAACATTTGTTTATATATGTGGCCATGAGGCTTCACATTATCATTGCCAGGAATGTAGACACAAAGACCTGTGTCCAGAGTTATGTCCTGGACAGTTTATAAACAACATTTGTTTATATATGTGGACATGAGGCTTCACATTATCATTGTCAGGAATGTAGACACAAAGACCTGTGTCCAGAGTTATGTCCTAGACAGTTTATAAACAACATTTGTTTATATATGTGGACATGAGGCTTCACATTATCATTGTCAGGAATGTAGACACAAAGACCTGTGTCCAGAGTTATGTCCGAGACAGTTTATAAACAACATTTGTTTATATATGTGGACATGAGGCTTCACATTATCATTGTCAGGAATGTAGACACAAAGACCTGTCTCCAGAGTTATGTCCTAGACAGTTTATAAACAACATTTGTTTATATATGTGGACATGAGGCTTCACATTATCATTGCCAGGAATGGAGGCACAAAGACCTGTGTCCAGATTTATGTCCTAGACAGTTTATAAACTACATTTGTTTATATATGTGGACATGAGGCTTCACATTATCATTGCCAGGAATGTCGACACAAAGACCTGTGTCCAGAGTTATGTCCGAGACAGTTTATAAACAACATTTGTTTATATATGTGGACATGAGGCTTCACATTATCATTGTCAGGAATGTAGACACAAAGACCTGTGTCCAGAGTTATGTCCTAGACAGTTTATAAACAACATTTGTTTATATATGTGGACATGAGGCTTCACATTATCATTGCCAGGAATGTAGACACAAAGACCTGTGTCCAGAGTTATGTCCGAGACAGTTTATAAACAACATTTGTTTATATATGTGGACATGAGGCTTCACATTATCATTGCCAGGAATGTAGACACAAAGACCTGTGACCAGAGTTATGTCCTAGACAGTTTATAAACAACATTTGTTTATATATGTGGACATGAGGCTTCACATTATCATTGCCAGGAATGTAGACACAAAGACCTGTGTCCAGAGTTATGTCCTAGACAGTTTATAAACAACATTTGTTTATATATGTGGACATGAGGCTTCACATTATCATTGTCAGGAATGTAGACACAAAGACCTGTGTCCAGAGTTATGTCCTGGACAGTTTATAAACAACATTTGTTTATATATGTGGACATGAGGCTTCACATTATCATTGCCAGGAATGTAGACACAAAGACCTGTGTCCAGAGTTATGTCCTGGACAGTTTATAAACAACATTTGTTTATATATGTGGACATGAGGCTTCACATTATCATTGTCAGGAATGTAGACACAAAGACCTGTGTCCAGAGTTATGTCCGAGACAGTTTATAAACAACATTTGTTTATATATGTGGACATGAGGCTTCACATTATCATTGCCAGGAATGTAGACACAAAGACCTGTGTCCAGAGTTATGTCCGAGACAGTTTATAAACAACATTTGTTTATATATGTGGACATGAGGCTTCACATTATCATTGCCAGGAATGTAGACACAAAGACCTGTGTCCAGAGTTATGTCCTGGACAGTTTATAAACAACATTTGTTTATATATGTGGACATGAGGCTTCACATTATCATTGTCAGGAATGTAGACACAAAGACCTGTGTCCAGAGTTATGTCCTAGACAGTTTATAAACAACATTTGTTTATATATGTGGACATGAGGCTTCACATTATCATTGTCAGGAATGTAGACACAAAGACCTGTGTCCAGAGTTATGTCCGAGACAGTTTATAAACAACATTTGTTTATATATGTGGACATGAGGCTTCACATTATCATTGTCAGGAATGTAGACACAAAGACCTGTCTCCAGAGTTATGTCCTAGACAGTTTATAAACAACATTTGTTTATATATGTGGACATGAGGCTTCACATTATCATTGCCAGGAATGGAGGCACAAAGACCTGTGTCCAGATTTATGTCCTAGACAGTTTATAAACTACATTTGTTTATATATGTGGACATGAGGCTTCACATTATCATTGCCAGGAATGTCGACACAAAGACCTGTGTCCAGAGTTATGTCCGAGACAGTTTATAAACAACATTTGTTTATATATGTGGACATGAGGCTTCACATTATCATTGTCAGGAATGTAGACACAAAGACCTGTGTCCAGAGTTATGTCCTAGACAGTTTATAAACAACATTTGTTTATATATGTGGACATGAGGCTTCACATTATCATTGCCAGGAATGTAGACACAAAGACCTGTGTCCAGAGTTATGTCCGAGACAGTTTATAAACAACATTTGTTTATATATGTGGACATGAGGCTTCACATTATCATTGCCAGGAATGTAGACACAAAGACCTTTGTCCAGAGTTATGTCCTAGACAGTTTATAAACAACATTTGTTTATATATGTGGACATGAGGCTTCACATTATCATTGCCAGGAATGTAGACACAAAGACCTGTGTCCAGAGTTATGTCCGAGACAGTTTATAAACAACATTTGTTTATATATGTGGACATGAGGCTTCACATTATCATTGCCAGGAATGTAGACACAAAGACCTGTGTCCAGAGTTATGTCCTAGACAGTTTATAAACAACATTTGTTTATATATGTGGACATGAGGCTTCACATTATCATTGCCAGGAATGTAGACACAAAGAACTGTGTCCAGAGTTATGTCCTGGACAGTTTATAAACAACATTTGTTTATATATGTGGACATGAGGCTTCACATTATCATTGCCAGGAATGTAGACACAAAGACCTGTGTCCAGAGTTATGTCCGAGACATTTTATAAACAACATTTGTTTATATATGTGGACATGAGGCTTCACATTATCATTTTCAGGAATGTAGACACAAAGACCTGTGTCCAGAGGTATGTCCTAGACAGTTTATAAACAACATTTGTTTATATATGTGGACATGAGGCTTCACATTATCATTGTCAGGAATGTCGACACAAAGACCTGTGTCCAGAGTTATGTCCGAGACTGTTTATAAACAACATTTGTTTATATATGTGGACATGAGGCTTCACATTATCATTGTCAGGAATGTAGACACAAAGACCTGTGTCCAGAGTTATGTCCGAGACAGTTTATAAACAACATTTGTTTATATATGTGGACATGAGGCTTCACATTATCATTGTCAGGAATGTAGACACAAAGACCTGTGTCCAGAGTTATGTCCTAGACAGTTTATAAACAACATTTGTTTATATATGTGGACATGAGGCTTCACATTATCATTGTCAGGAATGTAGACACAAAGACCTGTGTCCAGAGTTATGTCCGAGACAGTTTATAAACAACATTTGTTTATATATGTGGACATGAGGCTTCACATTATCATTGTCAGGAATGTAGACACAAAGACCTGTGTCCAGAGTTATGTCCTAGACAGTTTATAAACAACATTTGTTGATATATGTGGACATGAGGCTTCACATTATCATTGCCAGGAATGTAGACACAAAGACCTGTGTCCAGAGTTATGTCCGAGACAGTTTATAAACAACATTTGTTTATATATGTGGACATGAGGCTTCACATTATCATTGCCAGGAATGTAGACACAAAGACCTGTGTCCAGAGTAATGTCCTAGACAGTTTATAAACAACATTTGTTTATATATGTGGACATGAGGCTTCACATTATCATTGTCAGGAATGTAGACACAAAGACCTGTGTCCAGAGTTATGTCCTAGACAGTTTATAAACAACATTTGTTTATATATGTGGACATGAGGCTTCACATTATCATTGTCAGGAATGTAGACACAAAGACCTGTGTCCAGAGTTATGTCCGAGACAGTTTATAAACAACATTTGTTTATATATGTGGACATGAGGCTTCACATTATCATTGTCAGGAATGTAGACACAAAGACCTGTCTCCAGAGTTATGTCCTAGACAGTTTATAAACAACATTTGTTTATATATGTGGACATGAGGCTTCACATTATCATTGCCAGGAATGTAGGCACAAAGACCTGTGTCCAGAGTTATGTCCTAGACAGTTTATAAACTACATTTGTTTATATATGTGGACATGAGGCTTCACATTATCATTGCCAGGAATGTAGACACAAAGACCTGTGTCCAGAGTTATGTCCGAGACAGTTTATAAACAACATTTGTTTATATATGTGGACATGAGGCTTCACATTATCATTGTCAGGAATGTAGACACAAAGACCTGTGTCCAGAGTTATGTCCTAGACAGTTTATAAACAACATTTGTTTATATATGTGGACATGAGGCTTCACATTATCATTGCCAGGAATGTAGACACAAAGACCTGTGACCAGAGTTATGTCCTAGACAGTTTATAAACAACATTTGTTTATATATGTGGACATGAGGCTTCACATTATCATTGCCAGGAATGTAGACACAAAGACCTTTGTCCAGAGTTATGTCCCAGACAGTTTATAAACAACATTTGTTTATATATGTGGACATGAGGCTTCACATTATCATTGCCAGGAATGTAGACACAAAGACCTGTGTCCAGAGTTATGTCCGAGACAGTTTATAAACAACATTTGTTTATATATGTAGACATGAGGCTTCACATTATCATTGCCAGGAATGTAGACACAAAGACCTGTGTCCAGAGTTATGTCCTAGACAGTTTATAAGCAACATTTGTTTATATATGTGGACATGAGGCTTCACAATATCATTGCCAGGAATGTAGACACAAAGGACTGTGTCCAGAGTTATGTCCTGGACAGTTTATAAACAACATTTGTTTATATATGTGGACATGAGGCTTCACATTATCATTGCCAGGAATGTAGACACAAAGACCTTTGTCCAGAGTTATGTCCCAGACAGTTTATAAACAACATTTGTTTATATATGTGGACATGAGGCTTCACATTATCATTGCCAGGAATGTAGACACAAAGACCTGTGTCCAGAGTTATGTCCGAGACAGTTTATAAACACCATTTGTTTATATATGTAGACATGAGGCTTCACATTATCATTGCCAGGAATGTAGACACAAAGACCTGTGTCCAGAGTTATGTCCTAGACAGTTTATAAACAACATTTGTTTATATATGTGGACATGAGGCTTCACAATATCATTGCCAGGAATGTAGACACAAAGGACTGTGTCCAGAGTTATGTCCTGGACAGTTTATAAACAACATTTGTTTATATATGTGGACATGAGGCTTCACATTATCATTGCCAGGAATGTAGACACAAAGACCTTTGTCCAGAGTTATGTCCCAGACAGTTTATAAACAACATTTGTTTATATATGTGGACATGAGGCTTCACATTATCATTGCCAGGAATGTAGACACAAAGACCTGTGTCCAGAGTTATGTCCGAGACAGTTTATAAACAACATTTGTTTATATATGTAGACATGAGGCTTCACATTATCATTGCCAGGAATGTAGACACAAAGACCTGTGTCCAGAGTTATGTCCTAGACAGTTTATAAACAACATTTGTTTATATATGTGGACATGAGGCTTCACAATATCATTGCCAGGAATGTAGACACAAAGGACTGTGTCCAGAGTTATGTCCTGGACAGTTTATAAACAACATTTGTTTATATATGTGGACATGAGGCTTCACATTATCATTGCCAGGAATGTAGACACAAAGACCTGTGTCCAGAGTTATGTCCTAGACTGTTTATAAACAACATTTGTTTATATATGTGGACATGAGGCTTCACAATATCATTGCCAGGAATGTAGACACAAAGACCTGTGTCCAGAGGTATGTCCTAGACAGTTTATAAACAACATTTGTTTATATATGTGGACATGAGGCTTCACATTATCATTGTCAGGAATGTAGACACAAAGACCTGTGTCCAGAGTTATGTCCTGGACAGTTTATAAACAACATTTGTTTATATATGTGGACATGAGGCTTCACATTATCATTGTCAGGAATGTAGGCACAAAGACCTGTGTCCAGAGTTATGTCCCAGACAGTTTATAAACAACATTTGTTTATATATGTGGACATGAGGCTTCACATTATCATTGCCAGGAATGTAGACACAAAGACCTGTGTCCAGAGTTATGTCCTAGACAGTTTATAAACAACATTTGTTTATATATGTGGACATGAGGCTTCACATTATCATTGTCAGGAATGTAGACACAAAGACCTGTGTCCAGAGTTATGTCCTGGACAGTTTATAAACAACATTTGTTTATATATGTGGACATGAGGCTTCACATTATCATTGCCAGGAATGTAGACACAAAGACCTGTGTCCAGAGTTATGTCCTGGAAAGTTTTTAAACAACATTTGTTTATATATGTGGACATGAGGCTTCACATTATCATTGCAAGGAATGTAGACACAAAGACCTGTGTCCAGAGTTATGTCCGAGACAGTTTATAAACAACATTTGTTTATATATGTGGACATGAGGCTTCACATTATCATTGCCAGGAATGTAGACACAAAGACCTGTGTCCAGAGTTATGTCCGAGACAGTTTATAAACAACATTTGTTTATATATGTGGACATGAGGCTTCACATTATCATTGCCAGGAATGTAGACACAAAGACCTGTGTCCAGAGTTATGTCCTGGACAGTTTATAAACAACATTTGTTTATATATGTGGACATGAGGCTTCACATTATCATTGTCAGGAATGTAGACACAAAGACCTGTGTCCAGAGTTATGTCCTAGACAGTTTATAAACAACATTTGTTTATATATGTGGACATGAGGCTTCACATTATCATTGTCAGGAATGTAGACACAAAGACCTGTGTCCAGAGTTATGTCCGAGACAGTTTATAAACAACATTTGTTTATATATGTGGACATGAGGCTTCACATTATCATTGTCAGGAATGTAGACACAAAGACCTGTCTCCAGAGTTATGTCCTAGACAGTTTATAAACAACATTTGTTTATATATGTGGACATGAGGCTTCACATTATCATTGCCAGGAATGGAGGCACAAAGACCTGTGTCCAGATTTATGTCCTAGACAGTTTATAAACTACATTTGTTTATATATGTGGACATGAGGCTTCACATTATCATTGCCAGGAATGTCGACACAAAGACCTGTGTCCAGAGTTATGTCCGAGACAGTTTATAAACAACATTTGTTTATATATGTGGACATGAGGCTTCACATTATCATTGTCAGGAATGTAGACACAAAGACCTGTGTCCAGAGTTATGTCCTAGACAGTTTATAAACAACATTTGTTTATATATGTGGACATGAGGCTTCACATTATCATTGCCAGGAATGTAGACACAAAGACCTGTGTCCAGAGTTATGTCCGAGACAGTTTATAAACAACATTTGTTTATATATGTGGACATGAGGCTTCACATTATCATTGCCAGGAATGTAGACACAAAGACCTGTGACCAGAGTTATGTCCTAGACAGTTTATAAACAACATTTGTTTATATATGTGGACATGAGGTTTCACATTATCATTGCCAGGAATGTAGACACAAAGACCGTTGTCCAGAGTTATGTCCTAGACAGTTTATAAACAACATTTGTTTATATATGTGGACATGAGGCTTCACATTATCATTGCCAGGAATGTAGACACAAAGACCTGTGTCCAGAGTTATGTCCGAGACAGTTTATAAACAACATTTGTTTATATATGTGGACATGAGGCTTCACATTATCATTGCCAGGAATGTAGACACAAAGAACTGTGTCCAGAGTTATGTCCTAGACAGTTTATAAACAACATTTGTTTATATATGTGGACATGAGGCTTCACATTATCATTGCCAGGAATGTAGACACAAAGAACTGTGTCCAGAGTTATGTCCTGGACAGTTTATAAACAACATTTGTTAATATATGTGGACATGAGGCTTCACATTATCATTGCCAGGAATGTAGACACAAAGACCTGTGTCCAGAGTTATGTCCGAGACATTTTATAAACAACATTTGTTTATATATGTGGACATGAGGCTTCACATTATCATTTTCAGGAATGTAGACACAAAGACCTGTGTCCAGAGGTATGTCCTAGACAGTTTATAAACAACATTTGTTTATATATGTGGACATGAGGCTTCACATTATCATTGTCAGGAATGTCGACACAAAGACCTGTGTCCAGAGTTATGTCCTGGACAGTTTATAAACAACATTTGTTTATATATGTGGACATGAGGCTTCACATTATCATTGTCAGGAATGTAGACACAAAGACCTGTGTCCCGAGTTATGTCCGAGACAGTTTATAAACAACATTTGTTTATATATGTGGACATGAGGCTTCACATTATCATTGCCAGGAATGTAGACACAAAGACCTGTGTCCAGAGTTATGTCCGAGACAGTTTATAAACAACATTTGTTTATATATGTGGACATGAGGCTTCACATTATCATTGTCAGGAATGTAGACACAAAAACCTGTGTCCAGAGTTATGTCCTAGACAATTTATAAACAACATTTGTTTATATATGTGGACATGAGGCTTCACATTATCATTGTCAGGAATGTAGACACAAAGACCTGTGTCCAGAGTTATGTCCGAGACTGTTTATAAACAACATTTGTTTATATATGTGGACATGAGGCTTCACATTATCATTGTCAGGAATGTAGACACAAAGACCTGTGTCCAGAGTTATGTCCGAGACAGTTTATAAACAACATTTGTTTATATATGTGGACATGAGGCTTCACATTATCATTGTCAGGAATGTAGACACAAAGACCTGTGTCCAGAGTTATGTCCTAGACAGTTTATAAACAACATTTGTTTATATATGTGGACATGAGGCTTCACATTATCATTGTCAGGAATGTAGACACAAAGACCTGTGTCCAGAGTTATGTCCGAGACAGTTTATAAACAACATTTGTTTATATATGTGGACATGAGGCTTCACATTATCATTGTCAGGAATGTAGACACAAAGACCTGTGTCCAGAGTTATGTCCTGGACAGTTTATAAACAACATTTGTTTATATATGTGGACATGAGGCTTCACATTATCATTGTCAGGAATGTAGGCACAAAGACCTGTGTCCAGAGTTATGTCCCAGACAGTTTATAAACAACATTTGTTTATATATGTGGACATGAGGCTTCACATTATCATTGCCAGGAATGTAGACACAAAGACCTGTGTCCAGAGTTATGTCCTAGACAGTTTATAAACAACATTTGTTTATATATGTGGACATGAGGCTTCACATTATCATTGTCAGGAATGTAGACACAAAGACCTGTGTCCAGAGTTATGTCCTGGACAGTTTATAAACAACATTTGTTTATATATGTGGACATGAGGCTTCACATTATCATTGCCAGGAATGTAGACACAAAGACCTGTGTCCAGAGTTATGTCCTGGACAGTTTATAAACAACATTTGTTTATATATGTGGACATGAGGCTTCACATTATCATTGTCAGGAATGTAGACACAAAGACCTGTGTCCAGAGTTATGTCCGAGACAGTTTATAAACAACATTTGTTTATATATGTGGACATGAGGCTTCACATTATCATTGCCAGGAATGTAGACACAAAGACCTGTGTCCAGAGTTATGTCCGAGACAGTTTATAAACAACATTTGTTTATATATGTGGACATGAGGCTTCACATTATCATTGCCAGGAATGTAGACACAAAGACCTGTGTCCAGAGTTATGTCCTGGACAGTTTATAAACAACATTTGTTTATATATGTGGACATGAGGCTTCACATTATCATTGTCAGGAATGTAGACACAAAGACCTGTGTCCAGAGTTATGTCCTAGACAGTTTATAAACAACATTTGTTTATATATGTGGACATGAGGCTTCACATTATCATTGTCAGGAATGTAGACACAAAGACCTGTGTCCAGAGTTATGTCCGAGACAGTTTATAAACAACATTGGTTTATATATGTGGACATGAGGCTTCACATTATCATTGCCAGGAATGTAGACACAAAGAACTGTGTCCAGAGTTATGTCCTAGACAGTTTATAAACAACATTTGTTTATATATGTGGACATGAGGCTTCACATTATCATTGCCAGGAATGTAGACACAAAGAACTGTG
Organism: Heterodontus francisci; assembly: GCF_036365525.1. Classification (NCBI taxonomy): domain Eukaryota; kingdom Metazoa; phylum Chordata; class Chondrichthyes; order Heterodontiformes; family Heterodontidae; genus Heterodontus; species Heterodontus francisci. Next base: position 785,812 of record NW_027140130.1, on the reverse strand, counting down.
TCCAGAGTTATGTCCTGGACAGTTTATAAACAACATTTGTTAATATATGTGGACATGAGGCTTCACATTATCATTGCCAGGAATGTAGACACAAAGACCTGTGTCCAGAGTTATGTCCGAGACATTTTATAAACAACATTTGTTTATATATGTGGACATGAGGCTTCACATTATCATTTTCAGGAATGTAGACACAAAGACCTGTGTCCAGAGGTATGTCCTAGACAGTTTATAAACAACATTTGTTTATATATGTGGACATGAGGCTTCACATTATCATTGTCAGGAATGTCGACACAAAGACCTGTGTCCAGAGTTATGTCCTGGACAGTTTATAAACAACATTTGTTTATATATGTGGACATGAGGCTTCACATTATCATTGTCAGGAATGTAGACACAAAGACCTGTGTCCCGAGTTATGTCCGAGACAGTTTATAAACAACATTTGTTTATATATGTGGACATGAGGCTTCACATTATCATTGCCAGGAATGTAGACACAAAGACCTGTGTCCAGAGTTATGTCCGAGACAGTTTATAAACAACATTTGTTTATATATGTGGACATGAGGCTTCACATTATCATTGTCAGGAATGTAGACACAAAAACCTGTGTCCAGAGTTATGTCCTAGACAATTTATAAACAACATTTGTTTATATATGTGGACATGAGGCTTCACATTATCATTGTCAGGAATGTAGACACAAAGACCTGTGTCCAGAGTTATGTCCTAGACAGTTTATAAACAACATTTGTTTATATATGTGGACATGAGGCTTCACATTATCATTGTCAGGAATGTAGACACAAAGACCTGTGTCCAGAGTTATGTCCGAGACTGTTTATAAACAACATTTGTTTATATATGTGGACATGAGGCTTCACATTATCATTGTCAGGAATGTAGACACAAAGACCTGTGTCCAGAGTTATGTCCGAGACAGTTTATAAACAACATTTGTTTATATATGTGGACATGAGGCTTCACATTATCATTGTCAGGAATGTAGACACAAAGACCTGTGTCCAGAGTTATGTCCTAGACAGTTTATAAACAACATTTGTTTATATATGTGGACATGAGGCTTCACATTATCATTGTCAGGAATGTAGACACAAAGACCTGTGTCCAGAGTTATGTCCGAGACAGTTTATAAACAACATTTGTTCATATATGTGGACATGAGGCTTCACATTATCATTGTCAGGAATGTAGACACAAAGACCTGTGTCCAGAGTTATGTCCTAGACAGTTTATAAACAACATTTGTTTATATATGTGGACATGAGGCTTCACATTATCATTGCCAGGAATGTAGACACAAAGACCTGTGTCCAGAGTTATGTCCGAGACAGTTTATAAACAACATTTGTTTATATATGTGGACATGAGGCTTCACATTATCATTGTCAGGAATGTAGACACAAAGACCTGTCTCCAGAGTTATGTCCTAGACAGTTTATAAACAACATTTGTTTATATATGTGGACATGAGGCTTCACATTATCATTGCCAGGAATGGAGGCACAAAGACCTGTGTCAGAGTTATGTCCTAGACAGTTTATAAACTACATTTGTTTATATATGTGGACATGAGGCTTCACATTATCATTGCCAGGAATGTCGACACAAAGACCTGTGTCCAGAGTTATGTCCGAGACAGTTTATAAACAACTTTTGTTTATATATGTGGACATGAGGCTTCACATTATCATTGTCAGGAATGTAGACACAAAGACCTGTGTCCAGAGTTATGTCCTAGACAGTTTATAAACAACATTTGTTTATATATGTGGACATGAGGCTTCACATTATCATTGCCAGCAATGTAGACACAAAGACCTGTGTCCAGAGTTATGTCCGAGACAGTTTATAAACAACATTTGTTTATATATGTGGACATGAGGCTTCACATTATCATTGCCAGGAATGTAGACACAAAGACCTGTGACCAGAGTTATGTCCTAGACAGTTTATAAACAACATTTGTTTATATATGTGGACATGAGGCTTCACATTATCATTGCCAGGAATGTAGACACAAAGACCTTTGTCCAGAGTTATGTCCTAGACAGTTTATAAACAACATTTGTTTATATATGTGGACATGAGGCTTCACATTATCATTGCCAGGAATGTAGACACAAAGACCTGTGTCCATAGTTATGTCCGAGACAGTTTATAAACAACATTTGTTTATATATGTGGACATGAGGCTTCACATTATCATTGTCAGGAATGTAGACACAAAGACCTGTCTCCAGAGTTATGTCCTAGACAGTTTATAAACAACATTTGTTTATATATGTGGACATGAGGCTTCACATTATCATTGCCAGGAATGGAGGCACAAAGACCTGTGTCCAGAGTTATGTCCTAGACAGTTTATAAACTACATTTGTTTATATATGTGGACATGAGGCTTCACATTATCATTGCCAGGAATGTCGACACAAAGACCTGTGTCCAGAGTTATGTCCGAGACAGTTTATAAACAACATTTGTTTATATATGTGGACATGAGGCTTCACATTATCATTGTCAGGAATGTAGACACAAAGACCTGTGTCCAGAGTTATGTCCGAGACAGTTTATAAACAACATTTGTTTATATATGTGGACATGAGGCTTCACATTATCATTGCCAGGAATGTAGACACAAAGACCTGTGTCCAGAGTTATGTCCGAGACAGTTTATAAACAACATTTGTTTATATATGTGGACATGAGGCTTCACATTATCATTGTCAGGAATGTAGACACAAAAACCTGTGTCCAGAGTTATGTCCTAGACAGTTTATAAACAACATTTGTTTATATATGTGGACATGAGGCTTCACATTATCATTGTCAGGAATGTAGACACAAAGACCTGTGTCCAGAGTTATGTCCGAGACTGTTTATAAACAACATTTGTTTATATATGTGGACATGAGGCTTCACATTATCATTGTCAGGAATGTAGACACAAAGACCTGTGTCCAGAGTTATGTCCGAGACAGTTTATAAACAACATTTGTTTATATATGTGGACATGAGGCTTCACATTATCATTGTCAGGAATGTAGACACAAAGACCTGTGTCCAGAGTTATGTCCTAGACAGTTTATAAACAACATTTGTTTATATATGTGGACATGAGGCTTCACATTATCATTGTCAGGAATGTAGACACAAAGACCTGTGTCCAGAGTTATGTCCGAGACAGTTTATAAACAACATTTGTTTATATATGTGGACATGAGCCTTCACATTATCATTGTCAGGAATGTAGACACAAAGACCTGTGTCCAGAGTTATGTCCTAGACAGTTTATAAACAACATTTGTTTATATATGTGGACATGAGGCTTCACATTATCATTGCCAGGAATGTAGACACAAAGACCTGTGTCCAGAGTTATGTCCGAGACAGTTTATAAACAACATTTGTTTATATATGTGGACATGAGGCTTCACATTATCATTGTCAGGAATGTAGACACAAAGACCTGTCTCCAGAGATATGTCCTAGACAGTTTATAAACAACATTTGTTTATATATGTGGACATGAGGCTTCACATTATCATTGCCAGGAATGGAGGCACAAAGACCTGTGTCCAGAGTTATGTCCTAGACAGTTTATAAACTACATTTGTTTATATATGTGGACATGAGGCTTCACATTATCATTGCCAGGAATGTCGACACAAAGACCTGTGTCCAGAGTTATGTCCGAGACAGTTTATAAACAACTTTTGTTTATATATGTGGACATGAGGCTTCACATTATCATTGTCAGGAATGTAGACACAAAGACCTGTGTCCAGAGTTATGTCCTAGACAGTTTATAAACAACATTTGTTTATATATGTGGACATGAGGCTTCACATTATCATTGCCAGGAATGTAGACACAAAGACCTGTGTCCAGAGTTATGTCCGAGACAGTTTATAAACAACATTTGTTTATATATGTGGACATGAGGCTTCACATTATCATTGCCAGGAATGTAGACACAAAGACCTGTGACCAGAGTTATGTCCTAGACAGTTTATAAACAACATTTGTTTATATATGTGGACATGAGGCTTCACATTACCATTGCCAGGAATGTAGACACAAAGACCTTTGTCCAGAGTTATGTCCTAGACAGTTTATAAACAACATTTGTTTATATATGTGGACATGAGGCTTCACATTATCATTGCCAGGAATGTAGACACAAAGACCTGTGTCCAGAGTTATGTCCGAGACAGTTTATAAACAACATTTGTTTATATATGTGGACATGAGGCTTCACATTATCATTGTCAGGAATGTAGACACAAAGACCTGTCTCCAGAGTTATGTCCTAGACAGTTTATAAACAACATTTGTTTATATATGTGGACATGAGGCTTCACATTATCATTGCCAGGAATGGAGGCACAAAGACCTGTGTCCAGAGTTATGTCCTAGACAGTTTATAAACTACATTTGTTTATATATGTGGACATGAGGCTTCACATTATCATTGCCAGGAATGTCGACACAAAGACCTGTGTCCAGAGTTATGTCCGAGACAGTTTATAAACAACATTTGTTTATATATGTGGACATGAGGCTTCACATTATCATTGTCAGGAATGTAGACACAAAGACCTGTGTCCAGAGTTATGTCCTAGACAGTTTATAAATAACATTTGTTTATATATGTGGACATGAGGCTTCACATTATCATTGCCAGGAATGTAGACACAAAGACCTGTGTCCAGAGTTATGTCCGAGACAGTTTATAAACAACATTTGTTTATATATGTGGACATGAGGCTTCACATTATCATTGCCAGGAATGTAGACACAAAGACCTGTGACCAGAGTTATGTCCTAGACAGTTTATAAACAACATTTGTTTATATATGTGGACATGAGGCTTCACATTATCATTGCCAGGAATGTAGACACAAAGACCTTTGTCCAGAGTTATGTCCTAGACAGCTTATAAACAACATTTGTTTATATATGTGGACATGAGGCTTCACATTATCATTGCCAGGAATGTAGACACAAAGACCTGTGTCCAGAGTTATGTCCGAGACAGTTTATAAACAACATTTGTTTATATATGTGGACATGAGGCTTCACATTATCATTGCCAGGAATGTAGACACAAAGACCTGTGTCCAGAGTTATGTCCTAGACAGTTTATAAACAACATTTGTTTATATATGTGGACATGAGGCTTCACATTATCATTGCCAGGAATGTAGACACAAAGAACTTTGTCCAGAGTTATGTCCTGGACAGTTTATAAACAACATTTGTTTATATATGTGGACATGAGGCTTCACATTATCATTGCCAGGAATGTAGACACAAAGACCTGTGTCCAGAGTTATGTCCGAGACATTTTATAAACAACATTTGTTTATATATGTGGACATGAGGCTTCACATTATCATTTTCAGGAATGTAGACACAAAGACCTGTGTCCAGAGGTATGTCCTAGACAGTTTATAAACAACATTTGTTTATATATGTGGACATGAGGCTTCACATTATCATTGTCAGGAATGTCGACACAAAGACCTGTGTCCAGAGTTATGTCCTGGACAGTTTATAAACAACATTTGTTTATATATGTGGACATGAGGCTTCACATTATCATTGTCAGGAATGTAGGCACAAAGACCTGTGTCCAGAGTTATGTCCCAGACAGTTTATAAACAACATTTGTTTATATATGTGGACATGAGGCTTCACATTATCATTGCCAGGAATGTAGACACAAAGACCTGTGTCCAGAGTTATGTCCTAGACAGTTTATAAACAACATTTGTTTATATATGTGGACATGAGGCTTCACATTATCATTGTCAGGAATGTAGACACAAAGACCTGTGTCCAGAGTTATGTCCTGGACAGTTTATAAACAACATTTGTTTATATATGTGGACATGAGGCTTCACATTATCATTGCCAGGAATGTAGACACAAAGACCTGTGTCCAGAGTTATGTCCTGGACAGTTTATAAACAACATTTGTTTATATATGTGGACATGAGGCTTCACATTATCATTGTCAGGAATGTAGACACAAAGACCTGTGTCCAGAGTTATGTCCGAGACAGTTTATAAACAACATTTGTTTATATATGTGGACATGAGGCTTCACATTATCATTGTCAGGAATGTAGACACAAAGACCTGTGTCCAGAGTTATGTCCGAGACAGTTTATAAACAACATTTGTTTATATATGTGGACATGAGGCTTCACATTATCATTGTCAGGAATGTAGACACAAAGACCTGTGTCCAGAGTTATGTCCTAGACAGTTTATAAACAACATTTGTTTATATATGTGGACATGAGGCTTCACATTATCATTGCCAGGAATGTAGATACAAAGACCTGTGTCCAGAGTCATGTCCTAGACAGTTTATAAACAACATTTGTTTATATATGTGGACATGAGGCTTCACGTTATCATTGCCAGGAATGTAGACACAAAGACCTGTGTCCAGAGTTATGTCCTGGACAGTTTATAAACAACATTTGTTTATATATGTGGACATGAGGCTTCACATTATCATTGCCAGGAATGTAGACACAAAGACCTGTGTCCAGAGTTATGTCCTAGACAGTTTATAAACAACATTTGTTTATATATGTGGACATGAGGCTTCACATTATCATTGTCAGGAATGTAGACACAAAGACCTGTGTCCAGAGATATGTCCGAGACAGATTATAAACAACATTTGTTTATATATGGACATGAGGCTTCACATTATCATTGCCAGGAATGTAGACACAAAGACCTGTGTCCAGAGTTATGTCCTAGACAGTTTATAAACAACATTTGTTTATATATGTGGACATGAGGCTTCACATTATCATTGTCAGGAATGTAGACACAAAGACCTGTGTCCAGAGTTATGTCCGAGACAGTTTATAAACAACATTTGTTTATATATGTGGACATGAGGCTTCACATTATCATTGTCAGGAATGTAGACACAAAGACCTGTGTCCAGAGTTATATCCTAGACAGTTTATAAACAACATTTGTTTATATATGTGGACATGAGGCTTCACATTAGCATTGGCAGGAATGTAGACACAAAGACCTCTGTCCAGAGTTATGTCCGAGACAGTTTATAAACAACATTTGTTTATATATGGACATGAGGCTTCACATTATCATTGCCAGGAATGTAGACACAAAGACCTGTGTCCAGAGTTATGTCCTAGACAGTTTATAAACAACATTTGTTTATATATGTGGACATGAGGCTTCACATTATCATTGTCAGGAATGTAGACACAAAGACCTGTGTCCAGAGTTATGTCCTAGACAGTTTATAAACAACATTTGTTTATATATGTGGACATGAGGCTTCACATTATCATTGCCAGGAATGTAGACACAAAGACCTGTGTCCAGAGTTATGTCCTAGACAGTTTATAAACAACATTTGTTTATATGTGTGGACATGAGGATTCTCATTATCATTGTCAGGAATGTAGACACAAAGACCTGTGTCCAGAGTTATGTCCTAGACAGTTTATAAACAACATTTGTTTATATATGTGGACATGAGGCTTCACATTATCATTGTCAGGAATGTAGACACAAAGACCTGTGTCCAGAGTTATATCCTAGACAGTTTATAAACAACATTTGTTTATATATGTGGACATGAGGCTTCACATTATCATTCCCAGGAATGTAGACACAAAGACCTGTGTCCAGATTTATGTCCTAGACAGTTTATAAACAACATTTGTTTATATATGTGGACATGAGGCTTCACATTATCATTGCCAGGAATGTAGACACACAGAACTGTGTCCAGAGTTATGTCCGAGACAGTTTATAAGCAACATTTGTTTATATATGTGGACATGAGGCTTCACATTATCATTGTCAGGAATGTAGACACAAAGACCTGTGTCCAGAGTTATGTCCTAGGCAGTTTATAAACAACATTTGTTTATATATGTGGACATGAGGCTTCACATTATCATTGCCAGGAATGTAGACACAAAGACCTGTGTCCAGAGTTATGTCCTAGACAGTTTATAAACAACATTTGTTCATATATGTGGACATGAGGCTTCACATTATCATTGTCAGGAATGTCGACACAAAGACCTGTGTCCAGAGTTATGTCCTGGACAGTTTATAAACAACATTTGTTTATATATGTGGACATGAGGCTTCACATTATCATTGCCAGGAATGTGGACACAAAGACCTGTGTCCAGAGTTATGTCCAAGACAGTTTATAAACAACATTTGTTTATATATGTGGACATGAGGCTTCACATTATCATTGCCAGGAATGTAGACACAAAGACCTGTGTCCAGAGTTATGTCCTAGACAGTTTATAAACAACATTTGTTTATATATGTGGACATGAGGCTTCACATTATCATTGCCAGGAATGTGGACACAAAGACCTGTGTCCAGAGTTATGTCCGAGACAGTTTATAAACAACATTTGTTTATATATGTGGACATGAGGCTTCACATTATCATTGCCAGGAATGTAGACACAAAGACCTGTGTCCAGAGTTATGTCCTAGACAGTTTATAAACAACATTTGTTTATATATGTGGACATGAGGCTTCACATTATCATTGTCAGGAATGTAGACACAAAGACCTGTGTCCAGAGTTATGTCCTAGACAGTTTATAAACAACATTTGTTTATATATGTGGACATGAGGCTTCACATTATCATTGCCAGGAATGTAGACACAAAGACCTGTGTCCAGAGTTATGTCCTAGACAGTTTATAAACAACATTTGTTTATATATGTGGACATGAGGCTTCACATTATCATTGCCAGGAATGTAGACACAAAGACCTGTGTCCAGAGTTATGTCCTAGACAGTTTATAAACAACATTTGTTTATATATGTGGACATGAGGCTTCACATTATCATTGCCAGGAATGTAGACACAAAGAACTGTGTCCAGAGTTATGTCCGAGACAGTTTATAAGCAACATTTGTTTATATATGTGGACATGAGGCTTCACATTATCATTGTCAGGAATGTAGACACAAAGACCTGTGTCCAGAGTTATGTCCTAGACAGTTTATAAACAACATTTGTTTATATATGTGGACATGAGGCTTCACATTATCATTGCCAGGAATGTAGACACAAAGACCTGTGTCCAGAGTTATGTCCGAGACAGTTTATAAACAACATTTGCTAATATATGTGGACATGAGGCTTCACATTATCATTGTCAGGAATGTCGACACAAAGACCTGTGTCCAGAGTTATGTCCTAGACAGTTTATAAACAACATTTGTTCATATATGTGGACATGAGGCTTCACATTATCATTGTCAGGAATGTAGACACAAAGACCTGTGTCCAGAGTTAAGTCCGAGACAGTTTATAAACAACATTTGTTTATATATGTGGACATGAGGCTTCACATTATCATTGTCAGGAATGTAGACACAAAGACCTGTGTCCAGAGTTATGTCCTAGACAGTTTATAAACAACATTTGTTTATATATGTGGACATGAGGCTTCACATTATCATTGTCAGGAATGTAGACACAAAGACCTGTGTCCAGAGTTATGTCCGAGACAGTTTATAAACAACATTTGTTTATATATGTGGACATGAGGCTTCACATTATCATTGTCAGGAATGTCGACACAAAGACCTGTGTCCAGAGTTATGTCCTAGACAGTTTATAAACAACATTTGTTCATATATGTGGACATGAGGCTTCACATTATCATTGTCAGGAATGTCGACACAAAGACCTGTGTCCAGAGTTATGTCCTGGACAGTTTATAAACAACATTTGTTTATATATGTGGACATGAGGCTTCACATTATCATTGCCAGGAATGTGGACACAAAGACCTGTGTCCAGAGTTATGTCCGAGACAGTTTATAAACAACATTTGTTTATATATGTGGACATGAGGCTTCACATTATCATTGCCAGGAATGTAGACACAAAGACCTGTGTCCAGAGTTATGTCCTAGACAGTTTATAAACAACATTTGTTTATATATGTGGACATGAGGCTTCACATTATCATTGTCAGGAATGTAGACACAAAGACCTGTGTCCAGAGTTATGTCCTAGACAGTTTATAAACAACATTTGTTTATATATGTGGACATGAGGCTTCACATTATCATTGCCAGGAATGTAGACACAAAGACATGTGTCCAGAGTTATGTCCTAGACAGTTTATAAACAACATTTGTTTATATATGTGGACATGAGGCTTCACATTATCATTGCCAGGAATGTAGACACAAAGACCTGTGTCCAGAGTTATGTCCTAGACAGTTTATAAACAACATTTGTTTATATATGTGGACATGAGGCTTCACATTATCATTGCCAGGAATGTAGACACAAAGAACTGTGTCCAGAGTTATGTCCGAGACAGTTTATAAGCAACATTTGTTTATATATGTGGACATGAGGCTTCACATTATCATTGTCAGGAATGTAGACACAAAGACCTATGTCCAGAGTTATGTCCTAGACAGTTTATAAACAACATTTGTTTATATATGTGGACATGAGGCTTCACATTATCATTGCCAGGAATGTAGACACAAAGACCTGTGTCCAGAGTTATGTCCGAGACAGTTTATAAACAACATTTGCTAATATATGTGGACATGAGGCTTCACATTATCATTGTCAGGAATGTCGACACAAAGACCTGTGTCCAGAGTTATGTCCTAGACAGTTTATAAACAACATTTGTTCATATATGTGGACATGAGGCTTCACATTATCATTGTCAGGAATGTAGACACAAAGACCTGTGTCCAGAGTTAAGTCCGAGACAGTTTATAAACAACATTTGTTTATATATGTGGACATGAGGCTTCACATTATCATTGTCAGGAATGTAGACACAAAGACCTGTGTCCAGAGTTATGTCCTAGACAGTTTATAAACAACATTTGTTTATATATGTGGACATGAGGCTTCACATTATCATTGCCAGGAATGTAGACACAAAGACCTGTGTCCAGAGTTATGTCCTAGACAGTTTATAAACAACATTTGTTTATATATGTGGACATGAGGCTTCACATTATCATTGTCAGGAATGTAGACACAAAGACCTGTGACCAGAGTTATGTCCTAGACAGTTTATAAACAACATTTGTTTATATATGTGGACATGAGGCTTCACATTATCATTGCCAGGAATGTAGACACAAAGACCTGTGTCCAGAGTTATGTCCGAGACAGTTTATAAACAACATTTGTTTATATATGTGGACATGAGGCTTCACATTATCATTGTCAGGAATGTAGACACAAAGACCTGTGTCCAGAGTTATGTCCTAGACAGTTTATAAACAACATTTGTTTATATATGTGGACATGAGGCTTCACATTATCATTGTCAGGAATGTAGACACAAAGACCTGTGTCCAGAGTTATGTCCGAGACAGTTTATAAACAACATTTGTTTATATATGTGGACATGAGGCTTCACATTATCATTGTCAGGAATGTAGACACAAAGACCTGTGTCCAGAGTTATGTCCTAGAAGGTTTATAAACAACATTTGTTTATATATGTGGACATGAGGCTTCACATTATCATTGTCAGGAATGTAAACACAAAGACCTGTGTCCAGAGTTATGTCCGAGACAGTTTATAAACAACATTTGTTTATATATGTGGACATGAGGCTTCACATTATCATTGCCAGGAATGTAGTCACAAATACCTGTGTCCAGAGTTATGTCCTAGACAGTTTATAAACAACATTTGTTTATATATGTGGACATGAGGCTTCACATTATCATTGTCAGGAATGTAGACACAAAGACCTGTGTCCAGAGTTATGTCCTAGACAGTTTATAAACAACATTTGTTTATATATGTGGACATGAGGCTTCACATTATCATTGCCAGGAATGTAGACACAAAGACCTGTGTCCAGAGTTATGTCCGAGACAGTTTATAAACAACATTTGTTTATATATGTGGACATGAGGCTTCACATTATCATTGCCAGGAATGTAGACACAAATACCTGTGTCCAGAGTTATGCCCGAGACAGTTTATAAACAACATTTGTTTATATATGTGGACATGAGGCTTTACATTATCATTGTCAGGAATGTAGACACAAAGACCTGTGTCCAGAGTTATGTCCTAGACAGTTTATAAACAACATTTGTTTATATATGTGGACATGAGGCTTCACATTATCATTGCCAGGAATGTAGACACAAAGACCTGTGTCCAGAGTTATGTCCTGGACAGTTTATAAACAACATTTGTTTATATATGTGGACATGAGGCTTCACATTATCATTGCCAGGAATGTAGACACAAATACCTGTGTCCAGAGTTATGCCCGAGACAGTTTATAAACAACATTTGTTTATATATGTGGACATGAGGCTTCACATTATCATTGCCAGGAATGTAGACACAAAGACCTGTGTCCAGAGTTATGTCCTAGACAGTTTATAAACAACATTAGTTTATATATGTGGACATGAGGCTTCACATTATCATTGTCAGGAATGTAGACACAAAGACCTGTGTCCAGAGTTATGTCCGAGACAGTTTATAAACAACATTTGTTTATATATGTGGACATGAGGCTTCACATTATCATTGTCAGGAATGTAGACACAAAGACCTGTGTCCAGAGTTATGTCCTAGAAAGTTTATAAACAACATTTGTTTATATATGTGGACATGAGGCTTCACATTATCATTGTCAGGAATGTAGACACAAAGACCTGTGTCCAGAGTTATGTCCTAGACAGTTTATAAACAACATTTGTTTATATATGTGGACATGAGGCTTCACATTATCATTGCCAGGAATGTAGACACAAAGACCTGTGTCCAGAGTTATGTCCGAGACAGTTTATAAACAACATTTGTTTATATATGTGGACATGAGGCTTCACATTATCATTGTCAGGAATGTAGGCACAAAGACCTGTGTCCAGAGTTATGTCCTGGACAGTTTATAAACAACATTTGTTTATATATGTGGACATGAGGCTTCACATTATCATTGCCAGGAATGTAGACACAAAGACCTGTGTCCAGAGTTATGTCCGAGACAGTTTATAAACAACATTTGTTTATATATGTGGACATGAGGCTTCACATTATCATTGTCAGGAATGTAGACACAAAGACCTGTGTCCAGAGTTATGTCCTAGACAGTTTATAAACAACATTTGTTTATATATTTGGACATGAGGCTTCACATTATCATTGTCAGGAATGTAGACACAAAGACCTGTGTCCAGAGTTATGTCCGAGACAGTTTATAAACAACATTTGTTTATATATGTGGACATGAGGCTTCACATTATCATTGTCAGGAATGTAGACACAAAGACCTGTGTCCAGAGTTATGTCCTAGAAAGTTTATAAACAACATTTGTTTATATATGTGGACATGAGGCTTCACATTATCATTGTCAGGAATGTAGACACAAAGACCTGTGTCCAGAGTTATGTCCTAGACAGTTTATAAACAACATTTGTTTATATATGTGGACATGAGGCTTCACATTATCATTGCCAGGAATGTAGACACAAAGACCTGTGTCCAGAGTTATGTCCGAGACAGTTTATAAACAACATTTGTTTATATATGTGGACATGAGGCTTCACATTATCATTGTCAGTAATGTAGACACAAAGACCTGTGTCCAGAGTTATGTCCGAGACAGTTTATAAACAACATTTGTTTATATATGTGGACATGAGGCTTCACATTATCATTGCCAGGAATGTAGACACAAATACCTGTGTCCAGAGTTATGTCCGAGACAGTTTATAAACAACATTTGTTTATATATGTGGACATGAGGCTTCACATTATCATTGTCAGGAATGTAGACACAAAGACCTGTGTCCAGAGTTATGTCCGAGACAGTTTATAAACAACATTTGTTTATATATGTGGACATGAGGCTTCACATTATCATTGCCAGGAATGTAGACACAAATACCTGTGTCCAGAGTTATGTCCGAGACAGTTTATAAACAACATTTGTTTATATATGTGGACATGAGGCTTCACATTATCATTGTCAGGAATGTAGACACAAAGACCTGTGTCCAGAGTTATGTCCTAGACAGTTTATAAACAACATTTGTTTATATATGTGGACATGAGGCTTCACATTATCATTGTCAGGAATGTAGACACAAATACCTGTGTCCAGAGTTATGTCCTAGACAGTTTATAAACAACATTTGTTTATATATGTGGACATGAGGCTTCACATTATCATTGTCAGGAATGTAGACACAAAGACCTGTGTCCAGAGTTATGTCCGGGACAGTTTATAAACAACATTTGTTTATATATTTGGACATGAGGCTTCACATTATCATTGTCAGGAATGTAGACACAAAGACCTGTGTCCAGAGTTATGTCCTGGACAGTTTATAAACAACATTTGTTTATATATGTGGACATGAGGCTTCACATTATCATTGTCAGGAATGTAGACACAAAGACCTGTGTCCAGAGTTATGTCCGAGACAGTTTATAAACAACATTTGTTTATATATGTGGACATGAGGCTTCACATTATCATTGTCAGGAATGTAGACACATAGACCTGTGTCCAGAGTTATGTCCTAGACAGTTTATAAACAACATTTGTTTATATATATGGACATGAGGCTTCACATTATCATTGTCAGGAATGTAGACACAAAGACCTGTGTCCAGAGTTATGTCCTAGACAGTTTATAAACAACATTTGTTTATATATATGGACATGAGGCTTCACATTATCATTGCCAGGAATGTAGACACAAAGACCTGTGTCCAGAGTTATGTCCTAGACACTTTATAAACAACATTTGTTTATATATGTGGACATGAGGCTTCACATTATCATTGTCAGGAATGTAGACACAAATACCTGTGTCCAGAGTTATGTCCTGGACAGTTTATAAACAACATTTGTTTATATATGTGGACATGAGGCTTCACATTATCATTGTCAGGAATGTAGACACAAAGACCTCTGTCCAGAGTTATGTCCTGGACAGTTTATAAACAACATTTGTTTATATATGTGGACATGAGGCTTCACATTATCATTGTCAGGAATGTAGACACAAAGACCTGTGTCCAGAGTTATGTCCGAGACAGTTTATAAACAACATTTGTTTATATATGTGGACATGAGGCTTCACATTATCATTGTCAGGAATGTAGACACAAAGACCTGTGTCCAGAGTTATGTCCTAGACAGTTTATAAACAACATTTGTTTAGAAATATGGACATGAGGCTTCACATTATCATTGCCAGAAATGTAGACACAAAGACCTGTGTCCAGAGCTATGTCCTAGACAGTTTATAAACAACATTTGTTTATATATGTGGACATGAGGCTTCACATTATCATTGTCAGGAATGTAGACACAAAGACCTGTGTCCAGAGTTATGTCCTAGACAGTTTATAAACAACATTTGTTTATATATGTGGACATGAGGCTTCACATTATCATTGTGAGGAATGTAGACACAAAGACCTGTGTCCAGAGTTATGTCCGAGACAGTTTATAAACAACATTTGTTTATATATGTGGACATGAGGCTTCACATTATCATTGTCAGGAATGTAGATACAAAGACCTGTGTCCAGAGTTATATCCTAGACAGATTATAAACAACATTTGTTTATATATATGGACATGAGGCTTCACATTATCATTGTCAGGAATGTAGACACAAAGACCTGTGTCCAGAGTTATGTCCTAGACAGTTTATAAACAACATTTGTTTATATATGTGGACATGAGGCTTCACATTATCATTGTCAGGAATGTAGACACAAAGACCTGTGTCCAGAGTTATGTCCTAGACAGTTTATAAACAACATTTGTTTATATATGTGGACATGAGGCTTCACATTATCATTGTCAGGAATGTAGACACAAAGACCTGTGTCCAGAGTTATGTCCGAGACAGTTTATAAACAACATTTGTTTATATATGTGGACATGAGGCTTCACATTATCATTGCCAGGAATGTAGGCACAAAGACCTGTGTCCAGAGTTATGTCCTAGACAGTTTATAAACAACATTTGTTTATATATGTGGACATGAGGCTTCACATTATCATTGCCAGGAATGTAGGCACAAAGACCTGTGTCCAGAGTTATGTCCGAGACAGTTTATAAACAACATTTGTTCATATATGTGGACATGAGGCTTCAAATTATCATTGTCAGGAATGTAGATACAAAGACCTGTGTCCAGAGTTATATCCTAGACAGATTATAAACAACATTTGTTTATATATATGGACATGAGGCTTCACATTATCATTGTCAGGAATGTAGACACAAAGACCTGTGTCCAGAGTTATGTCCTAGACAGTTTATAAACAACATTTGTTTATATATGTGGACATGAGGCTTCACATTATCATTGTCAGGAATGTAGACACAAAGACCTGTGTCCAGAGTTATGTCCTAGACAGTTTATAAACAACATTTGTTTATATATGTGGACATGAGGCTTCACATTATCATTGTCAGGAATGTAGACACAAAGACCTGTGTCCAGAGTTATGTCCGAGACAGTTTATAAACAACATTTGTTTATATATGTGGACATGAGGCTTCACATTATCATTGCCAGGAATGTAGGCACAAAGACCTGTGTCCAGAGTTATGTCCGAGACAGTTTATAAACAACATTTGTTTATATATGTGGACATGAGGCTTCACATTATCATTGCCAGGAATGTAGGCACAAAGACCTGTGTCCAGAGTTATGTCCTAGACAGTTTATAAACAACATTTGTTTATATATGTGGACATGAGGCTTCACATTATCATTGCCAGGAATGTAGACACAAAGACCTGTGTCCAGAGTTATGTCCTAGACAGTTTATAAACAACATTTGTTCATATATGTGGACATGAGGCTTCACATTATCATTGCCAGGAATGTAGACACAAAGACCTGTGTCCAGACTTATGTCCTAGACAGTTTATAAACAACATTTGTTTATATATGTGGACATGAGGCTTCACATTATCATTGTCAGGAATGTAGACACAAAGACCTGTGTCCAGAGTTATGTCCGAGACAGTTTATAAACAACATTTGTTTATATATGTGGACATGAGGCTTCACATTATCATTGCCAGGAATGTAGACACAAAGACCTGTGTCCAGAGTTATGTCCTAGACAGTTTATAAACAACATTTGTTTATATATGTGGACATGAGGCTTCACATTATCATTGCCAGGAATGTAGACACAAAGACCTGTGTCCAGAGTTATGTCCTAGACAGTTTATAAACAACATTTGTTTATATATGTGAACATGAGGCTTCACATTATCATTGCCAGGAATGTAGACACAAAGACCTGTGTCCAGAGTTATGTCCTAGACAGTTTATAAACAACATTTGTTTATATATGTGGACATGAGGCTTCACATTATCATTGTCAGGAATGTAGACACAAATACCTGTGTCCATAGTTATGTCCTGGACAGTTTATAAACAACATTTGTTTATATATGTGGACATGAGGCTTCACATTATCATTGTCAGGAATGTAGACACAAAGACCTGTGTCCAGAGTTATGTCCTAGACAGTTTATAAACAACATTTGTTTAGAAATATGGACATGAGGCTTCACATTATCATTGCCAGAAATGTAGACACAATGACCTGTGTCCAGAGTTATGTCCTAGACAGTTTATAAACAACATTTCTTTATATATGTGGACATGAGGCTTCACATTATCATTGTCAGGAATGTAGACACAAAGACCTGTGTCCAGAGTTATGTCCTAGACAGTTTATAAACAACATTTGTTTATATATGTGGACATGAGGCTTCACATTATCATTGTGAGGAATGTAGACACAAAGACCTGTGTCCAGAGTTATGTCCGAGACAATTTATAAACAACATTTGTTTATATATGTGGACATGAGGCTTCACATTATCATTGTCAGGAATGTAGATACAAAGACCTGTGTCCAGAGTTATATCCTAGACAGATTATAAACAACATTTGTTTATATATATGGACATGAGGCTTCACATTATCATTGTCAGGAATGTAGACACAAAGACCTGTGTCCAGAGTTATGTCCTAGACAGTTTATAAACAACATTTGTTTATATATGTGGACATGAGGCTTCACATTATCATTGTCAGGAATGTAGACACAAAGACCTGTGTCCAGAGTTATGTCCGAGACAGTTTATAAACAACATTTGTTTTATATATGTGGACATGAGGCTTCACATTATCATTGCCAGGAATGTAGGCACAAAGACCTGTGTCCAGAGTTATGTCCTAGACAGTTTATAAACAACATTTGTTTATATATGTGGACATGAGGCTTCACATTATCATTGCCAGGAAAGTAGGCACAAAGACCTGTGTCCAGAGTTATGTCCGAGACAGTTTATAAACAACATTTGTTCATATATGTGGACATGAGGCTTCAAATTATCATTGTCAGGAATGTAGATACAAAGACCTGTGTCCAGAGTTATGTCCTAGACAGTTTATAAACAACATTTGTTTATATATGTGGACATGAGGCTTCACATTATCATTGCCAGGAATGTAGGCACAAAGACCTGTGTCCAGAGTTATGTCCGAGACAGTTTATAAACAACATTTGTTCATATATGTGGACATGAGGCTTCAAATTATCATTGTCAGGAATGTAGATACAAAGACCTGTGTCCAGAGTTATGTCCGAGACAGTTTATAAACAACATTTGTTTATATATGTGGACATGAGGCTTCACATTATCATTGTCAGGAATGTAGACACAAATACCTGTGTCCAGAGTTATGTCCTAGACAGTTTATAAACAACATTTGTTTATATATGTGGACATGAGGCTTCACATTATCATTGTCAGGAATGTAGACACAAAGACCTGTGTCCAGAGTTATGTCCGAGACAGTTCATAAACAACATTTGTTTATATATGTGGACATGAGGCTTCACATTATCATTGTCAGGAATGTAGACACAAAGACCTGTGTCCAGAGTTATATCCTAGACAGATTATAAACAACATTTGTTTATATATATGGACATGAGGCTTCACATTATCATTGTCAGGAATGTAGACACAAAGACCTGTGTCCAGAGTTATGTCCTAGACAGTTTATAAACAACATTTGTTTATATATGTGGACATGAGGCTTCACATTATCATTGTCAGGAATGTAGACACAAAGACCTGTGTCCAGAGTTATGTCCTAGACAGTTTATAAACAACATTTGTTTATATATGTGGACATGAGGCTTCACATTATCATTGTCAGGAATGTAGACACAAAGACCTGTGTCCAGAGTTATGTCCGAGACAGTTTATAAACAACATTTGTTTATATATGTGGACATGAGGCTTCACATTATCATTGCCAGGAATGTAGGCACAAAGACCTGTGTCCAGAGTTATGTCCGAGACAGTTTATAAACAACATTTGTTTATATATGTGGACATGAGGCTTCACATTATCATTGCCAGGAATGTAGGCACAAAGACCTGTGTCCAGAGTTATGTCCTAGACAGTTTATAAACAACATTTGTTTATATATGTGGACATGAGGCTTCACATTATCATTGCCAGGAATGTAGACACAAAGACCTGTGTCCAGAGATATGTCCTAGACAGTTTATAAACAACATTTGTTCATATATGTGGACATGAGGCTTCACATTATCATTGCCAGGAATGTAGACACAAAGACCTGTGTCCAGACTTATGTCCTAGACAGTTTATAAACAACATTTGTTTATATATGTGGACATGAGGCTTCACATTATCATTGCCAGGAATGTAGACACAAAGACCTGTGTCCAGAGTTATGTCCGAGACAGTTTATAAACAACATTTGTTTATATATGTGGACATGAGGCTTCACATTATCATTGCCAGGAATGTAGACACAAAGACCTGTGTCCAGAGTTATGTCCTAGACAGTTTATAAACAACATTTGTTTATATATGTGGACATGAGGCTTCACATTATCATTGCCAGGAATGTAGACACAAAGACCTGTGTCCAGAGTTATGTCCTAGACAGTTTATAAACAACATTTGTTTATATATGTGAACATGAGGCTTCACATTATCATTGTCAGGAATGTAGACACAAAGACCTGTGTCCAGAGTTATGTCCTAGACAGTTTATAAACAACATTTGTTTATATATGTGAACATGAGGCTTCACATTATCATTGTCAGGAATGTAGACACAAAGACCTGTGTCCAGACTTATGTCCTAGACAGTTTATAAACAACATTTGTTTATATATGTGGACAAGAGTCTTCACATTATCATTGTCAGGAATGTAGACACAAAGACCTGTGTCCAGAGTTATGTCCTAGACAGTTTATAAACAACATTTGTTTATATATGTGGACATGAGGCTTCACATTATCATTGTCAGGAATGTCGACACAAAGACCTGTGTCCAGAGTTATGTCCTGGACAGTTTATAAACAACATTTGTTTATATATGTGGACATGAGGCTTCACATTATCATTGTCAGGAATGTAGACACAAAGACCTGTGTCCAGAGTTATGTCCGAGACAGTTTATAAACAACATTTGTTTATATATGTGGACATGAGGCTTCACATTATCATTGTCAGGAATGTAGACACAAAGACCTGTGTCCAGAGTTATGTCCTAGACAGTTTATAAACAACATTTGTTTAGAAATATGGACATGAGGCTTCACATTATCATTGCCAGAAATGTAGACACAAAGACCTGTGTCCAGAGTTATGTCCTAGACAGTTTATAAACAACATTTGTTTATATATGTGGACATGAGGCTTCACATTATCATTGTCAGGAATGTAGACACAAAGACCTGTGTCCAGAGTTATGTCCTAGACAGTTTATAAACAACATTTGTTTATATATGTGGACATGAGGCTTCACATTATCATTGTGAGGAATGTAGACACAAAGACCTGTGTCCAGAGTTATGTCCGAGACAGTTTATAAACAACATTTGTTTATATATGTGGACATGAGGCTTCACATTATCATTGTCAGGAATGTAGATACAAAGACCTGTGTCCAGAGTTATATCCTAGACAGATTATAAACAACATTTGTTTATATATATGGACATGAGGCTTCACATTATCATTGTCAGGAATGTAGACACAAAGACCTGTTTCCAGAGTTATGTCCTAGACAGTTTATAAACAACATTTGTTTATATATGTGGACATGAGGCTTCACATTATCATTGTCAGGAATGTAGACACAAATACCTGTGTCCAGAGTTATGTCCGAGACAGTTTATAAACAACATTTGTTTATATATGTGGACATGAGGCTTCACATTATCATTGCCAGGAATGTAGGCACAAAGACCTGTGTCCAGAGTTATGTCCGAGACAGTTTATAAACAACATTTGTTTATATATGTGGACATGAGGCTTCACATTATCATTGCCAGGAATGTAGGCACAAAGACCTGTGTCCAGAGTTATGTCCTAGACAGTTTATAAACAACATTTGTTTATATATGTGGACATGAGGCTTCACATTATCATTGCCAGGAATGTAGACACAAAGACCTGTGTCCAGAGTTATGTCCTAGACATTTTATAAACAACATTTGTTCATATATGTGGACATGAGGCTTCACATTATCATTGCCAGGAATGTAGACACAAAGACCTGTGTCCAGACTTATGTCCTAGACAGTTTATAAACAACATTTGTTTATATATGTGAACATGAGGCTTCACATTATCATTGTCAGGAATGTAGACACAAAGACCTGTGTCCAGAGTTATGTCCTAGACAGTTTATAAACAACATTTGTTTATATATGTGAACATGAGGCTTCACATTATCATTGTCAGGAATGTAGACACAAAGACCTGTGTCCAGACTTATGTCCTAGACAGTTTATAAACAACATTTGTTTATATATGTGGACAAGAGGCTTCACATTATCATTGTCTGGAATGTAGACACAAAGACCTGTGTCCAGAGTTATGTCCTAGACAGTTTATAAACAACATTTGTTTATATATGTGGACATGAGGCTTCACATTATCATTGTCAGGAATGTAGACACAAAGACCTGTGTCCAGAGTTATGTCCGAGACAGTTTATAAACAACATTTGTTTATATATGTGGACATGAGGCTTCACATTATCATTGTCAGGAATGTAGACACAAAGACCTGTGTCCAGAGTTATGTCCTGGACAGTTTATAAACAAAATTTGTTTATATATGTGGACATGAGGCTTCACATTATCATTGCCAGGAATGTCCACACAAAGACCTGTGTCCAGAGTTATGTCCGAGACAGTTTATAAACAACATTTGTTTATATATGTGGACATGAGGCTTCACATTATCATTGCCAGGAATGTAGGCACAAATACCTTTGTCCAGAGTTATGTCCGAGACAGTTTATAAACAACATTTGTTTATATATGTGGACATGAGGCTTCACATTATCATTGCCAGGAATGTAGACACAAAGACCTGTGTCCAGAGTTACGTCCGAGACAGTTTATAAACAACATTTGTTTATATATGTGGACATGAGGCTTCACATTATCATTGCCAGGAATGTAGACACAAAGACCTGTGTCCAGAGTTATGTCCTAGACAGTTTATAAACAACATTTGTTTATATATGTGGACATGAGGCTTCACATTATCATTGCCAGGAATGTAGACACAAAGACCTGTGTCCAGAGTTATGTCCTGGACAGTTTATAAACAACATTTGTTTATATATGTGGACATGAGGCTTCACATTATCATTGCCAGGAATGTAAACACAAAGACCTCTGTCCAGAGTTATGTCCGAGACAGTTTATAAACAACATTTGTTTATATATGTGGACATGAGGCTTCACATTATCATTGCCAGGAATGTAGACACAAATACCTGTGTCCAGAGTTATGTCCGAGATAGTTTATAAACAACATTTGTTTATATATGTGGACATGAGGCTTCACATTATCATTGCCAGGAATGTAGACACAAAGACCTGTGTCCAGAGTTATGTCCGAGACAGTTTATAAACAACATTTGTTTATATATGTGGACATGAGGCTTCACATTATCATTGCCAGGAATGTAGACACAAAGACCTGTGTCCAGAGTTATGTCCGAGACAGTATATAAACAACATTTGTTTATATATGTGGACATGAGGCTTCACATTATCATTGCCAGGAATGTAGACACAAAGACCTCTGTCCAGAGTTATGTCCGAGACAGTTTATAAACAACATTTGTTTATATATGTGGACATGAGGCTTCACATTATCATTGCCAGGAATGTAGACACAAAGACCTGTGTCCAGAGTTATGTCCGAGACAGTTTATAAACTACATTTGTTTATATATGTGGACATGAGGCTTCACATTATCATTGCCAGGAATGTAGACACAAAGACCTGTGTCCAGAGTTATGTCCGAGACAGTTTATAAACAACAATTGTTTATATATGTGGACATGAGGCTTCACATTATCATTGCCAGGAATGTAGGCACAAAGACCTGTGTCCAGAGTTATGTCCGAGACAGTTTATAAACAACATTTGTTTATATATGTGGACATGAGGCTTCACATTATCATTGTCAGGAATGTAGACACAAAGACCTGTATCCAGAGTTATGTCCTAGACAGTTTATAAACAACATTTGTTTATATATGTGGACATGAGGCTTCACATTATCATTGTCAGGAATGTAGACACAAAGACCTGTGTCCAGAGTTATGTCCTAGACAGTTTATAAACAACATTTGTTTATATATGTGGACATGAGGCTTCACATTATCATTGTCAGGAATGTAGACACAAAGACCTGTGTCCAGAGTTATGTCCGAGACAGTTTATAAACAACATTTGTTTATATATGTGGACATGAGGCTTCACATTATCATTGTCAGGAATGTCGACACAAAGACCTGTGTCCAGAGTTATGTCCTAGACAGTTTATAAACAACATTTGTTTATATATGTGGACATGAGGCTTCACATTATCATTGTCAGGAATGTAGACACAAATACCTGTGTCCAGAGTTATGTCCGAGACAGTTTATAAACAACATTTGTTTATATATGTGGACATGAGGCTTCACATTATCATTGTCAGGAATGTAGACACAAAGACCTGTGTCCAGAGTTATGTCCTAGACAGTTTATAAACAACATTTGATTATATATGTGGACATGAGGCTTCACATTATCATTGTCAGGAATGTAGACACAAAGACCTGTGTCCAGAGTTATGTCCGAGACAGTTTATAAACAACATTTGTTTATATATGTGGATAATTGGCTTCACATTATCATTGTCAGGAATGTAGACACAAAGAACTGTGTCCGGAGTTATGTCCGAGACAGTTTATAAACAACATTTGTTTATATATGTGGACATGAGGCTTCACATTATCATTGCCAGGAATGTAGACACAAAGACCTCTGTCCAGAGGTATGTCCTGGACAGTTTATAAACAACATTTGTTTATATATGTGGACATGAGGCTTCACATTATCGTTGCCAGGAATGTAGACTCAAAGACCTGTGTCCAGAGTTATGTCCTAGACAGTTTATAAACAACATTTGTTTATACATGTGGACATGAGGCTTCACATTATCATTGCCAGGAATGTAGACACAAAGACCTGTGTCCAGAGTTATGTCCTAGACAGTTTATAAACAACATTTGTTTATATATGTGGACATGAGGCTTCACATTATCATTGTCAGGAATGTAGACACAAAGACCTGTGTCCAGAGTTATGTCCGAGACAGTTTATAAACAACATTTGTTTATATATGTGGACATGAGGCTTCACATTATCATTGTCAGGAATGTAGACACAAAGACCTGTGTCCAGAGTTATGTCCTAGACAGTTTATAAACAACATTTGTTTATATATGTGGACATGAGGCTTCACATTATCATTGCCAGGAATGTAGACACAAAGACCTGTGTCCAGAGTTATGTCCGAGACAGTTTATAAACAACATTTGTTTATATATGTGGACATGAGGCTTCACATTATCATTGCCAGGAATGTAGACACAAAGACCTGTGTCCAGTGTTATGTCCTAGACAGTTTATAAACAACATTTGTTTATATATGTGGACATGAGGCTTCACATTATCATTGTCAGGAATGTAGACACAAAGACCTGTGTCCAGAGTTATGTCCTAGACAGTTTATAAACAACATTTGTTCATATATGTGGACATGAGGCTTCACATTATCATTGCCAGGAATGTAGACACAAAGACCTGTGTCCAGAGCTATGTCCTAGACAGTTTATAAACAACATTTGTTTATATATGTGGACATGAGGCTTCACATTATCATTGTCAGGAATGTAGACACAAAGACCTGTGTCCAGAGTTATGTCCTGGACAGTTTATAAACAACATTTGTTTATATATGTGGACATGAGACTTCACATTATCATTGCCAGGAATGTAGACACAAAGACCTGTGTCCAGAGTTATGTCCTAGACAGTTTATAAACAACATTTGTTTATATATGTGGACATGAGGCTTCACATTATCATTGCCAGGAATGTAGACACAAATACCTGTGTCCAGAGTTATGTCCGAGACAGTTTATAAACAACATTTGTTTATATATGTGGACATGAGGCTTCACATTATCATTGCCAGGAATGTAGACACAAAGACCTGTGTACAGAGTTATGTCCTAGACAGTTTATAAACAACATTTCTTTATATATGTGGACATGAGGCTTCACATTATCATTGCCAGGAATGTAGACACAAAGACCTGTGTCCAGAGTTATGTCCTAGACAGTTTATAAACAACATTTGTTTATATATGTGGACATGAGGCTTCACATTATCATTGCCAGGAATGTAGACACAAATACCTGTGTCCAGAGTTATGTCCGAGACAGTTTATAAACAACATTTGTTTATATATGTGGACATGAGGCTTCACATTATCATTGTCAGGAATGTAGACACAAATACCTGTGTCCAGAGTTATGTCCTAGACAGTTTATAAACAACATTTGTTTATATATGTGGACATGAGGCTTCACATTATCATTGCCAGGAATGTAGACACAAAGACCTGTGTCCAGAGTTATGTCCGAGACAGTTTATAAACAACATTTGTTTATATATGTGGACATGAGGCTTCACATTATCATTGCCAGGAATGTAGACACAAAGACCTGTGTCCAGTGTTATGTCCTAGACAGTTTATAAACAACATTTGTTTATATATGTGGACATGAGGCTTCACATTATCATTGTCAGGAATGTAGACACAAAGGCCTGTGTCCAGAGTTATGTCCTAGACAGTTTATAAACAACATTTGTTCATATATGTGGACATGAGGCTTCAAATTATCATTGCCAGGAATGTAGACACAAAGACCTGTGTCCAGAGTTATGTCCTAGACAGTTTATAAACAACATTTGTTTATATATGTGGACATGAGGCTTCACATTAGCATTGTCAGGAATGTAGACACAAAGACCTGTGTCCAGAGTTATGTCCTGGACAGTTTATAAACAACATTTGTTTATATATGTGGACATGAGACTTCACATTATCATTGCCAGGAATGTAGACACAAAGACCTGTGTCCAGAGTTATGTCCTAGACAGTTTATAAACAACATTTGTTTATATATGTGGACATGAGGCTTCACATTATCATTGCCAGGAATGTAGACACAAATACCTGTGTCCAGAGTTATGTCCGAGACAGTTTATAAACAACATTTGTTTATATATGTGGACATGAGGCTTCACATTATCATTGCCAGGAATGTAGACACAAAGACCTGTGTACAGAGTTATGTCCTAGACAGTTTATAAACAACATTTCTTTATATATGTGGACATGAGGCTTCACATTATCATTGCCAGGAATGTAGACACAAAGACCTGTGTCCAGAGTTATGTCCTAGACAGTTTATAAACAACATTTGTTTATATATGTGGACATGAGGCTTCACATTATCATTGCCAGGAATGTAGACACAAATACCTGTGTCCAGAGTTATGTCCGAGACAGTTTATAAACAACATTTGTTTATATATGTGGACATGAGGCTTCACATTATCATTGTCAGGAATGTAGACACAAATACCTGTGTCCAGAGTTATGTCCTAGACAGTTTATAAACAACATTTGTTTATATATGTGGACATGAGGCTTCACATTATCATTGCCAGGAATGTAGACACAAAGACCTGTGTCCAGAGTTATGTCCGAGACAGTTTATAAACAACATTTGTTTATATATGTGGACATGAGGCTTCACATTATCATTGCCAGGAATGTAGACACAAAGACCTGTGTCCAGTGTTATGTCCTAGACAGTTTATAAACAACATTTGTTTATATATGTGGACATGAGGCTTCACATTATCATTGTCAGGAATGTAGACACAAAGGCCTGTGTCCAGAGTTATGTCCTAGACAGTTTATAAACAACATTTGTTCATATATGTGGACATGAGGCTTCACATTATCATTGCCAGGAATGTAGACACAAAGACCTGTGTCCAGAGTTATGTCCTAGACAGTTTATAAACAACATTTGTTTATATATGTGGACATGAGGCTTCACATTAGCATTGTCAGGAATGTAGACACAAAGACCTGTGTCCAGAGTTATGTCCTGGACAGTTTATAAACAACATTTGTTTATATATGTGGACATGAGACTTCACATTATCATTGCCAGGAATGTAGACACAAAGACCTGTGTCCAGAGTTATGTCCTAGACAGTTTATAAACAACATTTGTTTATATATGTGGACATGAGGCTTCACATTATCATGGCCAGGAATGTAGACACAAATACCTGTGTCCAGAGTTATGTCCGAGACAGTTTATAAACAACATTTGTTTATATATGTGGACATGAGGCTTCACATTATCATTGCCAGGAATGTAGGCACAAAGACCTGTGTCCAGAGTTATGTCCGAGACAGTTTATAAACAACATTTGTTTATGTATGTGGACATGAGGCTTCACATTATCATTGTCAGGAATGTAGACACAAAGACCTGTGTCCAGAGTTATGTCCTAGACAGTTTATAAACAACATTTGTTTATATATGTGGACATGAGGCTTCACATTATCATTGCCAGGAATGTAGACACAAAGACCTGTGTCCAGAGTTATGTCCGAGACAGTTTATAAACAACATTTGTTTATATATGTGGACATGAGGCTTCACATTATCATTGCCAGGAATGTAGACACAAAGACCTGTGTCCAGAGTTATGTCCTGGACAGTTTATAAACAACATTTGTTTATATATGTGGACATGAGGCTTCACATTATCATTGTCAGGAATGTAGACACAAAGACCTGTGTCCAGAGTTATGTCCGAGACAGTTTATAAACAACATTTGTTTATATATGTGGACATGAGGCTTCACATTATCATTGCCAGGAATGTAGACACAAAGACCTGTGTCCAGAGTTAAGTCCGAGACAGTTTATAAACAACATTTGTTTATATATGTGGACATGAGGCTTCACATTATCATTGTCAGGAATGTAGACACAAAGACCTGTGTCCAGAGTTATGTCCTAGACAGTTTATAAACAACATTTGTTTATATATGTGGACATGAGGCTTCACATTATCATTGCCAGGAATGTAGACACAAAGACCTGTGTCCAGAGTTATGTCCTAGACAGTTTATAAACAACATTTGTTTATATATGTGGACATGAGGCTTCACATTATCATTGCCAGGAATGTAGACACAAAGACCTGTGTCCAGAGTTATGTCCTAGACAGTTTATAAACAACATTTGTTTATATATGTGGACATGAGGCTTCACATTATCATTGCCAGGAATGTTGACACAAAGACCTGTGTCCAGAGTTATGTCCTAGACAGTTTATAAACAACATTTGTTTATATATGTGGACATGAGACTTCACATTATCATTGCCAGGAATGTAGACACAAAGACCTGTGTCCAGAGTTATGTCCTAGACAGTTTATAAACAACATTTGTTTATATATGTGGACATGAGGCATCACATTATCATTGTCAGGAATGTAGACACAAAGACCTGTGTCCAGAGTTATGTCCTGGACAGTTTATAAACAACATTTGTTTATATATGTGGACATGAGGCTTCACATTATCATTGCCAGGAATGTAGGCACAAAGACCTGTGTCCAGAGTTATGTCCGAGACAGTTTATAAACAACATTTGTTTATATATGTGGACATGAGGCTTCACATTATCATTGCCAGGAATGTAGACACAAAGACCTGTGTCCAGAGTTATGTCCTGGACAGTTTATAAACAACATTTGTTTATATATGTGGACATGAGGCTTCACATTATCATTGCCAGGAATGTAGACACAAAGACCTGTGTCCAGAGTTATGTCCTAGACAGTTTATAAACAACATTTGTTTATATATGTGGACAAGAGGCTTCACATTATCATTGTCAGGAATGTAGACACAAAGACCTGTGTCCAGAGTTATGTCCTGGACAGTTTATAAACAACATTTGTTTATATATGTGGACATGAGGCTTCACATTATCATTGCCAGGAATGTAGACACTAAGACCTGTGTCCAGAGTTATGTCCTAGACAGTTTATAAACAACATTTGTTTATATATGTGGACATGAGGCTTCACATTATCATTGCCAGGAATGTAGACACAAATACCTGTGTCCAGAGTTATGTCCTAGACAGTTTATAAACAACATTTGTTTACATATGTGGACATGAGGCTTCACATTATCATTGCCAGGAATGTAGACACAAAGACCTGTGTCCAGAGTTATGTCCGAGACAGTTTATAAACAACATTTGTTTATATATGTGGACATGAGGCTTCACATTATCATTGTCAGGAATGTAGACACAAAGACCTGTGTCCAGAGTTTTGTCCTAGACAGTTTATAAACAACATTTGTTTATATATGTGGACATGAGGCTTCACATTATCATTGTCAGGAATGTAGACACAAAGACCTGTGTCCAGAGTTATGTCCTAGACAGTTTATAAACAACATTTGTTTATATATGTGGACATGAGGCTTCACATTATCATTGCCAGGAATGTAGACACAAAGACCTGTGTCCAGAGTTATGTCCTAGACAGTTTATAAACAACATTTGTTTATATATGTGGACATGAGGCTTCACATTATCATTGTCAGGAATGTAGACACAAAGACCTGTGTCCAGAGTTATGTCCGAGACAGTTTATAAACAACATTTGTTTATATATGTGGACATGAGGCTTCACATTATCATTGCCAGGAATGTAGACACAAAGACCTGTGTCCAGAGTTATGTCCGAGACAGTTTATAAACAACATTTGTTTATATATGTGGACATGAGGCTTCACATTATCATTGTCAGGAATGTAGACACAAAGACCTGTGTCCAGAGTTATGTCCGAGACAGTTTATAAACAACATTTGTTCATATATGTGGACATGAGGCTTCACATTATCATTGTCAGGAATGTAGACACAAAGACCTGTGTCCAGAGCTATGTCCGAGACAGTTTATAAACAACATTTGTTTATATATGTGGACATGAGGCTTCACATTATCATTGCCAGGAATGTAGACACAAAGACCTGTGTCCAGAGTTATGTCCTGGACAGTTTATAAACAACATTTGTTTATATATGTGGACATGAGGCTTCACATTATCATTGCCAGGAATGTAGACACAAAGACCTGTGTCCAGAGTTATGTCCTAGACAGTTTATAAACAACATTTGTTTATATATGTGGACATGAGGCTTCACATTATCATTGTCAGGAATGTAGACACAAAGACCTGTGTCCAGAGTTATGTCCTGGACAGTTTATAAACAACATTTGTTTATATATGTGGACATGAGGCTTCACATTATCATTGCCAGGAATGTAGACACTAAGACCTGTGTCCAGAGTTATGTCCTAGACAGTTTATAAACAACATTTGTTTATATATGTGGACATGAGGCTTCACATTATCATTGCCAGGAATGTAGACACAAATACCTGTGTCCAGAGTTATGTCCTAGACAGTTTATAAACAACATTTGTTTACATATGTGGACATGAGGCTTCACATTATCATTGCCAGGAATGTAGACACAAAGACCTGTGTCCAGAGTTATGTCCGAGACAGTTTATAAACAACATTTGTTTATATATGTGGACATGAGGCTTCACATTATCATTGTCAGGAATGTAGACACAAAGACCTGTGTCCAGAGTTATGTCCGAGACAGTTTATAAACAACATTTGTTTATATATGTGGACATGAGGCTTCACATTATCATTGTCAGGAATGTAGACACAAAGACCTGTGTCCAGAGTTATGTCCTAGACAGTTTATAAACAACATTTGTTTATATATGTGGACATGAGGCTTCACATTATCATTGTCAGGAATGTAGACACAAAGACCTGTGTCCAGAGTTATGTCCTAGACAATTTATAAACAACATTTGTTTATATATGTGGACATGAGGCTTCACATTATCATTGCC
This sequence comes from Heterodontus francisci, assembly GCF_036365525.1. Classification (NCBI taxonomy): domain Eukaryota; kingdom Metazoa; phylum Chordata; class Chondrichthyes; order Heterodontiformes; family Heterodontidae; genus Heterodontus; species Heterodontus francisci. The sequence goes on along the minus strand of NW_027140130.1, from coordinate 754,220 downwards.
AGGAATGTAGACACAAAGACCTGTGTCCAGAGTTATGTCCTAGACAGTTTATAAACAACATTTGTTTATATATGTGGACATGAGGCTTCACATTATCATTGTCAGGAATGTAGACACAAAGACCTGTGTCCAGAGTTCTGTCCGAGACAGTTTATAAACAACATTTGTTTATATATGTGGACATGAGGCTTCACATTATCATTGCCAGGAATGTAGACACAAAGACCTGTGTCCAGAGTTATGTCCGAGACAGTTTATAAACAACATTTGTTTATATATGTGGACATGAGGCTTCACATTATCATTGTCAGGAATGTAGACACAAAGACCTGTGTCCAGAGTTATGTCCGAGACAGTTTATAAACAACATTTGTTTATATATGTGGACATGAGGCTTCACATTATCATTGACAGGAATGTAGACACAAAGACCTGTGTCCAGAGTTATGTCCGAGACAGTTTATAAACAACATTTGTTTATATATGTGGACATGAGGCTTCACATTATCATTGTCAGGAATGTAGACACAAAGACCTGTGTCCAGAGTTATGTCCTAGACAGTTTATAAACAACATTTGTTTATATATGTGGACATGAGGCTTCACATTATCATTGTCAGGAATGTAGACACAAAGACCTGTGTCCAGAGTTATGTCCTAGACAGTTTATAAACAACATTTGTTTATATATGTGGACATGAGGCTTCACATTATCATTGCCAGGAATGTAGACACAAAGACCTGTGTCCAGAGTTATGTCCTAGACAGTTTATAAACAACATTTGTTTATATATGTGGACATGAGGCTTCACATTATCATTGTCAGGAATGTAGACACAAAGACCTGTGTCCAGAGTTATGTCCGAGACAGTTTATAAACAACATTTGTTTATATATGTGGACATGAGGCTTCACATTATCATTGCCAGGAATGTAGACACAAAGACTTGTGTCCAGAGTTATGTCCGAGACAGTTTATAAACAACATTTGTTTATATATGTGGACATGAGGCTTCACATTATCATTGTCAGGAATGTAGACACAAAGACCTGTGTCCAGAGTTATGTCCGAGACAGTTTATAAACAACATTTGTTCATATATGTGGACATGAGGCTTCACATTATCATTGTCAGGAATGCAGACACAAAGACCTGTGTCCAGAGCTATGTCCGAGACAGTTTATAAACAACATTTGTTTATATATGTGGACATGAGGCTTCACATTATCATTGCCAGGAATGTAGACACAAAGACCTGTGTCCAGAGTTATGTCCTGGACAGTTTATAAACAACATTTGTTTATATATGTGGACATGAGGCTTCACATTATCATTGCCAGGAATGTAGACACAAAGACCTGTGTCCAGAGTTATGTCCTAGACAGTTTATAAACAACATTTGTTTATATATGTGGACATGAGGCTTCACATTATCATTGTCAGGAATGTAGACACAAAGACCTGTGTCCAGAGTTATGTCCTGGACAGTTTATAAACAACATTTGTTTATATATGTGGACATGAGGCTTCACATTATCATTGCCAGGAATGTAGACACTAAGACCTGTGTCCAGAGTTATGTCCTAGACAGTTTATAAACAACATTTGTTTATATATGTGGACATGAGGCTTCACATTATCATTGCCAGGAATGTAGACACAAATACCTGTGTCCAGAGTTATGTCCTAGACAGTTTATAAACAACATTTGTTTACATATGTGGACATGAGGCTTCACATTATCATTGCCAGGAATGTAGACACAAAGACCTGTGTCCAGAGTTATGTCCGAGACAGTTTATAAACAACATTTGTTTATATATGTGGACATGAGGCTTCACATTATCATTGTCAGGAATGTAGACACAAAGACCTGTGTCCAGAGTTATGTCCGAGACAGTTTATAAACAACATTTGTTTATATATGTGGACATGAGGCTTCACATTATCATTGTCAGGAATGTAGACACAAAGACCTGTGTCCAGAGTTATGTCCTAGACAGTTTATAAACAACATTTGTTTATATATGTGGACATGAGGCTTCACATTATCATTGTCAGGAATGTAGACACAAAGACCTGTGTCCAGAGTTATGTCCTAGACAGTTTATAAACAACATTTGTTTATATATGTGGACATGAGGCTTCACATTATCATTGCCAGGAATGTAGACACAAAGACCTGTGTCCAGAGTTATGTCCTAGACAGTTTATAAACAACATTTGTTTATATATGTGGACATGAGGCTTCACATTATCATTGTCAGGAATGTAGACACAAAGACCTGTGTCCAGAGTTCTGTCCGAGACAGTTTATAAACAACATTTGTTTATATATGTGGACATGAGGCTTCACATTATCATTGCCAGGAATGTAGACACAAAGACCTGTGTCCAGAGTTATGTCCGAGACAGTTTATAAACAACATTTGTTTATATATGTGGACATCAGGCTTCACATTATCATTGTCAGGAATGTAGACACAAAGACCTGTGTCCAGAGTTTTGTCCGAGACAGTTTATAAACAACATTTGTTTATATATGTGGACATGAGGCTTCACATTATCATTGTCAGGAATGTAGACACAAAGACCTGTGTCCAGAGCTATGTCCGAGACAGTTTATAAACAACATTTGTTTATATATGTGGACATGAGGCTTCACATTATCATTGCCAGGAATGTAGACACAAAGACCTGTGTCCAGAGTTATGTCCGGGACAGTTTATAAACAACATTTGTTTATATATGTGGACATGAGGCTTCACATTATCATTGCCAGGAATGTAGACACAAAGACCTGTGTCCAGAGTTATGTCCTGGACTGTTTATAAACAACATTTGTTTATATATGTGGACATGAGGCTTCACATTATCATTGTCAGGAATGTAGACACAAAGACCTGTGTCCAGAGTTATGTCCTAGACAGTTTATAAACAACATTTGTTTATATATGTGGACATGAGGCTTCACATTATCATTGTCAGGAATGTAGACACAAAGACCTCTGTCCAGAGTTATGTCCGAGACAGTTTATAAACAACATTTGTTTATATATGTGGACATGAGGCTTCACATTATCATTGTCAGGAATGTAGACACAAAGACCTCTGTCCAGAGTTATGTCCGAGACAGTTTATAAACAACATTTGTTTATATATGTGGACATGCGGCTTCACATTATCATTGCCAGGAATGTAGACACAAAGACCTGTGTCCAGAGTTATGTCCTAGACAGTTTATAAACAACATTTGTTTATATATGTGGACATGATGCTTCACATTATCATTGTCAGGAATGTAGACACAAAGACCTGTGTCCAGAGTTATGTCCTAGACAGTTTATAAACAACATTTGTTTATATATGTGGACATGAGGCTTCACATTATCATTGTCAGGAATGTAGACACAAAGACCTGTGTCCAGAGTTATGTCCGAGACAGTTTATAAACAACATTTGTTTATATATGTGGACATGAGGCTTCACATTATCATTGCCAGGAATGTAGACACAAAGACCTGTGTCCAGAGTTATGTCCTAGACAGTTTATAAACAACATTTGTTTATATATGTGGACATGAGGCTTCACATTATCATTGCCAGGAATGTAGACACAAAGACCTGTGTCCAGAGTTATGTCCTGGACAGTTTATAAACAACATTTGTTTATATATGTGGACATGAGGCTTCACATTATCATTGCCAGGAATGTAGACACAAATACCTGTGCCCAGAGTTATGTCCTGGACAGTTTATAAACAACATTTGTTTATATATGTGGACATGAGGCTTCACATTATCATTGTCAGGAATGTAGACACAAAGACCTGTGTCCAGAGTTATGTCCGAGACAGTTTATAAACAACATTTGTTTATATATGTGGACATGAGGCTTCACATTATCATTGTCAGGAATGTAGACACAAAGACCTGTGTCCAGAGTTATGTCCTAGACAGTTTATAAACAACATTTGTTTATATATGTGGACATGAGGCTTCACATTATCATTGTCAGGAATGTAGACACAAAGACCTGTGTCCAGAGTTATGTCCTAGACAGTTTATAAACAACATTTGTTTCTATATGTGGACATGAGGCTTCACATTATCATTGTCAGGAATGTAGACACAAAGACCTGTGTCCAGAGTTATGTCCCAGACAGTTTATAAACAACATTTGTTTATATATGTGGACATGAGGCTTCACATTATCATTGTCAGGAATGTAGACACAAAGACCTGTGTCCAGAGTTATGTCCGAGACAGTTTATAAACAACATTTGTTTATATATGTGGACATGAGGCTTCACATTATCATTGTCAGGAATGTAGACACAAAGACCTGTGTCCAGAGTTATGTCCGAGACAGTTTATAAACAACATTTGTTATGATATGTGGACATGAGGCTTCACATTATCATTGTCAGGAATGTAGACACAAAGACCTGTCTCCAGAGTTATGTCCTAGACAGTTTATAAACAACATTTGTTTATATATGTGGACATGAGGCTTCACATTATCATTGTCAGGAATGTAGACACAAAGACCTGTTTCCAGAGTTATGTCCGAGAAAGTTTATAAACAACATTTGTTTATATATGTGGACATGAGGCTTCACATTATCATTGCCAGGAATGTAGACACAAAGACCTGTGTCCAGAGTTATGTCCTAGACAGTTTATAAACAACATTTGTTTATATATGTGGACATGAGGCTTCACATTATCATTGCCAGGAATGTAGACACAAAGACCTGTGTCCAGAGTTATGTCCTGGACAGTTTATAAACAACATTTGTTTATATATGTGGACATGAGGCTTCACATTATCATTGTCAGGAATGTAGACACAAAGACCTGTGTCCAGAGTTATGTCCTAGACAGTTTATAAACAACATTTGTTTATATATGTGGACATGAGGCTTCACATTATCATTGTCAGGAATGTAGACACAAAGACCTGTGTCCAGAGTTATGTCCTAGACAGTTTATAAACAACATTTGTATTATATATGTGGACATGAGGCTTCACATTATCATTGTCAGGAATGTAGACACAAAGACCTGTGTCCTGAGTTATGTCCTAGACAGTTTATAAACAACATTTGTTTATATATGTGGACATGAGGCTTCACATTATCATTGTCAGGAATGTAGACACAAAGACCTGTGTCCAGAGTTATGTCCGAGACAGTTTATAAACAACATTTGTTTATATATGTGGACATGAGGCTTCACATTATCATTGTCAGGAATGTAGACACAAAGACCTGTGTCTAGAGTTATGTCCTAGACAGTTTATAAACAACATTTGTTTATATATGTGGACATGAGGCTTCACATTATCATTGCCAGGAATGTAGACACAAAGACCTGTCTCCAGAGTTATGTCCTAGACAGTTTATAAACAACATTTGTTTATATATGTGGACATGAGGCTTCACATTATCATTGTCAGGAATGTAGACACAAAGACCTGTGTCCAGAGTTATGTCCTGGACAGTTTATAAACAACATTTGTTTATATATGTGGACATGAGGCTTCACATTATCATTGCCAGGAATGTATACACTAAGACCTGTGTCCAGAGTTATGTCCTAGACAGTTTATAAACAACATTTGTTTATATATGTGGACATGAGGCTTCACATTATCATTGCCAGGAATGTAGACACAAAGACCTGTGTCCAGAGTTATGTCCTAGACAGTTTATAAACAACATTTGTTTACATATGTGGACATGAGGCTTCACATTATCATTGCCAGGAATGTAGACACAAAGACCTGTGTCCAGAGTTATGTCCGAGACAGTTTATAAACAACATTTGTTTATATATGTGGACATGAGGCTTCACATTATCATTGTCAGGAATGTAGACACAAAGACCTGTGTCCAGAGTTATGTCCGAGACAGTTTATAAACAACATTTGTTTATATATGTGGACATGAGGCTTCACATTATCATTGTCAGGAATGTAGACACAAAGACCTGTGTCCAGAGTTATGTCCTAGACAGTTTATAAACAACATTTGTTTATATATGTGGACATGAGGCTTCACATTATCATTGTCAGGAATGTAGACACAAAGACCTGTGTCCAGAGTTATGTCCTAGACAGTTTATAAACAACATTTGTTTATATATGTGGACATGAGGCTTCACATTATCATTGCCAGGAATGTAGACACAAAGACCTGTGTCCAGAGTTATGTCCTAGACAGTTTATAAACAACATTTGTTTATATATGTGGACATGAGGCTTCACATTATCATTGTCAGGAATGTAGACACAAAGACCTGTGTCCAGAGTTATGTCCGAGACAGTTTATAAACAACATTTGTTTATATATGTGGACATGCGGCTTCACATTATCATTGCCAGGAATGTAGACACAAAGACCTGTGTCCAGAGTTATGTCCGAGACAGTTTATAAACAACATTTGTTTATATATGTGGACATGAGGCTTCACATTATCATTGTCAGGAATGTAGACACAAAGACCTGTGTCCAGAGTTATGTCCGAGACAGTTTATAAACAACATTTGTTTATATATGTGGACATGAGGCTTCACATTATCATTGTCAGGAATGTAGACACAAAGACCTGTGTCCAGAGCTATGTCCGAGACAGTTTATAAACAACATTTGTTTATATATGTGGACATGAGGATTCACATTATCATTGCCAGGAATGTAGACACAAAGACCTGTGTCCAGAGTTATGTCCGGGACAGTTTATAAACAACATTTGTTTATATATGTGGACATGAGGCTTCACATTATCATTGCCAGGAATGTAGACACAAAGACCTGTGTCCAGAGTTATGTCCTGGACAGTTTATAAACAACATTTGTTTATATATGTGGACATGAGGCTTCACATTATCATTGTCAGGAATGTAGACACAAAGACCTGTGTCCAGAGTTATGTCCTAGACAGTTTATAAACAACATTTGTTTATATATGTGGACATGAGGCTTCACATTATCATTGTCAGGAATGTAGACACAAAGACCTCTGTCCAGAGTTATGTCCGAGACAGTTTATAAACAACATTTGTTTATATATGTGGACATGAGGCTTCACATTATCATTGTCAGGAATGTAGACACAAAGACCTCTGTCCAGAGTTATGTCCGAGACAGTTTATAAACAACATTTGTTTATATATGTGGACATGCGGCTTCACATTATCATTGCCAGGAATGTAGACACAAAGACCTGTGTCCAGAGTTATGTCCTAGACAGTTTATAAACAACATTTGTTTATATATGTGGACATGAGGCTTCACATTATCATTGTCAGGAATGTAGACACAAAGACCTGTGTCCAGAGTTATGTCCGAGACAGTTTATAAACAACATTTGTTTATATATGTGGACATGAGGCTTCACATTATCATTGCCAGGAATGTAGACACAAAGACCTGTGTCCAGAGTTATGTCCTAGACAGTTTATAAACAACATTTGTTTATATATGTGGACATGATGCTTCACATTATCATTGCCAGGAATGTAGACACAAAGACCTGTGTCCAGAGTTATGTCCTGGACAGTTTATAAACAACATTTGTTTATATATGTGGACATGAGGCTTCACATTATCATTGCCAGGAATGTAGACACAAAGACCTGTGCCCAGAGTTATGTCCTGGACAGTTTATAAACAACATTTGTTTATATATGTGGACATGAGGCTTCACATTATCATTGTCAGGAATGTAGACACAAAGACCTGTGTCCAGAGTTATGTCCGAGACAGTTTATAAACAACATTTGTTTATATATGTGGACATGAGGCTTCACATTATCATTGTCAGGAATGTAGACACAAAGACCTGTGTCCAGAGTTATGTCCGAGACAGTTTATAAACAACATTTGTTTATATATGTGGACATGAGGCTTCACATTATCATTGTCAGGAATGTAGACACAAAGACCTGTGTCCAGAGTTATGTCCGAGACAGTTTATAAACAACATTTGTTTATATATGTGGACATGAGGCTTCACATTATCATTGTCAGGAATGTAGACACAAAGACCTGTGTCCAGAGTTATGTCCTAGACAGTTTATAAACAACATTAGTTTATATATGTGGACATGAGGCTTCACATTATCATTGTCAGGAATGTAGACACAAAGACCTGTGTCCAGAGTTATGTCCTAGACAGTTTATAAACAACATTTGTTTCTATATGTGGACATGAGGCTTCACATTATCATTGTCAGGAATGTAGACACAAAGACCTGTGTCCAGAGTTATGTCCTAGACAGTTTATAAACAACATTTGTTTATATATGTGGACATGAGGCTTCACATTATCATTGTCAAGAATGTAGACACAAAGACCTGTGTCCAGAGTTATGGCCGAGACAGTTTATAAACAACATTTGTTTATATATGTGGACATGAGGCTTCACATTATCATTGTCAGGAATGTAGACACAAAGACCTGCGTCCAGAGTTATGTCCTGGACAGTTTATAAACAACATTTGTTTATATATGTGGACATGAGGCTTCACATTATCATTGCCAGGAATGTAGACACAAAGACCTGTGTCCAGAGTTATGTCTGAGACAGTTTATAAACAACATTTGTTTATATATGTGGACATGAGGCTTCACATTATCATTGTCAGGAATGTAGACACAAAGACCTGTGTCCAGAGTTATGTACGAGACAGTTTATAAACAACATTTGTTTATATATGTGGACATGAGGCTTCACATTATCATTGTCAGGAATGTAGACACAAAGACCTGTGTCCAGAGTTATGTCCGAGACAGTTTATAAACAACATTTGTTTATATATGTGGACATGAGGCTTCACATTATCATTGTCAGGAATGTAGACACAAAGACCTGTGTCCAGAGTTATGTCCTAGACAGTTTATAAACAACATTTGTTATGATATGTGGACATGAGGCTTCACATTATCATTGTCAGGAATGTAGACACAAAGACCTGTCTCCAGAGTTATGTCCTAGACAGTTTATAAACAACATTTGTTTATATATGTGGACATGAGGCTTCACATTATCATTGTCAGGAATGTAGACACAAAGACCTGTGTCCAGAGTTATGTCCGAGAAAGTTTATAAACAACATTTGTTTATATATGTGGACATGAGGTTTCACATTATCATTGTCAGGAATGTAGACACAAAGACCTGTGTCCAGAGTTATGTCCTAGACAGTTTATAAACAACATTTGTTTATATATGTGGACATGAGGATTCACATTATCATTGCCAGGAATGTAGACACAAAGACCTGTGTCCAGAGTTATGTCCGGGACAGTTTATAAACAACATTTGTTTATATATGTGGACATGAGGCTTCACATTATCATTGCCAGGAATGTAGACACAAAGACCTGTGTCCAGAGTTATGTCCTGGACAGTTTATAAACAACATTTGTTTATATATGTGGACATGAGGCTTCACATTATCATTGTCAGGAATGTAGACACAAAGACCTGTGTCCAGAGTTATGTCCTAGACAGTTTATAAACAACATTTGTTTATATATGTGGACATGAGGCTTCACATTATCATTGTCAGGAATGTAGACACAAAGACCTCTGTCCAGAGTTATGTCCGAGACAGTTTATAAACAACATTTGTTTATATATGTGGACATGAGGCTTCACATTATCATTGTCAGGAATGTAGACACAAAGACCTCTGTCCAGAGTTATGTCCGAGACAGTTTATAAACAACATTTGTTTATATATGTGGACATGCGGCTTCACATTATCATTGCCAGGAATGTAGACACAAAGACCTGTGTCCAGAGTTATGTCCTAGACAGTTTATAAACAACATTTGTTTATATATGTGGACATGAGGCTTCACATTATCATTGTCAGGAATGTAGACACAAAGACCTGTGTCCAGAGTTATGTCCGAGACAGTTTATAAACAACATTTGTTTATATATGTGGACATGAGGCTTCACATTATCATTGCCAGGAATGTAGACACAAAGACCTGTGTCCAGAGTTATGTCCTAGACAGTTTATAAACAACATTTGTTTATATATGTGGACATGATGCTTCACATTATCATTGCCAGGAATGTAGACACAAAGACCTGTGTCCAGAGTTATGTCCTGGACAGTTTATAAACAACATTTGTTTATATATGTGGACATGAGGCTTCACATTATCATTGCCAGGAATGTAGACACAAAGACCTGTGCCCAGAGTTATGTCCTGGACAGTTTATAAACAACATTTGTTTATATATGTGGACATGAGGCTTCACATTATCATTGTCAGGAATGTAGACACAAAGACCTGTGTCCAGAGTTATGTCCGAGACAGTTTATAAACAACATTTGTTTATATATGTGGACATGAGGCTTCACATTATCATTGTCAGGAATGTAGACACAAAGACCTGTGTCCAGAGTTATGTCCGAGACAGTTTATAAACAACATTTGTTTATATATGTGGACATGAGGCTTCACATTATCATTGTCAGGAATGTAGACACAAAGACCTGTGTCCAGAGTTATGTCCGAGACAGTTTATAAACAACATTTGTTTATATATGTGGACATGAGGCTTCACATTATCATTGTCAGGAATGTAGACACAAAGACCTGTGTCCAGAGTTATGTCCTAGACAGTTTATAAACAACATTAGTTTATATATGTGGACATGAGGCTTCACATTATCATTGTCAGGAATGTAGACACAAAGACCTGTGTCCAGAGTTATGTCCTAGACAGTTTATAAACAACATTTGTTTCTATATGTGGACATGAGGCTTCACATTATCATTGTCAGGAATGTAGACACAAAGACCTGTGTCCAGAGTTATGTCCTAGACAGTTTATAAACAACATTTGTTTATATATGTGGACATGAGGCTTCACATTATCATTGTCAAGAATGTAGACACAAAGACCTGTGTCCAGAGTTATGGCCGAGACAGTTTATAAACAACATTTGTTTATATATGTGGACATGAGGCTTCACATTATCATTGTCAGGAATGTAGACACAAAGACCTGCGTCCAGAGTTATGTCCTGGACAGTTTATAAACAACATTTGTTTATATATGTGGACATGAGGCTTCACATTATCATTGCCAGGAATGTAGACACAAAGACCTGTGTCCAGAGTTATGTCTGAGACAGTTTATAAACAACATTTGTTTATATATGTGGACATGAGGCTTCACATTATCATTGTCAGGAATGTAGACACAAAGACCTGTGTCCAGAGTTATGTACGAGACAGTTTATAAACAACATTTGTTTATATATGTGGACATGAGGCTTCACATTATCATTGTCAGGAATGTAGACACAAAGACCTGTGTCCAGAGTTATGTCCGAGACAGTTTATAAACAACATTTGTTTATATATGTGGACATGAGGCTTCACATTATCATTGTCAGGAATGTAGACACAAAGACCTGTGTCCAGAGTTATGTCCTAGACAGTTTATAAACAACATTTGTTATGATATGTGGACATGAGGCTTCACATTATCATTGTCAGGAATGTAGACACAAAGACCTGTCTCCAGAGTTATGTCCTAGACAGTTTATAAACAACATTTGTTTATATATGTGGACATGAGGCTTCACATTATCATTGTCAGGAATGTAGACACAAAGACCTGTGTCCAGAGTTATGTCCGAGAAAGTTTATAAACAACATTTGTTTATATATGTGGACATGAGGTTTCACATTATCGTTGCCAGGAATGTAGACACAAAGACCTGTGTCCAGAGTTATGTCCTAGACAGTTTATAAACAACATTTGTTTATATATGTGGACATGAGGCTTCACATTATCATTGCCAGGAATGTAGACACAAAGACCTGTGTCCAGAGTTATGTCCTAGACAGTTTATAAACAACATTTGTTTATATATGTGGACATGAGGCTTCACATTATCATTGTCAGGAATGTAGACACAAAGACCTGTGTCCAGAGTTATGTCCTAGACAGTTTATAAACAACATTTGTTTATATATGTGGACATGAGGCTTCACATTATCATTGCCAGGAATGTAGACACAAAGACCTGTGTCCAGAGTTATGTCCTAGACAGTTTATAAACAACATTTGTATTATATATGTGGACATGAGGCTTCACATTATCATTGTCAGGAATGTAGACACAAACACCTGTGTCCTGAGTTATGTCCTATACAGTTTATAAACAACATTTGTTTATATATGTGGACATGAGGCTTCACATTATCATTGTCAGGAATGTAGACACAAAGACCTGTGTCCAGAGTTATGTCCGAGACAGTTTATAAACAACATTTGTTTATATATGTGGACATGAGGCTTCACATTATCATTGTCAGGAATGTAGACACAAAGACCTGTGTCCAGATTTATGTCCTAGACAGTTTATAAACAACATTTGTTTATATATGTGGACATGAGGCTTCACATTATCATTGCCAGGAATGTAGACACAAAGACCTGTCTCCAGAGTTATGTCCTAGACAGTTTATAAACAACATTTGTTTATATATGTGGACATGAGGCTTCACATTATCATTGCCAGGAATGTAGACACAAAGACCTGTGTCCTGAGTTATGTCCTAGACAGTTTATAAACAACATTTGTTTATATATGTGGACATGAGGCTTCACATTATCATTGTCAGGAATGTAGACACAAAGACCTGTGTCCAGAGTTATGTCCGAGACAGTTTATAAACAACATTTGTTTATATATGTGGACATGAGGCTTCACATTATCATTGCCAGGAATGTAGACACAAAGACCTGCGTCCAGAGTTATGTCCTAGACAGTTTATAAACAACATTTGTTTATATATGTGGACATGAGGCTTCACATTATCATTGCCAGGAATGTAGACACAAAGACCTGTGCCCAGAGTTATGCCCTGGACAGTTTATAAACAACATTTGTTTATATATGTGGACATGAGGCTTCACATTATCATTGTCAGGAATGTAGACACAAAGACCTGTGTCCAGAGTTATGTCCGAGACAGTTTATAAACAACATTTGTTTATATATGTGGACATGAGGCTTCACATTATCATTGTCAGGAATGTAGACACAAAGACCTGTGTCCAGAGTTATGTCCGAGACAGTTTATAAACAACATTTGTTTATATATGTGGACATGAGGCTTCACATTATCATTGTCAGGAATGTAGACACAAAGACCTGTGTCCAGAGTTATGTCCTAGACAGTTTATAAACAACATTTGTTTCTATATGTGGACATGAGGCTTCACATTATCATTGTCAGGAATGTAGACACAAAGACCTGTGTCCAGAGTTATGTCCTAGACAGTTTATAAACAACATTTGTTTATATATGTGGACATGAGGCTTCACATTATCATTGTCAAGAATGTAGACACAAAGACCTGTGTCCAGAGTTATGTCCGAGACAGTTTATAAACAACATTTGTTTATATATGTGGACATGAGGCTTCACATTATCATTGTCAGGAATGTAGACACAAAGACCTGCGTCCAGAGTTATGTCCTGGACAGTTTATAAACAACATTTGTTTATATATGTGGACATGAGGCTTCACATTATCATTGCCAGGAATGTAGACACAAAGACCTGTGTCCAGAGTTATGTCTGAGACAGTTTATAAACAACATTTGTTTATATATGTGGACATGAGGCTTCACATTATCATTGTCAGGAATGTAGACACAAAGACCTGTGTCCAGAGTTATGTCCGAGACAGTTTATAAACAACATTTGTTTATATATGTGGACATGAGGCTTCACATTATCATTGTCAGGAATGTAGACACAAAGACCTGTGTCCAGAGTTATGTCCGAGACAGTTTATAAACAACATTTGTTTATATATGTGGACATGAGGCTTCACATTATCATTGTCAGGAATGTAGACACAAAGACCTGTGTCCAGAGTTATGTCCGAGACAGTTTATAAACAACATTTGTTTATATATGTGGACATGAGGCTTCACATTATCATTGTCAGGAATGTAGACACAAAGACCTGTGTCCAGAGTTATGTCCTAGACAGTTTATAAACAACATTTGTTTCTATATGTGGACATGAGGCTTCACATTATCATTGTCAGGAATGTAGACACAAAGACCTGTGTCCAGAGTTATGTCCTAGACAGTTTATAAACAACATTTGTTTATATATGTGGACATGAGGCTTCACATTATCATTGTCAAGAATGTAGACACAAAGACCTGTGTCCAGAGTTATGTCCGAGACAGTTTATAAACAACATTTGTTTATATATGTGGACATGAGGCTTCACATTATCATTGTCAGGAATGTAGACACAAAGACCTGCGTCCAGAGTTATGTCCTGGACAGTTTATAAACAACATTTGTTTATATATGTGGACATGAGGCTTCACATTATCATTGCCAGGAATGTAGACACAAAGACCTGTGTCCAGAGTTATGTCTGAGACAGTTTATAAACAACATTTGTTTATATATGTGGACATGAGGCTTCACATTATCATTGTCAGGAATGTAGACACAAAGACCTGTGTCCAGAGTTATGTCCGAGACAGTTTATAAACAACATTTGTTTATATATGTGGACATGAGGCTTCACATTATCATTGTCAGGAATGTAGACACAAAGACCTGTGTCCAGAGTTATGTCCGAGACTATTTATAAACAACATTTGTTTATATATGTGGACATGAGGCTTCACATTATCATTGTCAGGAATGTAGACACAAAGACCTGTGTCCAGAGTTATGTCCGAGACAGTTTATAAACAACATTTGTTATGATATGTGGACATGAGGCTTCACATTATCATTGTCAGGAATGTAGACACAAAGACCTGTCTCCAGAGTTATGTCCTAGACAGTTTATAAACAACATTTGTTTATATATGTGGACATGAGGCTTCACATTATCATTGTCACGAATGTAGACAAAAAGACCTGTGTCCAGAGTTATGTCCTAGACAGTTTATAAACAACATTTGTTTATATATGTGGACATGAGGCTTCACATTATCATTGTCAGGAATGTAGACACAAAGACCTGTGTCCAGAGTTATGTCCGAGACAGTTTATAAACAACATTTGTTTATATATGTGGACATGAGGCTTCACATTATCATTGTCAGGAATGTAGGCACAAAGACCTCTGTCCAGAGTTATGTCCTAGACAGTTTATAAACAACATTTGTTTATATATGTGGACATGAGGCTTCACATTATCATTGTCAGGAATGTAGACACAAAGACCTGTGTCCAGAGTTATGTCCTAGACAGTTTATAAACAACATTTGTTTATATATGTGGACATGAGGCTTCACATTATCATTGCCAGGAATGTAGACACAAAGACCTCTGTCCAGAGTTATGTCCTATACAGTTTATAAACAACATTTGTTTATATATGTGGACATGAGGCTTCACATTATCATTGTCAGGACTGTAGACACAAAGACCTGTGTCCAGAGTTATGTCCGAGACAGTTTATAAACAACATTTGTTTATATATGTGGACATGAGGCTTCACATTATCATTGCCAGGAATGTAGACACAAAGACCTCTGTCCAGAGTTATGTCCTAGACAGTTTATAAACAACATTTGTTTATATATGTGGACATGAGGCTTCACATTATCATTGTCAGGAATGTAGACACAAAGACCTGTGTCCAGAGTTATGTCCGAGACAGTTTATAAACAACATTTGTTTATATATGTGGACATGAGGCTTCACATTATCATTGTCAGGAATGTAGACACAAAGACCTGTGTCCAGAGTTATGTCCCAGACAGTTTATAAACAACATTTGTTTATATATGTGGACATGAGGCTTCACATTATCATTGTCAGGAATGTAGACACAAAGACCTGTGTCCAGAGTTATGTCCGAGACAGTTTATAAACAACATTTGTTTATATATGTGGACATGAGGCTTCACATTATCATTGCCAGGAATGTAGACACAAAGACCTGTGTCCAGAGTTATGTCCTAGACAGTTTATAAACAACATTTGTTTATATATGTGGACATGAGGCTTCACATTATCATTGTCAGGAATGTAGACACAAAGACCTGTGTCCAGAGTTATGTCCTAGACAGTTTATAAACAACATTTGTTTATATATGTGGACATGAGGCTTCACATTATCATTGTCAGGAATGTAGACACAAAGACCTGTGTCCAGAGTTATGTCCTAGACAGTTTATAAACTACATTTGTTTATATATGTGGACATGAGGCTTCACATTATCATTGCCAGGAATGTAGACACAAAGAACTGTGTCCAGAGTTATGTCCTAGACAGTTTATAAACAACATTTGTTTATATATGTGGACATGAGGCTTCACATTATCATTGTCAGGAATGTAGACACAAAGACCTGTGTCCAGAGTTATGTCCGAGACAGTTTATAAACGACATTTGTTTATATATGTGGACATGAGGCTTCACATTATCATTGCCAGGAATGTAGACACAAAGACCTGTGTCCAGAGTTATGTCGTAGACAGTTTATAAACAACATGAGTTTATATATGTGGACATGAGGCTTCACATTATCATTGTCAGGAATGTAGACACAAAGACCTGTGTCCAGAGTTATGTCCTAGCCAGTTTATGAACAACATTTGTTTATATATGTGGACATGAGGCTTCACATTATCATTGTCAGGAATTTAGACACAAAGACCTGTGTCCAGAGTTATGTCCGAGACAGTTTATAAACAACATTTGTTTATATATGTGGACATGAGGCTTCTCATTATCATTGCCAGGAATGTAGACACAAATACCTGTGTCCAGAGTTATGTCCGAGACAGTTTATAAACAACATTTGTTTATATATGTGGACATGAGGCTTCACATTATCATTGTCAGGAATGTAGACACAAAGACCTGTGTCCAGAGTTATGTCCGAGACAGTTTATAAACAACATTTGTTTATATATGTGGACATGAGGCTTCACATTATCATTGCCAGGAATGTAGACACAAAGACCTGTGTCCAGACATGTCCTGGACAGTTTATAAACAACATTTGTTTATATATGTGGACATGAGGCTTCACATTATCATTGTCAGGAATGTAGACACAAAGACCTGTGTCCAGATATGTCCTGGACAGTTTATAAACAACATTTGTTTAGATATGTGGACATGAGGCTTCACATTATCATTGTCAGGAATGTAGACACAAAGACCTGTGTCCAGAGTTATGTCCGAGACAGTTTATAAACAACATTTGTTTATATATGTGGACATGAGGCTTCACATTATCATTGCCAGGAATGTAGACACAAATACCTGTGTCCAGAGTTATGTCCGAGACAGTTTATAAACAACATTTGTTTATATATGTGGACATGAGGCTTCACATTATCATTGTCAGGAATGTAGACACAAAGACCTGTGTCCAGAGTTATGTCCGAGACAGTTTATAAACAACATTTGTTTATATATGTGGACATGAGGCTTCACACTATCATTGCCAGGAATGTAGACACAAAGACCTGTGTCCAGATATGTCCTGGACAGTTTATAAACAACATTTGTTTATATATGTGGACATGAGGCTTCACATTATCATTGCCAGGAATGTAGACACAAAGACCTGTGTCCAGATATGTCCTGGACAGTTTATAAACAACATTTGTTTATATATGTGGACATGAGGCTTCACATTATCATTGCCAGGAATGTAGACACAAAGGCCTGTGTCCAGAGTTATGTCCGAGACAGTTTATAAACAACATTTGTTTATATATGTGGACATGAGGCTTCACATTATCATTGTCAGGAATGTAGACACAAAGACCTGTGTACAGAGTTATGTCCTAGACAGTTTATAAACAACATTTGTTTATATATGTGGACATGAGGCTTCACATTATCATTGTCAGGAATGTAGACACAAAGACCTGTGTCCAGAGTTATGTCCTAGACAGTTTATAAACAACATTTGTTTATATATGTGGACATGAGGCTTCACATTATCATTGTCAGGAATGTAGACACAAAGACCTGTGTCCAGAGTTATGTCCGAGACAGTTTATTAACAACATTTGTTTATACATGTGGACATGAGTCTTCACATTATCATTGTCAGGAATGTAGACACAAAGACCTGTGTCCAGAGTTATGTCCTAGACAGTTTATAAACAACATTTGTTTATATATGTGGACATGAGGCTTCACATTATCATTGTCAGGAATGTAGACACAAAGACCTCTGTCCAGAGTTATGTCCGAGGCAGTTTATAAACAACATTTGTTTATATATGTGGACATGAGGCTTCACATTATCATTGTCAGGAATGTAGACACAAAGACCTGTGTCCAGAGTTATGTCCGAGACAGTTTATAAACAACATTTGTTTATATATGTGGACATGAGGCTTCACATTATCATTGTCAGGAATGCAGACACAAAGACCTGTGTCCAGAGTTATGTCCGAGACAGTTTATAAACAACATTTGTTTATATATGTGGACATGAGGCTTCACATTATCATTGCCAGGAATGTAAACACAAAGACCTGTGTCCAGAGTTATGTCCGAGACAGTTTATAAACAACATTTGTTTATATATGTGGACATGAGGCTTCACATTATCATTGTCAGGAATGTAGACACAAAGACCTGTGTCCAGAGTTATGTCCGAGACAGTTTATAAACAACATTTGTTTATATATGTGGACATGAGGCTTCACATTATCATTGTCAGGAATGTAGACACAAAGACCTGTGTCCAGAGTTATGTCCGAGACAGTTTATAAACAACATTTGCTTATATATGTGGACATGAGGCTTCACATTATCATTGTCAGGAATGTAGACACAAAGACCTGTGTCCAGAGTTATGTCCGAGACAGTTTATAAACAACATTTGTTTATATATGTGGACATGAGGCTTCACATTATCATTGTCAGGAATGTAGACACAAAGACCTGTGTCCAGAGTTAAGTCCGAGACAGTTTATAAACAACATTTGTTTATATATGTGGACATGAGGCTTCACATTATCATTGCCAGGAATGTAGACACAAAGACCTGTGTCCAGAGTTATGTCCGAGACAGTTTATAAACAACATTTGTTTATATATGTGGACATGAGGCTTCACATTATCATTGTCAGGAATGTAGACACAAAGACCTGTGTCCAGAGTTATGTCCGAGACAGTTTATAAACAACATTTGTTTATATATGTGGACATGAGGCTTCACATTATCATTGTCAGGAATGTAGGCAAAAATACCTGTGTCCAGAGTTATGTCCGAGACAGTTTATAAACAACATTTGTTTATATATGTGGACATGAGGCTTCACATTATCATTGTCAGGAATGTAGACACAAATACCTGTGTCCAGAGTTATGTCCGAGACAGTTTATAAACAACATTTGTTTATATATGTGGACATGAGGCTTCACATTATCATTGCCAGGAATGTAGACACAAAGACCTCTGTCCAGAGTTATGTCCTAGACAGTTTATAAACAACATTTGTTTATATATGTGGACATGAGGATTCACATTATCATTGCCAGGAATGTAGACACAAAGACCTGTGTCCAGAGTTATGTCCGAGACAGTTTATAAACAACATTTGTTTATATATGTGGACATGAGGCTTCACATTATCATTGTCAGGAATGTAGACACAAATACCTGTGTCCAGAGTTATGTCCTAGACAGTTTATAAACAACATTTGTTTATATATGTGGACATGAGGCTTCACATTATCATTGCCAGGAATGTAGACACAAAGAACTGTGTCCAGAGTTATGTCCTAGACAGTTTATAAACAACATTTGTTTATATATGTGGACATGAGGCTTCACATTATCATTGTCAGGAATGTAGACACAAAGACCTGTGTCCAGAGTTATGTCCGAGACAGTTTATAAACAGCATTTGTTTATATATGTGGACATGAGGCTTCACATTATCATTGCCAGGAATGTAGACACAAAGACCTGTGTCCAGAGTTATGTCCTAGACAGTTTATAAACAACATTTGTTTATATATGTGGACATGAGGCTTCACATTATCATTGTCAGGAATGTAGACACAAAGACCTGTGTCCAGAGTTATGTCCGAGACAGTTTATAAACAACATTTGTTTATATATGTGGACATGAGGCTTCACATTATCATTGTCAGGAATGTAGACACAAAGACCTGTGTCCAGAGTTATGTCCGAGACAGTTTATAAACAACATTTGTTGATATATGTGGACATGAGGCTTCACATTATCATTGTCAGGAATGTAGACACAAAGACCTGTGTCCAGAGTTATGTCCTAGACAGTTTATAAACAACATTTGTTTATATATGTGGACATGAGGCTTCACATTATCATTGTCAGGAATGTAGACACAAAGACCTGTGTCCAGAGTTATGTCCTAGACAGTTTATAAACTACATTTGTTTATATATGTGGACATGAGGCTTCACATTATCATTGCCAGGAATGTAGACACAAAGAACTGTGTCCAGAGTTATGTCCGAGACAGTTTATAAACAACTTTTGTTTATATATGTGGACATGACGCTTCACATTATCATTGTCAGGAATGTAGACACAAAGACCTGTGTCCAGAGTTATGTCCGAGACAGTTTATAAACAACATTTGTTTATATATGTGGACATGAGGCTTCACATTATCATTGCCAGGAATGTAGACACAAAGACCTGTGTCCAGAGTTATGTCCTAGACAGTTTATAAACAACATTTGTTTATATATGTGGACATGAGGCTTCACATTATCATTGTCAGGAATGTAGACACAAAGACCTGTGTCCAGAGTTATGTCCTATGACAGTTTATAAACAACATTTGTTTATATATGTGGACATGAGGCTTCACATTATCATTGTCAGGAATGTAGACACAAAGACCTGTGTCCAGAGTTATGTCCGAGACAGTTTATAAACAACATTTGTTTATATATGTGGACATGAGGCTTCACATTATCATTGCCAGGAATGTAGACACAAATACCTGTGTCCAGAGTTATGTCCGAGACAGTTTATAAACAACATTTGTTTATATATGTGGACATGAGGCTTCACATTATCATTGTCAGGAATGTAGACACAAAGACCTGTGTCCAGAGTTATGTCCGAGACAGTTTATAAACAACATTTGTTTATATATGTGGACATGAGGCTTCACATTATCATTGCCAGGAATGTAGACACAAAGACCTGTGTCCAGATATGTCCTGGACAGTTTATAAACAATATTTGTTTATATATGTGGACATGAGGCTTCACATTATCATTGTCAGGAATGTAGACACAAAGACCTGTGTCCAGATATGTCCTGGACAGTTTATAAACAACATTTGTTTATATATGTGGACATGAGGCTTCACATTATCATTGTCAGGAATGTAGACACAAATACCTGTGTCCAGAGTTATGTCCGAGACAGTTTATAAACAACATTTGTTTATATATGTGGACATGAGGCTTCACATTATCATTGTCAGGAATGTAGGCAAAAATACCTGTGTCCAGAGTTATGTCCGAGACAGTTTATAAACAACATTTGTTTATATATGTGGACATGAGGCTTCACATTATCATTGTCAGGAATGTAGACACAAAGACCTGTGTCCAGAGTTATGTCCGAGACAGTTTATAAACAACATTTGTTTATATATGTGGACATGAGGCTTCACATTATCATTGCCAGGAATGTAGACACAAAGACCTCTGTCCAGAGTTATGTCCTAGACAGTTTATAAACAACATTTGTTTATATATGTGGACATGAGGCTTCACATTATCATTGCCAGGAATGTAGACACAAAGACCTGTGTCCAGAGTTATGTCCGAGACAGTTTATAAACAACATTTGTTTATATATGTGGACATGAGGCTTCACATTATCATTGTCAGGAATGTAGACACAAATACCTGTGTCCAGAGTTATGTCCTAGACAGTTTATAAACAACATTTGTTTATATATGTGGACATGAGGCTTCACATTATCATTGCCAGGAATGTAGACACAAAGAACTGTGTCCAGAGTTATGTCCTAGACAGTTTATAAACAACATTTGTTTATACATGTGGACATGAGGCTTCACATTATCATTGTCAGGAATGTAGACACAAAGACCTGTGTCCAGAGTTATGTCCGAGACAGTTTATAAACAACATTTGTTTATATATGTGGACATGAGGCTTCACATTATCATTGCCAGGAATGTAGACACAAAGACCTGTGTCCAGAGTTATGTCCTAGACAGTTTATAAACAACATTTGTTTATATATGTGGACATGAGGCTTCACATTATCATTGTCAGGAATGTAGACACAAAGACCTGTGTCCAGAGTTATGTCCGAGACAGTTTATAAACAACATTTGTTTATATATGTGGACATGAGGCTTCACATTATCATTGTCAGGAATGTAGACACAAAGACCTGTGTCCAGAGTTATGTCCGAGACAGTTTATAAACAACATTTGTTTATATATGTGGACATGAGGCTTCACATTATCATTGTCAGGAATGTAGACACAAAGACCTGTGTCCAGAGTTATGTCCTAGACAGTTTATAAACAACATTTGTTTATATATGTGGACATGAGGCTTCACATTATCATTGTCAGGAATGTAGACACAAAGACCTGTGTCCAGAGTTATGTCCTAGACAGTTTATAAACTACATTTGTTTATATATGTGGACATGAGGCTTCACATTATCATTGCCAGGAATGTAGACACAAAGAACTGTGTCCAGAGTTATGTCCGAGACAGTTTATAAACAACATTTGTTTATATATGTGGACATGAGGCTTCACATTATCATTGTCAGGAATGTAGACACAAAGACCTGTGTCCAGAGTTATGTCCGAGACAGTTTATAAACAACATTTGTTTATATATGTGGACATGAGGCTTCACATTATCATTGCCAGGAATGTAGACACAAAGACCTGTGTCCAGAGTTATGTCCTAGACAGTTTATAAACAACATTTGTTTATATATGTGGACATGAGGCTTCACATTATCATTGTCAGGAATGTAGACACAAAGACCTGTGTCCAGAGTTATGTCCTATGACAGTTTATAAACAACATTTGTTTATATATGTGGACATGAGGCTTCACATTATCATTGTCAGGAATGTAGACACAAAGACCTGTGTCCAGAGTTATGTCCGAGACAGTTTATAAACAACATTTGTTTATATATGTGGACATGAGGCTTCACATTATCATTGCCAGGAATGTAGACACAAATACCTGTGTCCAGAGTTATGTCCGAGACAGTTTATAAACAACATTTGTTTATATATGTGGACATGAGGCTTCACATTATCATTGTCAGGAATGTAGACACAAAGACCTGTGTCCAGAGTTATGTCCGAGACAGTTTATAAACAACATTTGTTTATATATGTGGACATGAGGCTTCACATTATCATTGCCAGGAATGTAGACACAAAGACCTGTGTCCAGATATGTCCTGGACAGTTTATAAACAATATTTGTTTATATATGTGGACATGAGGCTTCACATTATCATTGTCAGGAATGTAGACACAAAGACCTGTGTCCAGATATGTCCTGGACAGTTTATAAACAACATTTGTTTATATATGTGGACATGAGGCTTCACATTATCATTGCCAGGAATGTGGACACAAATACCTGTGTCCAGAGTTATGTCCGAGACAGTTTATAAACAACATTTGTTTATATATGTGGACATGAGGCTTCACATTATCATTGTCAGGAATGTAGACACAAAGACCTGTGTCCAGAGTTATGTCCGAGACAGTTTATAAACAACATTTGTTTATATATGTGGACATGAGGCTTCACATTATCATTGCCAGGAATGTAGACACAAAGACCTGTGTCCAGATATGTCCTGGACAGTTTATAAACAACATTTGTTTATATATGTGGACATGAGGCTTCACATTATCATTGCCAGGAATGTAAACACAAAGACCTGTGTCCAGAGTTATGTCCGAGACAGTTTATAAACAACATTTGTTTATATATGTGGACATGAGGCTTCACATTATCATTGTCAGGAATGTAGACACAAAGACCTGTGTCCAGAGTTATGTCCGAGACAGTTTATAAACAACATTTGTTTATATATGTGGACATGAGGCTTCACATTATCATTGTCAGGAATGTAGACACAAAGACCTGTGTCCAGAGTTATGTCCTAGACATTTTATAAACAACATTTGCTTATATATGTGGACATGAGGCTTCACATTATCATTGTCAGGAATGTAGACACAAAGACCTGTGTCCAGAGTTATGTCCGAGACAGTTTATAAACAACATTTGTTTATATATGTGGACATGAGGCTTCACATTATCATTGTCAGGAATGTAAACACAAAGACCTGTGTCCAGAGTTATGTCCGAGACAGTTTATAAACAACATTTGTTTATATATGTGGACATGAGGCTTCACATTATAATTGCCAGGAATGTAGACACAAAGACCTGTGTCCAGAGTTATGTCCGAGACAGTTTATAAACAACATTTGTTTATATATGTGGACATGAGGCTTCACATTATCATTGTCAGGAATGTAGACACAAAGACCTGTGTCCAGAGTTATGTCCGAGACAGTTTATAAACAACATTTGTTTATATATGTGGACATGAGGCTTCACATTATCATTGTCAGGAATGTAGGCAAAAATACCTGTGTCCAGAGTTATGTCCGAGACAGTTTATAAACAACATTTGTTTATATATGTGGACATGAGGCTTCACATTATCATTGTCAGGAATGTAGACACAAATACCTGTGTCCAGAGTTATGTCCGAGACAGTTTATAAACAACATTTGTTTATATATGTGGACATGAGGCTTCACATTATCATTGCCAGGAATGTAGACACAAAGACCTCTGTCCAGAG
This sequence comes from Heterodontus francisci, assembly GCF_036365525.1. Lineage (NCBI taxonomy): Eukaryota > Metazoa > Chordata > Chondrichthyes > Heterodontiformes > Heterodontidae > Heterodontus > Heterodontus francisci. The sequence goes on along the minus strand of NW_027140130.1, from coordinate 729,276 downwards.
TTATGTCCTAGACAGTTTATAAACAACATTTGTTTATATATGTGGACATGAGGCTTCACATTATCATTGCCAGGAAAGTAGACACAAAGACCTGTGTCCAGAGTTATGTCCGAGACGGTTTATAAACAACATTTGTTAATATATGTGGACATGAGGCTTCACATTATCATTGTCAGGATTGTAGACACAAATACCTGTGTCCAGAGTTATGTCCTAGACAGTTTATAAACAACATTTGTTTATATATGTGGACATGAGGCTTCACATTATCATTGCCAGGAATGTAGACACAAAGACCTGTGTCCAGAGTTATGTCCTAGACAGTTTATAAACAACATTTGTTTATATATGTGGACATGAGGCTTCACATTATCATTGTCAGGAATGTAGACACAAAGACCTGTGTCCAGAGTTATGTCCGAGACAGTTTATAAACAACATTTGTTTATATATGTGGACATGAGGCTTCACATTATCATTGCCAGGAATGTAGACACAAAGACCTGTGTCCAGAGTTATGTCCTGGACAGTTTATGAACAACATTTGTTTATATATGTGGACATGAGGCTTCACGTTATCATTGCCAGGAATGTAGACACAAAGACCTGTGTCCAGAGTTATGTCCTAGACAGTTTATAAACAACATTTGTTTATATATGTGGACATGAGGCTTCACATTATCATTGTCAGGAATGTAGACAAAAATACCTGTGTCCAGAGTTATGTCCGAGACAGTTTATAAACAACATTTGTTTATATATGTGGACATGAGGCTTCACATTATCATTGTCAGGAATGTAGACACAAAGACCTGTGTCCAGAGTTATGTCCGAGACAGTTTATAAACAACATTTGTTTATATATGTGGACATGAGGCTTCACATTATCATTGCCAGGAATGTAGACACAAAGACCTGTGTCCAGAGTTATGTCCTAGACAGTTTATAAACAACATTTGTTTATATATGTGGACATGAGGCTTCACATTATCATTGTCAGGAATGTAGACACAAAGACCTGTGTCCAGAGTTATGTCCGAGACAGTTTATAAACAACATTTGTTTATATATGTGGACATGAGGCTTCACATTATCATTGTCAGGAATGTAGACACAAAGACCTGTGTCCAGAGTTATGTCCGAGACAGTTTATAAACAACATTTGTTTATATATGTGGACATGAGGCTTCACATTATCATTGTCAGGAATGTGGACACAAAGACCTGTGTCCAGAGTTATGTCCTAGACAGTTTATAAACAACATTTGTTTATATATGTGGACATGAGGCTTCACATTATCATTGTCAGGAATGTAGACACAAAGACCTGTGTCCAGAGTTATGTCCTAGACAGCTTATAAACTACATTTGTTTATATATGTGGACATGAGGCTTCACATTATCATTGCCAGGAATGTAGACACAAAGACCTCTGTCCAGAGTTATGTCCTAGACAGTTTATAAACAACATTTGTTTATATATGTGGACATGAGGATTCACATTATCATTGCCAGGAATGTAGACACAAAGACCTGTGTCCAGAGTTATGTCCGAGACAGTTTATAAACAACATTTGTTTATATATGTGGACATGAGGCTTCACATTATCATTGTCAGGAATGTAGACACAAAGACCTGTGTCCAGAGTTATGTCCGAGACAGTTTATAAACAACATTTGTTTATATATGTGGACATGAGGCTTCACATTATCATTGTCAGGAATGTGGACACAAAGACCTGTGTCCAGAGTTATGTCCTAGACAGTTTATAAACAACATTTGTTTATATATGTGGACATGAGGCTTCACATTATCATTGTCAGGAATGTAGACACAAAGACCTGTGTCCAGAGTTATGTCCTAGACAGCTTATAAACTACATTTGTTTATATATGTGGACATGAGGCTTCACATTATCATTGCCAGGAATGTAGACACAAAGAACTGTGTCCAGAGTTATGTCCGAGACAGTTTATAAACAACATTTGTTTATATATGTGGACATGAGGCTTCACATTATCATTGTCAGGAATGTAGACACAAAGACCTGTGTCCAGAGTTATGTCCGAGACAGTTTATAAACAACATTTGTTTATATATGTGGACATGAGGCTTCACATTATCATTGCCAGGAATGTAGACACAAAGACCTGTGTCCAGAGTTATGTCCTAGACAGTTTATAAACAACATTTGTTTATATATGTGGACATGAGGCTTCACATTATCATTGTCAGGAATGTAGACACAAAGACCTGTGTCCAGAGTTATGTCCTAGACAGTTTATAAACAACATTTGTTTATATATGTGGACATGAGGCTTCACATTATCATTGTCAGGAATGTAGACACAAAGACCTGTGTCCAGAGTTATGTCCGAGACAGTTTATAAACAACATTTGTTTATATATGTGGACATGAGGCTTCACATTATCATTGCCAGGAAAGTAGACACAAATACCTGTGTCCAGAGTTATATCCGAGACAGTTTATAAACAACATTTGTTTATATATGTGGACATGAGGCTTCACATTATCATTGTCAGGAATGTAGACACAAAGACCTGTGTCCAGAGTTATGTCCGAGACAGTTTATAAACAACATTTGTTTATATATGTGGACATGAGGCTTCACATTATCATTGCCAGGAATGTAGACACAAAGACCTGTGTCCAGATATGTCCTGGACAGTTTATAAACAATATTTGTTTATATATGTGGACATGAGGCTTCACATTATCATTGTCAGGAATGTAGACACAAAGACCTGTGTCCAGATATGTCCTGGACAGTTTATAAACAACATTTGTTTATATATGTGGACATGAGGCTTCACATTATCATTGTCAGGAATGTAGACACAAATACCTGTGTCCAGAGTTATGTCCGAGACAGTTTATAAACAACATTTGTTTATATATGTGGACATGAGGCTTCACATTATCATTGCCAGGAATGTAGACACAAAGTCCTCTGTCCAGAGTTATGTCCGAGACAGTTTATAAACAACATTTGTTTATATATGTGGACATGAGGCTTCACATTATCATTGTCAGGAATGTAGACACAAAGACCTGTGTCCAGAGTTATGTCCGAGACAGTTTATAAACAACATTTGTTTATATATGTGGACATGAGGCTTCACATTATCATTGCCAGGAATGTAGACACAAAGACCTGTGTCCAGAGTTATGTCCTGGACAGTTTATGAACAACATTTGTTTATATATGTGGACATGAGGCTTCACATTATCATTGCCAGGAATGTAGACACAAAGACCTGTGTCCAGAGTTATGTCCTAGACAGTTTATAAACAACATTTGTTTATATATGTGGACATGAGGCTTCACATTATCATTGTCAGGAATGTAGACACAAATACCTGTGTCCAGAGTTATGTCCGAGACAGTTTATAAACAACATTTGTTTATATATGTGGACATGAGGCTTCACATTATCATTGCCAGGAATGTAGACACAAAGACCTGTGTCCAGAGTTATGTCCTAGACAGTTTATAAACAACATTTGTTTATATATGTGGACATGAGGCTTCACATTATCATTGCCAGGAATGTAGACACAAAGAACTGTGTCCAGAGTTATGTCCGAGACAGTTTATAAACAACATTTGTTTATATATGTGGACATGAGGCTTCACATTATCATTGTCAGGAATGTAGACACAAAGACCTGTGTCCAGAGTTATGTCCGAGACAGTTTATAAACAACATTTGTTTATATATGTGGACATGAGGCTTCACATTATCATTGCCAGGAATGTAGACACAAAGACCTGTGTCCAGAGTTATGTCCTAGACAGTTTATAAACAACATTTGTTTATATATGTGGACATGAGGCTTCACATTATCATTGTCAGGAATGTAGACACAAAGACCTGTGTCCAGAGTTATGTCCTAGACAGTTTATAAACAACATTTGTTTATATATGTGGACATGAGGCTTCACATTATCATTGTCAGGAATGTAGACACAAAGACCTGTGTCCAGAGTTATGTCCGAGACAGTTTATAAACAACATTTGTTTATATATGTGGACATGAGGCTTCACATTATCATTGCCAGGAAAGTAGACACAAATACCTGTGTCCAGAGTTATGTCCGAGACAGTTTATAAACAACATTTGTTTATATATGTGGACATGAGGCTTCACATTATCATTGTCAGGAATGTAGACACAAAGACCTGTGTCCAGAGTTATGTCCGAGACAGTTTATAAAAAACATTTGTTTATATATGTGGACATGAGGCTTCACATTATCATTGCCAGGAATGTAGACACAAAGACCTGTGTCCAGATATGTCCTGGACAGTTTATAAACAATATTTGTTTATATATGTGGACATGAGGCTTCACATTATCATTGTCAGGAATGTAGACACAAAGACCTGTGTCCAGATATGTCCTGGACAGTTTATAAACAACATTTGTTTATATATGTGGACATGAGGCTTCACATTATCATTGTCAGGAATGTAGACACAAAGACCTGTGTCCAGAGTTATGTCCGAGACAGTTTATAAACAACATTTGTTTATATATGTGGACATGAGGCTTCACATTATCATGGCCAGGAATGTAGACACAAATACCTGTGTCCAGAGTTATGTCCGAGACAGTTTATAAACAACATTTGTTTATATATGTGGACATGAGGCTTCACATTATCATTGTCAGGAATGTAGACACAAAGACCTGTGTCCAGAGTTATGTCCGAGACAGTTTATAAACAACATTTGTTTATATATGTGGACATGAGGCTTCACATTATCATTGCCAGGAATGTAGACACAAAGACCTCTGTCCAGATATGTCCTGGACAGTTTATAAACAACATTTGTTTATATATGTGGACATGAGGCTTCACAATATCATTGACAGGAATGTAGACACAATGACCTGTGTCCAGATATGTCCTGGACAGTTTATAAACAACATTTGTTTATATATGTGGACATGAGGCTTCACATTATCATTGCCAGGAATGTAAACACAAAGACCTGTGTCCAGAGTTATGTCCGAGACAGTTTATAAACAACATTTGTTTATATATGTGGACATGAGGCTTCACATTATCATTGTCAGGAATGTAGACACAAAGACCTGTGTCCAGAGTTATGTCCGAGACAGTTTATAAACAACATTTGTTTATATATGTGGACATGAGGCTTCACATTATCATTGTCAGGAATGTAGACACAAAGACCTGTGTCCAGAGTTATGTCCTAGACAGTTTATAAACAACATTTGTTTATATATGTGGACATGAGGCTTCACATTATCATTGTCAGGAATGTAGACACAAAGACCTGTGTCCAGAGTTATGTCCGAGACAGTTTATAAACAACATTTGTTTATATATGTGGACATGAGGCTTCACATTATCATTGTCAGGAATGTAGACACAAAGACCTGTGTCCAGAGTTATGTCCGAGACAGTTTATAAACAACATTTGTTTATATATGTGGACATGAGGCTTCACATTATCATTGCCAGGAATGTAGACACAAAGACCTGTGTCCAGAGTTATGTCCGAGACAGTTTATAAACAACATTTGTTTATATATGTGGACATGAGGCTTCACATTATCATTGTCAGGAATGTAGACACAAATACCTGTGTCCAGAGTTATGTCCGAGACAGTTTATAAACAACATTTGTTTATATATGTGGACATGAGGCTTCACATTATCATTGCCAGGAATGTAGACACAAAGACCTCTGTCCAGAGTTATGTCCGAGACAGTTTATAAACAACATTTGTTTATATATGTGGACATGAGGCTTCACATTATCATTGTCAGGAATGTAGACACAAATACCTGTGTCCAGAGTTATGTCCTAGACAGTTTATAAACAACATTTGTTTATATATGTGGACATGTTGCTTCACATTATCATTGTCAGGAATGTAGACACAAAGACCTGTGTCCAGAGTTATGTCCGAGACAGTTTATAAACAACATTTGTTTATATATGTGGACATGAGGCTTCACATTATCATTGCCAGGAATGTAGACACAAAGACCTGTGTCCAGAGTTATGTCCTGGACAGTTTATGAACAACATTTGTTTATATATGTGGACATGAGGCTTCACATTATCATTGCCAGGAATGTAGACACAAAGACCTGTGTCCAGAGTTATGTCCTAGACGGTTTATAAACAACATTTGTTTATATATGTGGACATGAGGCTTCACATTATCATTGTCAGGAATGTAGACACAAATACCTGTGTCCAGAGTTATGTCCGAGACAGTTTATAAACAACATTTGTTTATATATGTGGACATGAGGCTTCACATTATCATTGCCAGGAATGTAGACACAAAGACCTGTGTCCAGAGTTATGTCCTAGACAGTTTATAAACAACATTTGTTTATATATGTGGACATGAGGCTTCACATTATCATTGTCAGGAATGTAGACACAAACACCTGTGTCCAGAGTTATGTCCGAGACAGTTTATAAACAACATTTGTTTTTATATGTGGACATGAGGCTTCACATTATCATTGTCAGGAATGTAGACACAAAGACCTGTGTCCAGAGTTATGTCCGAGACAGTTTATAAACAACATTTGTTTATATATGTGGACATGAGGCTTCACATTATCATTGCCAGGAATGTAGACACAAAGACCTGTGTCCAGATATGTCCTGGACAGTTTATAAACAACATTTGTTTATATATGTGGACACGAGGCTTCACATTATCATTGCCAGGAATGTAGACACAAAGACCTGTGTCCAGATATGTCCTGGACAGTTTATAAACAACATTTGTTTATATATGTGGACATGAGGCTTCACATTATCATTGCCAGGAATGTAGACACAAAGGCCTGTGTCCAGAGTTATGTCCGAGACAGTTTATTAACAACATTTGTTTATATATGTGGACATGAGTCTTCACATTATCATTGTCAGGAATGTAGACACAAAGACCTGTGTCCAGAGTTATGTCCTAGACAGTTTATAAACAACATTTGTTTATATATGTGGACATGAGGCTTCACATTATCATTGTCAGGAATGTAGACACAAAGACCTGTGTCCAGAGTTATGTCCGAGACAGTTTATAAACAACATTTGTTTATATATGTGGACATGAGGCTTCACATTATCATTGTCAGGAATGTAGACACAAAGACCTGTGTCCAGAGTTATGTCCTAGACAGTTTATAAACAACATTTGTTTATATATGTGGACATGAGGCTTCACATTATCATTGTCAGGAATGTAGACACAAAGACCTGTGTCCAGAGTTATGTCCGAGACAGTTTATAAACAACATTTGTTTATATATGTGGACATGAGGCTTCACATTATCATTGCCAGGAATGTAAACACAAAGACCTGTGTCCAGAGTTATGTCCGAGACAGTTTATAAACAACATTTGTTTATATATGTGGACATGAGGCTTCACATTATCATTGTCAGGAATGTAGACACAAAGACCTGTGTCCAGAGTTATGTCCGAGACAGTTTATAAACAACATTTGTTTATATATGTGGACATGAGGCTTCACATTATCATTGTCAGGAATGTAGACACAAAGACCTGTGTCCAGAGTTATGTCCTAGACAGTTTATAAACAACATTTGTTTATATATGTGGACATGAGGCTTCACATTATCATTGTCAGGAATGTAGACACAAAGACCTGTGTCCAGAGTTATGTCCGAGACAGTTTATAAACAACATTTGTTTATATATGTGGACATGAGGCTTCACATTATCATTGCCAGGAATGTAGACACAAAGACCTGTGTCCAGAGTTATGTCCGAGACAGTTTATAAACAACATTTGTTTATATATGTGGACATGAGGCTTCACATTATCATTGTCAGGAATGTAGACACAAAGACCTGTGTCCAGAGTTATGTCCGAGACAGTTTATAAACAACATTTGTTTATATATGTGGACATGAGGCTTCACATTATCATTGTCAGGAATGTAGGCAAAAATACCTGTGTCCAGAGTTATGTCCGAGACAGTTTATAAACAACATTTGTTTATATATGTGGACATGAGGCTTCACATTATCATTGCCAGGAATGTAGACACAAAGACCTCTGTCCAGAGTTATGTCCGAGACAGTTTATAAACAACATTTGTTTATATATGTGGACATGAGGCTTCACATTATCATTGCCAGGAATGTAGACACAAAGACCTGTGTCCAGAGTTATGTCCGAGACAGTTTATAAACAACATTTGTTTATATATGTGGACATGAGGCTTCACATTATCATTGTCAGGAATGTAGACACAAATACCTGTGTCCAGAGTTATGTCCTAGACAGTTTATAAACAACATTTGTTTATATATGTGGACATGAGGCTTCACATTATCATTGCCAGGAATGTAGACACAAAGACCTGTGTCCAGAGTTATGTCCTAGACAGTTTATAAACAACATTTGTTTATATATGTGGACATGAGGCTTCACATTATCATTGTCAGGAATGTAGACACAAAGACCTGTGTCCAGAGTTATGTCCGAGACAGTTTATAAACAACATTTGTTTATATATGTGGACATGAGGCTTCACATTATCATTGCCAGGAATGTAGACACAAAGACCTGTGTCCAGAGTTATGACCTGGACAGTTTATGAACAACATTTGTTTATATATGTGGACATGAGGCTTCACATTATCATTGCCAGGAATGTAGACACAAAGACCTGTGTCCAGAGTTATGTCCTAGACAGTTTATAAACAACATTTGTTTATATATGTGGACATTAGGCTTCACATTATCATTGTCAGGAATGTAGACACAAATACCTGTGTCCAGAGTTATGTCCGAGACAGTTTATAAACAACATTTGTTTATATATGTGGACATGAGGCTTCACATTATCATTGTCAGGAATGTAGACACAAAGACCTGTGTCCAGAGTTATGTCCTAGACAGTTTATAAACAACATTTGTTTATATATGTGGACATGAGGCTTCACATTATCATTGCCAGGAATGTAGACACAAAGACCTGTGTCCAGAGTTATGTCCTAGACAGTTTATAAACAACATTTGTTTATATATGTGGACATGAGGCTTCACATTATCATTGTCAGGAATGTAGACACAAAGACCTGTGTCCAGAGTTATGTCCGAGACAGTTTATAAACAACATTTGTTTATATATGTGGACATGAGGCTTCACATTATCATTGCCAGGAATGTAGACACAAAGACCTCTGTCCAGAGTTATGTCCTAGACAGTTTATAAACAACATTTGTTTATATATGTGGACATGAGGCTTCACACTATCATTGTCAGGAATGTAGACACAAAGACCTGTGTCCAGAGTTATGTCCTAGTCAGTTTATAAACAACATTTGTTTATATATGTGGACATGAGGCTTCACATTATCATTGTCAGGAATGTAGACACAAAGACCTGTGTCCAGAGTTATGTCCGAGACAGTTTATAAACAACATTTGTTTATATATGTGGACATGAGGCTTCACATTATCATTGCCAGGAATGTAGACACAAAGACCTGTGTCCACAGTTATGTCATAGACAGTTTATAAACAACATTTGTTTATATATGTGGACATGAGGCTTCACATTATCATTGTCAGGAATGTAGACACAAAGACCTGTGTCCAGAGTTATGTCCTAGACAGTTTATAAACAACATTTGTTTATATATGTGGACATGAGGCTTCACATTATCATTGCCAGGAATGTAGACACAAAGACCTGTGTCCAGAGTTATGTCCGAGACAGTTTATAAACAACATTTGTTTATATATGTGGACATGAGGCTTCACATTATCATTGCCAGGAATGTAGACACAAAGACCTGTGTCCAGAGTTATGTCCTAGACAGTTTATAAACAACATTTGTTTATATATGTGGACATGAGGCTTCACATTATCATTGTCAGGAATGTAGACACAAAGACCTGTGTCCAGATTTATGTCCTAGACAGTTTATAAACAACATTTGTTTATATATGTGGACATGAGGCTTCACATTATCATTGCCAGGAATGTAGACACAAAGACCTGTGTCCAGAGTTATGTCCTAGACAGTTTATAAACAACATTTGTTTATATATGTGGACATGAGGCTTCACATTATCATTGTCAGGAATGTAGACACAAAGACCTGTGTCCAGAGTTATGTCCGAGACAGTTTATAAACAACATTTGTTTATATATGTAGACATGAGGCTACACATTATCATTGCCAGGAATGTAGACACAAATACCTGTGTCCAGAGTTATGTCCGAGACAGTTTATAAACAACATTTGTTTATATATGTGGACATGAGGCTTCACATTATCATTGTCAGGAATGTAGACACAAAGACCTGTGTCCAGAGTTATGTCCGAGACAGTTTATAAACAACATTTGTTTATATATGTGGACATGAGGCTTCACATTATCATTGCCAGGAATGTAGACACAAAGACCTGTGTCCAGAGTTATGTCCTGGACAGTTTATAAACAACATTTGTTTATATATGTGGACATGAGGCTTCACATTATCATTGCCAGGAATGTAGACACAAAGGCCTGTGTCCAGAGTTATGTCCGAGACAGTTTATAAACAACATTTGTTTATATATGTGGACATGAGTCTTCACATTATCATTGTCAGGAATGTAGACACAAAGACCTGTGTCCAGAGTTATGTCCTAGACAGTTTATAAACAACATTTGTTTATATATGTGGACATGAGGCTTCACATTATCATTGCCAGGAATGTAGACACAAAGACCTGTGTCCAGAGTTATGTCCGAGACAGTTTATAAACAACATTTGTTTATATATGTGGACATGAGGCTTCACATTATCATTGCCAGGAATGTAGACACAAAGACCTGTGTCCAGAGTTATGTCCTAGACAGTTTATAAACAACATTTGTTTATATATGTGGACATGAGGCTTCACATTATCATTGTCAGGAATGTAGACACAAAGACCTGTGTCCAGAGTTATGTCCTAGACAGTTTATAAACAACATTTGTTTATATATGTGGACATGAGGCTTCACATTATCATTGCCAGGAATGTAGACACAAAGACCTGTGTCCAGAGTTATGTCCTAGACAGTTTATAAACAACATTTGTTTATATATGTGGACGTGAGGCTTCACATTATCATTGTCAGGAATGTAGACACAAAGACCTGTGTCCAGAGTTATGTCCGAGACAGTTTATAAACAACATTTGTTTATATATGTAGACATGAGGCTACACATTATCATTGCCAGGAATGTAGACACAAATACCTGTGTCCAGAGTTATGTCCGAGACAGTTTATAAACAACATTTGTTTATATATGTGGACATGAGGCTTCACATTATCATTGTCAGGAATGTAGACACAAAGACCTGTGTCCAGAGTTATGTCCGAGACAGTTTATAAACAACATTTGTTTATATATGTGGACATGAGGCTTCACATTATCATTGCCAGGAATGTAGACACAAAGACCTGTGTCCAGAGTTATGTCCTGGACAGTTTATAAACAACATTTGTTTATATATGTGGACATGAGGCTTCACATTATCATTGCCAGGAATGTAGACACAAAGGCCTGTGTCCAGAGTTATGTCCGAGACAGTTTATAAACAACATTTGTTTATATATGTGGACATGAGTCTTCACATTATCATTGTCAGGAATGTAGACACAAAGACCTGTGTCCAGAGTTATGTCCTAGACAGTTTATAAACAACATTTGTTTATATATGTGGACATGAGGCTTCACATTATCATTGTCAGGAATGTAGACACAAAGACCTGTGTCCAGAGTTATGTCCGAGACAGTTTATAAACAACATTTGTTTATATATGTGGACATGAGGCTTCACATTATCATTGTCAGGAATGTAGGCAAAAATACCTGTGTCCAGAGTTATGTCCGAGACAGTTTATAAACAACATTTGTTTATATATGTGGACATGAGGCTTCACATTATCATTGCCAGGAATGTAGACACAAAGACCTCTGTCCAGAGTTATGTCCGAGACAGTTTATAAACAACATTTGTTTATATATGTGGACATGAGGCTTCACATTATCATTGCCAGGAATGTAGACACAAAGACCTGTGTCCAGAGTTATGTCCGAGACAGTTTATAAACAACATTTGTTTATATATGTGGACATGAGGCTTCACATTATCATTGTCAGGAATGTAGACACAAATACCTGTGTCCAGAGTTATGTCCTAGACAGTTTATAAACAACATTTGTTTATATATGTGGACATGAGGCTTCACATTATCATTGTCAGGAATGTAGACACAAAGACCTGTGTCCAGAGTTATGTCCGAGACAGTTTATAAACAACATTTGTTTATATATGTAGACATGAGGCTACACATTATCATTGCCAGGAATGTAGACACAAATACCTGTGTCCAGAGTTATGTCCGAGACAGTTTATAAACAACATTTGTTTATATATGTGGACATGAGGCTTCACATTATCATTGTCAGGAATGTAGACACAAAGACCTGTGTCCAGAGTTATGTCCGAGACAGTTTATAAACAACATTTGTTTATATATGTGGACATGAGGCTTCACATTATCATTGCCAGGAATGTAGACACAAAGACCTGTGTCCAGAGTTATGTCCTGGACAGTTTATAAACAACATTTGTTTATATATGTGGACATGAGGCTTCACATTATCATTGCCAGGAATGTAGACACAAAGGCCTGTGTCCAGAGTTATGTCCGAGACAGTTTATAAACAACATTTGTTTATATATGTGGACATGAGTCTTCACATTATCATTGTCAGGAATGTAGACACAAAGACCTGTGTCCAGAGTTATGTCCTAGACAGTTTATAAACAACATTTGTTTATATATGTGGACATGAGGCTTCACATTATCATTGTCAGGAATGTAGACACAAAGACCTGTGTCCAGAGTTATGTCCGAGACAGTTTATAAACAACATTTGTTTATATATGTGGACATGAGGCTTCACATTATCATTGTCAGGAATGTAGGCAAAAATACCTGTGTCCAGAGTTATGTCCGAGACAGTTTATAAACAACATTTGTTTATATATGTGGACATGAGGCTTCACATTATCATTGCCAGGAATGTAGACACAAAGACCTCTGTCCAGAGTTATGTCCGAGACAGTTTATAAACAACATTTGTTTATATATGTGGACATGAGGCTTCACATTATCATTGCCAGGAATGTAGACACAAAGACCTGTGTCCAGAGTTATGTCCGAGACAGTTTATAAACAACATTTGTTTATATATGTGGACATGAGGCTTCACATTATCATTTTCAGGAATGTAGACACAAATACCTGTGTCCAGAGTTATGTCCTAGACAGTTTATAAACAACATTTGTTTATATATGTGGACATTAGGCTTCACATTATCATTGTCAGGAATGTAGACACAAATACCTGTGTCCAGAGTTATGTCCGAGACAGTTTATAAACAACATTTGTTTATATATGTGGACATGAGGCTTCACATTATCATTGTCAGGAATGTAGACACAAAGACCTGTGTCCAGAGTTATGTCCTAGACAGTTTATAAACAACATTTGTTTATATATGTGGACATGAGGCTTCACATTATCATTGCCAGGAATGTAGACACAAAGACCTGTGTCCAGAGTTATGTCCTAGTCAGTTTATAAACAACATTTGTTTATATATGTGGACATGAGGCTTCACATTATCATTGTCAGGAATGTAGACACAAAGACCTGTGTCCAGATTTATGTCCGAGACAGTTTATAAACAACATTTGTTTATATATGTGGACATGAGGCTTCACATTATCATTGCCAGGAATGTAGACACAAAGACCTCTGTCCAGAGTTATGTCCTAGACAGTTTATAAACAACATTTGTTTATATATGTGGACATGAGGCTTCACATTATCATTGTCAGGAATGTAGACACAAAGACCTGTGTCCAGAGTTATGTCCTAGACAGTTTATAAACAACATTTGTTTATATATGTGGACATGAGGCTTCACATTATCATTGCCAGGAATGTAGACACAAAGACCTGTGTCCAGAGTTATGTCCTAGACAGTTTATAAACAACATTTGTTTATATATGTGGACATGAGGCTTCACATTATCATTGTCAGTAATGTAGACACAAAGACCTGTGTCCAGAGTTATGTCCGAGACAGTTTATAAACAACATTTGTTTATATATGTGGACATGAGGCTTCACATTATCATTGCCAGGAATGTAGACACAAAGACCTCTGTCCAGAGTTATGTCCTAGACAGTTTATAAACAACATTTGTTTATATATGTGGACATGAGGCTTCACATTATCATTGTCAGGAATGTAGACACAAATACCTGTGTCCAGAGTTATGTCCTAGTCAGTTTATAAACAACATTTGTTTATATATGTGGACATGAGGCTTCACATTATCATTGTCAGGAATGTAGACACAAAGACCTGTGTCCAGAGTTATGTCCGAGACAGTTTATAAACAACATTTGTTTATATATGTGGACATGAGGCTTCACATTATCATTGCCAGGAATGTAGACACAAAGACCTGTGTCCAGAGTTATGTCCTAGACAGTTTATAAACAACATTTGTTTATATATGTGGACATGAGGCTTCACATTATCATTGTCAGGAATGTAGACACAAAGACCTGTGTCCAGAGTTATGTCCTAGACAGTTTATAAACAACATTTGTTTATATATGTGGACATGAGGCTTCACATTATCATTGCCAGGAATGTAGACACAAAGACCTGTGTCCAGAGTTATGTCCGAGACAGTTTATAAACAACATTTGTTTATATATGTGGACATGAGGCTTCACATTATCATTGTCAGGAATGTAGACACAAAGACCTGTGTCCAGAGTTATGTCCTAGACAGTTTATAAACAACATTTGTTTATATATGTGGACATGAGGCTTCACATTATCATTGTCAGGAATGTAGACACAAAGGCCTGTGTCCAGAGTTATGTCCGAGACAGTTTATAAACAACATTTGTTTATATATGTAGACATGAGGCTTCACATTATCATTGCCAGGAATGTAGACACAAATACCTGTGTCCAGAGTTATGTCCGAGACAGTTTATAAACAACATTTGTTTATATATGTGGACATGAGGCTTCACATTATCATTGTCAGGAATGTAGACACAAAGACCTGTGTCCAGAGTTATGTCCGAGACAGTTTATAAACAACATTTGTTTATATATGTGGACATGAGGCTTCACATTATCATTGCCAGGAATGTAGACACAAAGACCTGTGTCCAGAGTTATGTCCTGGACAGTTTATAAACAACATTTGTTTATATATGTGGACATGAGGCTTCACATTATCATTGCCAGGAATGTAGACACAAAGGCCTGTGTCCAGAGTTATGTCCGAGACAGTTTATAAACAACATTTGTTTATATATGTGGACATGAGTCTTCACATTATCATTGTCAGGAATGTAGACACAAAGACCTGTGTCCAGAGTTATGCCCTAGACAGTTTATACACAACATTTGTTTATATATGTGGACATGAGGCTTCACATTATCATTGTCAGGAATGTAGACACAAAGACCTGTGTCCAAAGTTATGTCTGAGACAGTTTATAAACAACATTTGTTTATATATGTGGACATGAGGCTTCACATTATCATTGTCAGGAATGTAGACACAAAGACCTGTGTCCAGAGTTATGTCCGAGAAAGTTTATAAACAACATTTGTTTATATATGTGGACATGAGGCTTCACATTATCATTGTCAGGAATGTAGACACAAAGACCTGTGTCCAGAGTTATGTCCTAGACAGTTTATAAACAACATTTGTTTATATATGTGGACATGAGGCTTCACATTATCATTGTCAGGAATGTAGACACAAAGACCTGTGTCCAGAGTTATGTCCGAGACAGTTTATAAACAACATTTGTTTATATATGTGGACATGAGGCTTCACATTATCATTGTCAGGAATGTAGACACAAAGACCTGTGTCCAGAGTTATGTCCGAGACAGTTTATAAACAACATTTGTTTATATATGTGGACATGAGGCTTCACATTATCATTGCCAGGAATGTAGGCACAAAGACCTGTGTCCAGAGTTATGTCCGAGACAGTTTATAAACAACATTTGTTTATATATGTGGACATGAGGCTTCACATTATCATTGTCAGGAATGTAGACACAAAGACCTGTGTCCAGAGTTATGTCCGAGACAGTTTATAAACAACATTTGTTTATATATGTGGACATGAGGCTTCACATTATCATTGTCAGGAATGTAGGCAAAAATACCTGTGTCCAGAGTTATGTCCGAGACAGTTTATAAACAACATTTGTTTATATATGTGGACATGAGGCTTCACATTATCATTGTCAGGAATGTAGACACAAAGACCTGTGTCCAGAGATATGTCCTAGACAGTTTATAAACAACATTTGTTTATATATGTGGACATGAGGCTTCACATTACCATTGTCAGGAATGTAGACACAAAGACCTGTGTCCAGAGTTATGTCCGAGACAGTTTATAAACAACATTTGTTTATATATGTGGACATGAGGCTTCACATTATCATTGCCAGGAATGTAGACACAAAGTCCTCTGTCCAGAGTTATGTCCTCGACAGTTTATAAACAACATTTGTTTATATATGTGGACATGAGGCTTCACATTATCATTGCCAGGAATGTAGACACAAAGACCTGTGTCCAGAGTTATGTCCGAGACATTTTATAAACAACATTTGTTTATATATGTGGACATGAGGCTTCACATTATCATTGCCAGGAATGTAGACACAAAGACCTGTGTCCAGAGTTATGTCCTAGACAGTTTATAAACAACATTTGTTTATATATGTGGACATGAGGCTTCACATTATCATTGTCAGGAATGTAGACACAAATACCTGTGTCCAGAGTTATGTCCGAGACAGTTTATAAACAACATTTGTTTATATATGTGGACATGAGGCTTCACATTATCATTGTCAGGAATGTAGACACAAAGACCTGTGTCCAGAGTTATGTCCGAGACAGTTTATAAACAACATTTGTTTATATATGTGGACATGAGGCTTCACATTATCATTGCCAGGAATGTAGACACAAAGACCTGTGTCCAGAGTTATGTCCTAGACAGTTTATAAACAACATTTGTTTATATATGTGGACATGAGGCTTCACATTATCATTGTCAGGAATGTAGACACAAAGACCTGTGTCCAGAGTTATGTCCTAGACAGTTTATAAACAACATTTGTTGATATATGTGGACATGAGGCTTCACATTATCATTGCCAGGAATGTAGACACAAAGACCTGTGTCCAGAGTTATGTCCTAGACAGTTTATAAACAGCATTTGTTTATATATGTGGACATGAGGCTTCACATTATCATTGTCAGGAATGTAGACACAAAGACCTGTGTCCAGAGTTATGTCCTAGACAGTTTATAAACAACATTTGTTTATATATGTGGACATGAGGCTTCACATTATCATTGTCAGGAATGTAGACACAAAGACCTGTGTCCAGAGTTATGTCCTAGACAGTTTATAAACAACATTTGTTTATATATGTGGACATGAGGCTTCACATTATCATTGTCAGGAATGTAGACACAAAGACCTGTGTCCAGAGTTATGTCCTAGACAGTTTATAAACAACATTTGTTTATATATGTGGACATGAGGCTTCACATTATCATTGTCAGGAATGTAGACACAAAGACCTGTGTCCTGAGTTATGTCCTAAGCAGTTTATAAACAACATTTGTTTATATATGTGGACATGAGGCTTCACATTATCAATGTCAGGAATGTAGACACAAATACCTGTGTCCAGAGTTATATCCGAGACAGTTTATAAACAACATTTGTTTATATATGTGGACATGAGGCTTCACATTATCATTGTCAGGAATGTAGACACAAAGACCTGTGTCCAGAGTTATGTCCGAGCCAGTTTATAAACAACATTTGTTTATATATGTGGACATGAGTCTTCACATTATCATTGTCAGGAATGTAGACACAAAGACCTGTGTCCAGAGTTATGTCCTAGACAGTTTATAAACAACATTTGTTTATATATGTGGACATGAGGCTTCACATTATCATTGTCAGGAATGTAGACACAAAGACCAGTGTCCAGAGTTATGTCCGAGACAGTTTATAAACAACATTTGTTTATATATGTGGACATGAGGCTTCACATTATCGTTGTCAGGAATGTTGACACAAAGACCTGTGTCCAGAGTTATGTCCTAGACAGTTTATAAACAACATTTGTTTATATATGTGGACATGAGGCTTCACATTATCATTGTCAGGAATGTAGACACAAAGACCTGTGTCCAGAGTTATGTCCGAGACAGTTTATAAACAACATTTGTTTATATATGTGGACATGAGGCTTCACATTATCATTGCCAGGAATGTAAACACAAAGACCTGTGTCCAGAGTTATGTCCGAGACAGTTTATAAACAACATTTGTTTATATATGTGGACATGAGGCTTCACATTATCATTGTCAGGAATGTAGACACAAATACCTGTGTCCAGAGTTATGTCCGAGACAGTTTATAAACAACATTTGTTTATATATGTGGACATGAGGCTTCACATTATCATTGTCAGGAATGTAGACACAAAGACCTGTGTCCAGAGTTATGTCCTAGACAGTTTATAAACAACATTTGTTTATATATGTGGACATGAGGCTTCACATTATCATTGCCAGGAATGTAGACACAAAGACCTGTGTCCAGAGTTATGTCCTAGACAGTTTATAAACAACATTTGTTTATATATGTGGACATGAGGCTTCACATTATCATTGTCAGGAATGTAGACACAAAGACCTGTGTCCAGAGTTATGTCCGAGACAGTTTATAAACAACATTTGTTTATATATGTGGACATGAGGCTTCACATTATCATTGCCAGGAATGTAGACACAAAGACCTCTGTCCAGAGTTATGTCCTAGACAGTTTATAAACAACATTTGTTTATATATGTGGACATGAGGCTTCACATTATCATTGTCAGGAATGTAGACACAAAGACCTGTGTCCAGAGTTATGTCCTAGTCAGTTTATAAACAACATTTGTTTATATATGTGGACATGAGGCTTCACATTATCATTGTCAGGAATGTAGACACAAAGACCTGTGTCCAGAGTTATGTCCGAGACAGTTTATAAACAACATTTGTTTATATATGTGGACATGAGGCTTCACATTATCATTGCCAGGAATGTAGACACAAAGACCTGTGTCCAGAGTTATGTCCTAGACAGTTTATAAACAACATTTGTTTATATATGTGGACATGAGGCTTCACATTATCATTGTCAGGAATGTAGACACAAAGACCTGTGTCCAGAGTTATGTCCTAGACAGTTTATAAACAACATTTGTTTATATATGTGGACATGAGGCTTCACATTATCATTGCCAGGAATGTAGACACAAAGACCTGTGTCCAGAGTTATGTCCTAGACAGTTTATAAACAACATTTGTTTATATATGTGGACATGAGGCTTCACATTATCATTGTCAGGAATGTAGACACAAAGACCTGTGTCCAGAGTTATGTCCTAGACAGTTTATAAACAACATTTGTTTATATATGTCGACATGAGGCTTCACATTATCATTGCCAGGAATGTAGACACAAAGACCTCTGTCCAGAGTTATGTCCTAGACAGTTTATAAACAACATTTGTTTATATATGTGGACATGAGGCTTCACATTATCATTGTCAGGAATGTAGACACAAAGACCTGTGTCCAGAGTTATGTCCTAGTCAGTTTATAAACAACATTTGTTTATATATGTGGACATGAGGCTTCACATTATCATTGTCAGGAATGTAGACACAAAGACCTGTGTCCAGAGTTATGTCCGAGACAGTTTATAAACAACATTTGTTTATATATGTGGACATGAGGCTTCACATTATCATTGCCAGGAATGTAGACACAAAGACCTGTGTCCAGAGTTATGTCCTAGACAGTTTATAAACAACATTTGTTTATATATGTGGACATGAGGCTTCACATTATCATTGTCAGGAATGTAGACACAAAGACCTGTGTCCAGAGTTATGTCCTAGACAGTTTATAAACAACATTTGTTTATATATGTGGACATGAGGCTTCACATTATCATTGCCAGGAATGTAGACACAAAGACCTGTGTCCAGAGTTATGTCCTAGACAGTTTATAAACAACATTTGTTTATATATGTGGACATGAGGCTTCACATTATCATTGTCAGGAATGTAGACACAAAGACCTGTGTCCAGAGTTATGTCCGAGACAGTTTATAAACAACATTTGTTTATATATGTGGACATGAGGCTTCACATTATCATTGTCAGGAATGTAGACACAAAGACCTGTGTCCAGAGTTATGTCCGAGACAGTTTATAAACAACATTTGTTTATATATGTAGACATGAGGCTTCACATTATCATTGCCAGGAATGTAGACACAAATACCTGTGTCCAGAGTTATGTCCGAGACAGTTTATAAACAACATTTGTTTATATATGTGGACATGAGGCTTCACATTATCATTGTCAGGAATGTAGACACAAAGACCTGTGTCCAGAGTTATGTCCGGGAAAATTTATAAACAACATTTGTTTATATATGTGGACATGAGGCTTCACATTATCATTGCCAGGAATGTAGACACAAAGACCTGTGTCCAGAGTTATGTCCGAGACAGTTTATAAACAACATTTGTTTATATATGTGGACATGAGGCTTCACATTATCATTGCCAGGAATGTAGACACAAAGGCCTGTGTCCAGAGTTATGTCCGAGACAGTTTATAAACAACATTTGTTTATATATGTGGACATGAGTCTTCACATTATCATTGTCAGGAATGTAGACACAAAGACCTGTGTCCAGAGTTATGTCCTAGACAGTTTATAAACAACATTTGTTTATATATGTGGACATGAGGCTTCACATTATCATTGTCAGGAATGTAGACGCAAAGACCTGTGTCCAGAGTTATGTCTGAGACAGTTTATAAACAACATTTGTTTATATATGTGGACATGAGGCTTCACATTATCATTGTCAGGAATGTAGACACAAAGACCTGTGTCCAGAGTTATGTCCTAGACAGTTTATAAACAACATTTGTTTATATATGTGGACATGAGGCTTCACATTATCATTGCCAGGAATGTAGACACAAAGACCTGTGTCCAGAGTTATGTCCTAGACAGTTTATAAACAACATTTGTTTATATATGTGGACATGAGGCTTCACATTATCATTGTCAGGAATGTAGACACAAAGACCTGTGTCCAGAGTTATGTCCTAGACAGTTTATAAACAACATTTGTTTATATATGTGGACATGAGGCTTCACATTATCATTGTCAGGAATGTAGACACAAAGACCTGTGTCCAGAGTTATGTCCGAGACAGTTTATAAACAACATTTGTTTATATATGTAGACATGAGGCTTCACATTATCATTGCCAGGAATGTAGACACAAATACCTGTGTCCAGAGTTATGTCCGAGACAGTTTATAAACAACATTTGTTTATATATGTGGACATGAGGCTTCACATTATCATTGTCAGGAATGTAGACACAAAGACCTGTGTCCAGAGTTATGTCCGGGACAGTTTATAAACAACATTTGTTTATATATGTGGACATGAGGCTTCACATTATCATTGCCAGGAATGTAGACATAAAGACCTGTGTCCAGAGTTATGTCCGAGACAGTTTATAAACAACATTTGTTTATATATGTGGACATGAGGCTTCACATTATCATTGCCAGGAATGTAGACACAAAGGCCTGTGTCCAGAGTTATGTCCGAGACAGTTTATAAACAACATTTGTTTATATATGTGGACATGAGTCTTCACATTATCATTGTCAGGAATGTAGACACAAAGACCTGTGTCCAGAGTTATGTCCTAGACAGTTTATAAACAACATTTGTTTATATATGTGGACATGAGGCTTCACATTATCATTGTCAGGAATGTAGACACAAAGACCTGTGTCCAGAGTTATGTCTGAGACAGTTTATAAACAACATTTGTTTATATATGTGGACATGAGGCTTCACATTATCATTGTCAGGAATGTAGACACAAAGACCTGTGTCCAGAGTTATGTCCGAGACAGTTTATAAACAACATTTGTTTATATATGTGGACATGAGGCTTCACATTATCATTGTCAGGAATGTAGACACAAAGACCTGTGTCCAGAGTTATGTCCTAGACAGTTTATAAACAACATTTGTTTATATATGTGGACATGAGGCTTCACATTATCATTGTCAGGAATGTAGACACAAAGACCTGTGTCCAGAGTTATGTCCGAGACAGTTTATAAACAACATTTGTTTATATATGTGGACATGAGGCTTCACATTATCATTGTCTGGAATGTAGACACAAAGACCTGTGTCCAGAGTTATGTCCGAGACAGTTTATAAACAACATTTGTTTATATATGTGGACATGAGGCTTCACATTATCATTGTCAGGAATGTAGACACAAAGACCTGTGTCCAGAGTTATGTCCGAGACCGTTTATAAACAACATTTGTTTATATATGTGGACATGAGGCTTCACATTATCATTGCCAGGAATGTAGGCACAAAGACCTGTGTCCAGAGTTATGTCCGAGACAGTTTATAAACAACATTTGTTTATATATGTGGACATGAGGCTTCACATTATCATTGTCAGGAATGTAGACACAAAGACCTGTGTCCAGAGTTATGTCCTAGACAGTTTATAAACAACATTAGTTTATATATGTGGACATGAGGCTTCACATTATCATTGTCAGGAATGTAGACACAAAGACCTGTGTCCAGAGTTATGTCTGAGACAGTTTATAAACAACATTTGTTTATATATGTGGACATGAGGCTTCACATTATCATTGTCAGGAATGTAGACACAAAGACCTGTGTCCAGAGTTATGTCCGAGACAGTTTATAAACAACATTTGTTTATATATGTGGACATGAGGCTTCACATTATCATTGTCAGGAATGTAGACACAAAGACCTGTGTCCAGAGTTATGTCCTAGACAGTTTATAAACAACATTTGTTTATATATGTGGACATGAGGCTTCACATTATCATTGTCAGGAATGTAGACACAAAGACCTGTGTCCAGAGTTATGTCCGAGACAGTTTATAAACAACATTTGTTTATATATGTGGACATGAGGCTTCACATTATCATTGTCAGGAATGTAGACACAAAGACCTGTGTCCAGAGTTATGTCCGAGACAGTTTATAAACAACATTTGTTTATATATGTGGACATGAGGCTTCACATTATCATTGCCAGGAATGTAGGCACAAAGACCTGTGTCCAGAGTTATGTCCGAGACAGTTTATAAACAACATTTGTTTATATATGTGGACATGAGGCTTCACATTATCATTGTCAGGAATGTAGACACAAAGACATGTGTCCAGAGTTATGTCCGAGACAGTTTATAAACAACATTTGTTTATATATGTGGACATGAGGCTTCACATTATCATTGTCAGGAATGTAGGCAAAAATACCTGTGTCCAGAGTTATGTCCGAGACAGTTTATAAACAACATTTGTTTATATATGTGGACATGAGGCTTCACATTATCATTGTCAGGAATGTAGACACAAAGACCTGTGTCCAGAGTTATGTCCGAGACAGTTTATAAACAACATTTGTTTATATATGTGGACATGAGGCTTCACATTATCATTGTCAGGAATGTAGACACAAAGACCTGTGTCCAGAGTTATGTCCGAGACAGTTTATAAACAACATTTGTTTATATATGTGGACATGAGGCTTCACATTATCATTGCCAGGAATGTAGACACAAAGACCTCTGTCCAGAGTTATGTCCTCGACAGTTTATAAACAACATTTGTTTATATATGTGGACATGAGGCTTCACATTATCATTGCCAGGAATGTAGACACAAAGACCTGTGTCCAGAGTTATGTCCGAGACATTTTATAAACAACATTTGTTTATATATGTGGACATGAGGCTTCACATTATCATTGCCAGGAATGTAGACACAAAGACCTGTGTCCAGAGTTATGTCCTAGACAGTTTATAAACAACATTTGTTTATATATGTGGACATGAGGCTTCACATTATCATTGTCAGGAATGTAGACACAAAGACCTGTGTCCAGAGTTATGTCCTAGACAGTTTATAAACAACATTTGTTTATATATGTGGACATGAGGCTTCACATTATCATTGTCAGGAATGTAGACACAAAGACCTGTGTCCAGAGTTATGTCCTAGACAGTTTATAAACAACATTTGTTTATATATGTGGACATGAGGCTTCACATTATCATTGTCAGGAATGTAGACACAAAGACCTGTGTCCAGAGTTATGTCCTAGACAGTTTATAAACAACATTTGTTTATATATGTGGACATGAGGCTTCACATTATCATTGTCAGGAATGTAGACACAAAGACCTGTGTCCTGAGTTATGTCCTAAGCAGTTTATAAACAACATTTGTTTATATATGTGGACATGAGGCTTCACATTATCAATGTCAGGAATGTAGACACAAATACCTGTGTCCAGAGTAATATCCGAGACAGTTTATAAACAACATTTGTTTATATATGTGGACATGAGGCTTCACATTATCATTGTCAGGAATGTAGACACAAAGACCTGTGTCCAGAGTTATGTCCGAGACAGTTTATAAACAACATTTGTTTATATATGTGGACATGAGTCTTCACATTATCATTGTCAGGAATGTAGACACAAAGACCTGTGTCCAGAGTTATGTCCTAGACAGTTTATAAACAACATTTGTTTATATATGTGGACATGAGGCTTCACATTATCATTGCCAGGAATGTAGACACAAAGACCTGTGTCCAGAGTTACGTCCTAGACAGTTTATAAACAACATTTGTTTATATATGTGGACATGAGGCTTCACATTATCATTGTCAGGAATGTAGACACAAAGACCTGTGTCCAGAGTTATGTCCTAGACAGTTTATAAACAACATTTGTTTATATATGTGGACATGAGGCTTCACATTATCATTGTCAGGAATGTAGACACAAAGACCTGTGTCCAGAGTTATGTCCTAGATAGTTTATAAACAACATTTGTTTATATATGTGGACATGAGGCTTCACATTATCATTGCCAGGAATGTAGACACAAAGACCTGTGTCCAGAGTTATGTCCTGGACAGTTTATAAACAACATTTGTTTATATATGTGGACATGAGGCTTCACATTATCATTGCCAGGAATGTAGACACAAAGACCTGTGTCCAGAGTTATGTCCTGGACAGTTTATAAACAACATTTGTTTATATATGTGGACATGAGGCTTCACATTATCATTGTCAGGAATGTAGACACAAAGACCTGTGTCCAGAGTTATGTCCTCGACAGTTTATAAACAACATTTGTTTATATATGTGGACATGAGGCTTCACATTATCATTGCCAGGAATGTAGACACAAAGACCTGTGTCCAGAGTTATGTCCTGGACAGTTTATAAACAACATTTGTTTATATATGTGGACATGAGGCTTCACATTATCATTGCCAGGAATGTAGACACAAAGGCCTGTGTCCAGAGTTATGTCCGAGACAGTTTATAAACAACATTTGTTTATATATGTGGACATGAGTCTTCACATTATCATTGTCAGGAATGTAGACACACAGACCTGTGTCCAGAGTTATGTCCTAGACAGTTTATAAACAACATTTGTTTATATATGTGGACATGAGGCTTCACATTAGCATTGCCAGGAATGTAGACACAAAGACCTGTGTCCAGAGTTATGTCCGAGACAGTTTATAAACAGCATTTGTTTATATATGTGGACATGAGGCTTCACATTATCATTGCCAGGAATGTAGACACAAAGACCTGTGTCCAGAGTTATGTCCGAGACAGTTTATAAACAACATTTGTTTATATATGTGGATATGAGGCTTCACATTATCATTGCCAGGAATGTAGACACAAAGGCCTGTGTCCAGAGTTATGTCCGAGACAGTTTATAAACAACATTTGTTTATATATGTGGACATGAGACTTCACATTATCATTGTCAGGAATGTAGACACAAAGACCTGTGTCCAGAGTTATGTCCTAGACAGTTTATAAACAACATTTGTTTATATATGTGGACATGAGGCTTCACATTATCATTGTCAGGAATGTAGACACAAAGACCTGTGTCCAGAGTTATGTCCGAGACAGTTTATAAACAACATTTGTTTATATATGTGGACATGAGGCTTCACATTATCATTGTCAGGAATGTAGACACAAAGACCTGTGTCCAGAGTTATGTCCGAGACAGTTTATAAACAACATTTGTTTATATATGTGGACATGAGGCTTCACATTATCATTGTCAGGAATGTAGACACAAGACCTGTGTCCAGAGTTATGTCCTAGACAGTTTATAAACAACATTTGTTTATATATGTGGACATGAGGCTTCACATTATCATTGTCAGGAATGTAGACACAAAGACCTGTGTCCAGAGTTATGTCCTAGACAGTTTATAAACAACATTTGTTTATATATGTGGACATGAGGCTTCACATTATCATTGTCAGGAATGTAGACACAAAGACCTGTGTCCAGAGTTATGTCCGAGACAGTTTATAAACAACATTTGTTTATATATGTGGACATGAGGCTTCACATTATCATTGTCAGGAATGTAGACACAAAGACCTGTGTCCAGAGTTATGTCCTAGACAGTTTATAAACAACATTTGTTTATATATGTGGACATGAGGCTTCACATTATCATTGTCAGGAATGTAGACACAAAGACCTGTGTCCAGAGTTATGTCCGAGACAGTTTATAAACAACATTTGTTTATATATGTGGACATGAGGCTTCACATTATCATTGTCAGGAATGTAGACACAAAGACCTGTGTCCAGAGTTATGTCCGAGACAGTTTATAAACAACATTTGTTTATATATGTGGACATGAGGCTTCACATTATCATTGTCAGGAATGTAGACACAAAGACCTGTGTCCAGAGTTATGTCCGAGACAGTTTATAAACAACATTTGTTTATATATGTGGACATGAGGCTTCACATTATCATTGCCAGGAATGTAGGCACAAAGACCTGTGTCCAGAGTTATGTCCGAGACAGTTTATAAACAACATTTGTTTATATATGTGGACATGAGGCTTCACATTATCATTGTCAGGAATGTAGACACAAAGACCTGTGTCCAGAGTTATGTCCGAGACAGTTTATAAACAACATTTGTTTATATATGTGGACATGAGGCTTCACATTATCATTGTCAGGAATGTAGGCAAAAATACCTGTGTCCAGAGTTATGTCCGAGACAGTTTATAAACAACATTTGTTTATATATGTGGACATGAGGCTTCACATTATCATTGTCAGGAATGTAGACACAAAGACCTGTGTCCAGAGTTATGTCCTAGACAGTTTATAAACAACATTTGTTTATATATGTGGACATGAGGCTTCACATTATCATTGTCAGGAATGTAGACACAAAGACCTGTGTCCAGAGTTATGTCCGAGACAGTTTATAAACAACATTTGTTTATATATGTGGACATGAGGCTTCACATTACCATTGTCAGGAATGTAGACACAAAGACCTGTGTCCAGAGTTATGTCCGAGACAGTTTATAAACAACATTTGTTTATATATGTGGACATGAGGCTTCACATTATCATTGTCAGGAATGTAGACACAAAGACCTGTGTCCAGAGTTATGTCCGAGACAGTTTATAAACAACATTTGTTTATATATGTGGACATGAGGCTTCACATTATCATTGTCAGGAATGTAGACACAAAGACCTGTGTCCAGAGTTATGTCCGAGACAGTTTATAAACAACATTTGTTTATATATGTGGACATGAGGCTTCACATTATCATTGCCAGGAATGTAGGCACAAACACCTGTGTCCAGAGTTATGTCCGAGACAGTTTATAAACAACATTTGTTTATATATGTGGACATGAGGCTTCACATTATCATTGTCAGGAATGTAGACACAAAGACCTGTGTCCAGAGTTATGTCCGAGACAGTTTATAAACAACATTTGTTTATATATGTGGACATGAGGCTTCACATTATCATTGTCAGGAATGTAGGCAAAAATACCTGTGTCCAGAGTTATGTCCGAGACAGTTTATAATCAACATTTGTTTATATATGTGGACATGAGGCTTCACATTATCATTGTCAGGAATGTAGACACAAAGACCTGTGTCCAGAGTTATGTCCTAGACAGTTTATAAACAACATTTGTTTATATATGTGGACATGAGGCTTCACATTATCATTGTCAGGAATGTAGACACAAAGACCTGTGTCCAGAGTTATGTCCGAGACAGTTTATAAACAACATTTGTTTATATATGTGGACATGAGGCTTCACATTATCATTGTCAGGAATGTAGACACAAAGACCTGTGTCCAGAGTTATGTCCTAGACAGTTTATAAACAACATTTGTTTATATATGTGGACATGAGGCTTCACATTATCATTGCCAGGAATGTAGACACAAAGACCTGTGTCCAGAGTTATGTCCTAGACAGTTTATAAACAACATTTGTTTATATATGTGGACATGAGGCTTCACATTATCATTGCCAGGAATGTAGAAACAAAGACCTGTGTCCAGAGTTATGTCCGAGTCATTTTATAAACAACATTTGTTTATATATGTGGACATGAGGCTTCACATTATCATTGTCAGGAATGTAGACACAAAGACCTGTGTCCAGAGTTATGTCCTAGACAGTTTATAAACAACATTTGTTTATATCTGTGGACATGAGGCTTCACATTATCATTGTCAGGAATGTAGACACAAAGACCTGTGTCCAGAGTTATGTCCGAGACAGTTTATAAGCAACATTTGTTTATATATGTGGACATGAGGCTTCACATTATCATTGCCAGGAATGTAGACACGAAGACCTGTGTCCAGAGTTATGTCCTGGACAGTTTATGAACAACATTTGTTTATATATGTGGACATGAGGCTTCACATTATCATTGCCAGGAATGTAGACACAAAGACCTGTGTCCAGAGTTATGTCCTAGACAGTTTATAAACAACATTTGTTTATATATGTGGACATGAGGCTTCACATTATCATTGTCAGGAATGTAGACACAAATACCTGTGTCCAGAGTTATGTCCGAGACAGTTTATAAACAACATTTGTTTATATATGTGGACATGAGGCTTCACATTATCATTGTCAGGAATGTAGACACAAAGACCTGTATCCAGAGTTATGTCCTAGACAGTTTATAAACAACATTTGTTGATATATGTGGACATGAGGCTTCACATTATCATTGCCAGGAATGTAGACACAAAGACCTGTGTCCAGAGTTATGTCCTAAGCAGTTTATAAACAACATTTGTTTATATATGTGGACATGAGGCTTCACATTATCAATGTCAGGAATGTAGACACAAATACCTGTGTCCAGAGTTATATCCGAGACAGTTTATAAACAACATTTGTTTATATATGTGGACATGAGGCTTCACATTATCATTGTCAGGAATGTAGACACAAAGACCTGTGTCCAGAGTTATGTCCTAGACAGTTTATAAACAACATT
The DNA here is from genome assembly GCF_036365525.1 of Heterodontus francisci. NCBI lineage: Eukaryota > Metazoa > Chordata > Chondrichthyes > Heterodontiformes > Heterodontidae > Heterodontus > Heterodontus francisci. The sequence goes on along the minus strand of NW_027140130.1, from coordinate 699,496 downwards.
TGTTTATATATGTGGACATGAGGCTTCACATTATCATTGTCAGGAATGTAGACACAAAGACCTGTGTCCAGAGTTATGTCCTAGACAGTTTATAAACAACATTTGTTTATATATGTGGACATGAGGCTTCACATTATCATTGTCAGGAATGTAGACACAAAGACCTGTGTCCAGAGTTATGTCCTAGACAGTTTATAAACAACATTTGTTTATATATGTGGACATGAGGCTTCACATTATCATTGTCAGGAATGTAGACACAAAGACCTGTGTCCAGAGTTATGTCCTAGACAGTTTATAAACAACATTTGTTTATATATGTGGACATGAGGCTTCACATTATCATTGTCAGGAATGTAGACACAAAGACCTGTGTCCTGAGTTATGTCCTAAGCAGTTTATAAACAACATTTGTTTATATATGTGGACATGAGGCTTCACATTATCAATTTCAGGAATGTAGACACAAATACCTGTGTCCAGAGTTATATCCGAGACAGTTTATAAACAACATTTGTTTATATATGTGGACATGAGGCTTCACATTATCATTGTCAGGAATGTAGACACAAAGACCTGTGTCCAGAGTTATGTCCTAGACAGTTTATAAACAACATTTGTTTATATATGTGGACATGAGGCTTCACATTATCATTGTCAGGAATGTAGACACAAAGACCTGTGTCCAGAGTTATGTCCTAGACAGTTTATAAACAACATTTGTTTATATATGTGGACATGAGGCTTCACATTATCATTGTCAGGAATGTAGACACAAAGACCTGTGTCCTGAGTTATGTCCTAAGCAGTTTATAAACAACATTTGTTTATATATGTGGACATGAGGCTTCACATTATCAATGTCAGGAATGTAGACACAAATACCTGTGTCCAGAGTTATATCCGAGACAGTTTATAAACAACATTTGTTTATATATGTGGACATGAGGCTTCACATTATCATTGTCAGGAATGTAGACACAAAGACCTGTGTCCAGAGTTATGTCCGAGACAGTTTATAAACAACATTTGTTTATATATGTGGACATGAGTCTTCACATTATCATTGTCAGGAATGTAGACACAAAGACCTGTGTCCAGAGTTATGTCCTAGACAGTTTATAAACAACATTTGTTTATATATGTGGACATGAGGCTTCACATTATCATTGCCAGGAATGTAGACACAAAGACCTGTGTCCAGAGTTATGTCCGAGACATTTTATAAACAACATTTGTTTATATATGTGGACATGAGGCTTCACATTATCATTGCCAGGAATGTAGACACAAAGACCTGTGTCCAGAGTTATGTCCTAGACAGTTTATAAACAACATTTGTTTATATATGTGGACATGAGGCTTCACATTATCATTGTCAGGAATGTAGACACAAATAGCTGTGTCCAGAGTTATGTCCGAGACAGTTTATAAACAACATTTGTATATATATATGGACATGAGGCTTCACATTATCATTGTCAGGAATGTAGACACAAAGACCTGTGTCCAGAGTTATGTCCGAGACAGTTTATAAACAACATTTGTTTATATATGTGGACATGAGGCTTCACATTATCATTGCCAGGAATGTAGACACAAAGACCTGTGTCCAGAGTTATGTCCTAGACAGTTTATAAACAACATTTGTTTATATATGTGTACATGAGGCTTCACATTATCATTGTCAGGAATGTAGACACAAAGACCTGTGTCCAGAGTTATGTCCTAGACAGTTTATAAACAACATTTGTTGATATATGTGGACATGAGGCTTCACATTATCATTGCCAGGAATGTAGACACAAAGACCTGTGTCCACAGTTATGTCCTAGACAGTTTATAAACAACATTTGTTTATATATGTGGACATGAGGCTTCACATTATCATTGTCAGGAATGTAGACACAAAGACCTGTGTCCAGAGTTATGTCCTAGACAGTTTATAAACAACATTTGTTTAAATATGTGGACATGAGGCTTCACATTATCATTGTCAGGAATGTAGACACAAAGACCTGTGTCCAGAGTTATGTCCTAGACAGTTTATAAACAACATTTGTTTATATATGTGGACATGAGGCTTCACATTACCATTGTCAGGAATGTAGACACAAAGACCTGTGTCCAGAGTTATGTCCTAGACAGTTTATAAACAACATTTGTTTATATATGTGGACATGAGGCTTCACATTATCATTGTCAGGAATGTAGACACAAAGACCTGTGTCCTGAGTTATGTCCTAAGCAGTTTATAAACAACATTTGTTTATATATGTGGACATGAGGCTTCACATTATCAATGTCAGGAATGTAGACACAAATACCTGTGTCCAGAGTTATATCCGAGACAGTTTATAAACAACATTTGTTTATATATGTGGACATGAGGCTTCACATTATCATTGTCAGGAATGTAGACACAAAGACCTGTGTCCAGAGTTATGTCCGAGACAGTTTATAAACAACATTTGTTTATATATGTGGACATGAGTCTTCACATTATCATTGTCAGGAATGTAGACACAAAGACCTGTGTCCAGAGTTATGTCCTAGACAGTTTATAAACAACATTTGTTTATATATGTGGACATGAGGCTTCACATTATCATTGCCAGGAATGTAGACACAAAGACCTGTGTCCAGAGTTATGTCCTAGACAGTTTATAAACAACATTTGTTTATATATGTGGACATGAGGCTTCACATTATCATTGTCAGGAATGTAGACACAAAGACCTGTGTCCAGAGTTATGTCCTAGACAGTTTATAAACAACATTTGTTTATATATGTGGACATGAGGCTTCACATTATCATTGTCAGGAATGTAGACACAAAGACCTGTGTCCAGAGTTATGTCCGAGACAGTTTATAAACAACATTTGTTTATATATGTGGACATGAGGCTTCACATTATCATTGCCAGGAATGTAGACACAAAGACCTGTGTCCAGAGTTATGTCCTGGACAGTTTATAAACAACATTTGTTTATATATGTGGACATGAGGCTTCACATTATCATTGCCAGGAATGTAGACACAAAGACCTGTGTCCAGAGTTATGTCCTGGACAGTTTATAAACAACATTTGTTTATATATGTGGACATGAGGCTTCACATTATCATTGTCAGGAATGTAGACACAAAGACCTGTGTCCAGAGTTATGTCCGAGACAGTTTATAAACAGCATTTGTTTATATATGTGGACATGAGGCTTCACATTATCATTGCCAGGAATGTAGACACAAAGACCTGTGTCCAGAGTTATGTCCTGGACAGTTTATAAACAACATTTGTTTATATATGTGGACATGAGGCTTCACATTATCATTGCCAGGAATGTAGACACAAAGGCCTGTGTCCAGAGTTATGTCCGAGACAGTTTATAAACAACATTTGTTTATATATGTGGACATGAGTCTTCACATTATCATTGTCAGGAATGTAGACACACAGACCTGTGTCCAGAGTTATGTCCTAGACAGTTTATAAACAACATTTGTTTATATATGTGGACATGAGGCTTCACATTATCATTGTCAGGAATGTAGACACAAAGACCTGTGTCCAGAGTTATGTCCGAGACAGTTTATAAACAGCATTTGTTTATATATGTGGACATGAGGCTTCACATTATCATTGCCAGGAATGTAGACACAATGACCTGTGTCCAGAGTTATGTCCTGGACAGTTTATAAACAACATTTGTTTATATATGTGGACATGAGGCTTCACATTATCATTGCCAGGAATGTAGACACAAAGGCCTGTGTCCAGAGTTATGTCCGAGACAGTTTATAAACAACATTTGTTTATATATGTGGACATGAGTCTTCACATTATCATTGTCAGGAATGTAGACACAAAGACCTGTGTCCAGAGTTATGTCCTAGACAGTTTATAAACAACATTTGTTTATATATGTGGACATGAGGCTTCACATTATCATTGTCAGGAATGTAGACACAAAGACCTGTGTCCAGAGTTATGTCCGAGACAGTTTATAAACAAATTTGTTTATATATGTGGACATGAGGCTTCACATTATCATTGTCAGGAATGTAGACACAAAGACCTGTGTCCAGAGTTATGTCCGAGACAGTTTATAAACAACATTTGTTTATATATGTGGACATGAGGCTTCACATTATCATTGTCAGGAATGTAGACACAAAGACCTGTGTCCTGAGTTATGTCCTAAGCAGTTTATAAACAACATTTGTTTATATATGTGGACATGAGGCTTCACATTATCAATGTCAGGAATGTAGACACAAATACCTGTGTCCAGAGTTATATCCGAGACAGTTTATAAACAACATTTGTTTATATATGTGGACATGAGGCTTCACATTATCATTGTCAGGAATGTAGACACAAAGACCTGTGTCCAGAGTTATGTCCGAGACAGTTTATAAACAACATTTGTTTATATATGTGGACATGAGTCTTCACATTATCATTGTCAGGAATGTAGACACAAAGACCTGTGTCCAGAGTTATGTCCTAGACAGTTTATAAACAACATTTGTTGAGATATGTGGACATGAGGCTTCACATTATCATTGCCAGGAATGTAGACACAAAGACCTGTGTCCAGAGTTATGTCCTAGACAGTTTATAAACAACATTTGTTTATATATGTGGACATGAGGCTTCACATTATCATTGTCAGGAATGTAGACACAAAGACGTGTGTCCAGAGTTATGTCCTAGACAGTTTATAAACAACATTTGTTTATATATGTGGACATGAGGCTTCACATTATCATTGTCAGGAATGTAGACACAAACACCTGTGTCCAGAGTTATGTCCGAGACAGTTTATAAAGAACATTTGTTTATATATGTGGACATGAGGCTTCACATTATCATTGCCAGGAATGTAGACACAAAGACCTGTGTCCAGAGTTATGTCCTGGACAGTTTATAAACAACATTTGTTTATATATGTGGACATGAGGCTTCACATTATCATTGTCAGGAATGTAGACACAAAGACCTGTGTCCAGAGTTATGTCCTGGACAGTTTATAAACAACATTTGTTTATATATGTGGACATGAGGCTTCACATTATCATTGTCAGGAATGTAGACACAAAGACCTGTGTCCAGAGTTATGTCCGAGACAGTTTATAAACAGCATTTGTTTAGAAATGTGGACATGAGGCTTCACATTATCATTGCCAGGAATGTAGACACAAAGACCTGTGTCCAGAGTTATGTCCTGGACAGTTTATAAACAACATTTGTTAATATATGTGGACATGAGGCTTCACATTATCATTGCCAGGAATGTAGACACAAAGGCCTGTGTCCAGAGTTATGTCCGAGACAGTTTATAAACAACATTTGTTTATATATGTGGACATGAGTCTTCACATTATCATTGTCAGGAATGTAGACACACAGACCTGTGTCCAGAGTTATGTCCTAGACAGTTTATAAACAACATTTGTTTATATATGTGGACATGAGGCTTCACATTATCATTGTCAGGAATGTAGACACAAAGACCTGTGTCCAGAGTTATGTCCGAGACAGTTTATAAACAGCATTTGTTTATATATGTGGACATGAGGCTTCACATTATCATTGCCAGGAATGTAGACACAAAGACCTGTGTCCAGAGTTATGTCCTGGACAGTTTATAAACAACATTTGTTTATATATGTGGACATGAGGCTTCACATTATCATTGCCAGGAATGTAGACACAAAGGCCTGTGTCCAGAGTTATGTCCGAGACAGTTTATAAACAACATTTGTTTATATATGTGGACATGAGGCTTCACATTATCATTGCCAGGAATGTAGACACAAAGACCTGTGTCCAGAGTTATGTCCTAGACAGTTTATAAACAACATTTGTTTATATATGTGGACATGAGGCTTCACATTATCATTGTCAGGAATGTAGACACAAAGACCTGTGTCCAGAGTTATGTCCTAGACAGTTTATAAACAACATTTGTTGATATATGTGGACATGAGGCTTCACATTATCATTGCCAGGAATGTAGACACAAAGACCTGTGTCCACAGTTATGTCCTAGACAGTTTATAAACAACATTTGTTTATATATGTGGACATGAGGCTTCACATTATCATTGTCAGGAATGTAGACACAAAGACCTGTGTCCAGAGTTATGTCCTAGACAGTTTATAAACAACATTTGTTTAAATATGTGGACATGAGGCTTCACATTATCATTGTCAGGAATGTAGACACAAAGACCTGTGTCCAGAGTTATGTCCTAGACAGTTTATAAACAACATTTGTTTATATATGTGGACATGAGGCTTCACATTATCATTGTCAGGAATGTAGACACAAAGACCTGTGTCCAGAGTTATGTCCTAGACAGTTTATAAACAACATTTGTTTATATATGTGGACATGAGGCTTCACATTATCATTGTCAGGAATGTAGACACAAAGACCTGTGTCCTGAGTTATGTCCTAAGCAGTTTATAAACAACATTTGTTTATATATGTGGACATGAGGCTTCACATTATCAATGTCAGGAATGTAGACACAAATACCTGTGTCCAGAGTTATATCCGAGACAGTTTATAAACAACATTTGTTTATATATGTGGACATGAGGCTTCACATTATCATTGTCAGGAATGTAGACACAAAGACCTGTGTCCAGAGTTATGTCCGAGACAGTTTATAAACAACATTTGTTTATATATGTGGACATGAGTCTTCACATTATCATTGTCAGGAATGTAGACACAAAGACCTGTGTCCAGAGTTATGTCCTAGACAGTTTATAAACAACATTTGTTTATATATGTGGACATGAGGCTTCACATTATCATTGCCAGGAATGTAGACACAAAGACCTGTGTCCAGAGTTATGTCCTAGACAGTTTATAAACAACATTTGTTTATATATGTGGACATGAGGCTTCACATTATCATTGTCAGGAATGTAGACACAAAGACCTGTGTCCAGAGTTATGTCCTAGACAGTTTATAAACAACATTTGTTTATATATGTGGACATGAGGCTTCACATTATCATTGTCAGGAATGTAGACACAAAGACCTGTGTCCAGAGTTATGTCCGAGACAGTTTATAAACAACATTTGTTTATATATGTGGACATGAGGCTTCACATTATCATTGCCAGGAATGTAGACACAAAGACCTGTGTCCAGAGTTATGTCCTGGACAGTTTATAAACAACATTTGTTTATATATGTGGACATGAGGCTTCACATTATCATTGCCAGGAATGTAGACACAAAGACCTGTGTCCAGAGTTATGTCCTGGACAGTTTATAAACAACATTTGTTTATATATGTGGACATGAGGCTTCACATTATCATTGTCAGGAATGTAGACACAAAGACCTGTGTCCAGAGTTATGTCCGAGACAGTTTATAAACAGCATTTGTTTATATATGTGGACATGAGGCTTCACATTATCATTGCCAGGAATGTAGACACAAAGACCTGTGTCCAGAGTTATGTCCTGGACAGTTTATAAACAACATTTGTTTATATATGTGGACATGAGGCTTCACATTATCATTGCCAGGAATGTAGACACAAAGGCCTGTGTCCAGAGTTATGTCCGAGACAGTTTATAAACAACATTTGTTTATATATGTGGACATGAGTCTTCACATTATCATTGTCAGGAATGTAGACACACAGACCTGTGTCCAGAGTTATGTCCTAGACAGTTTATAAACAACATTTGTTTATATATGTGGACATGAGGCTTCACATTATCATTGTCAGGAATGTAGACACAAAGACCTGTGTCCAGAGTTATGTCCGAGACAGTTTATAAACAGCATTTGTTTATATATGTGGACATGAGGCTTCACATTATCATTGCCAGGAATGTAGACACAATGACCTGTGTCCAGAGTTATGTCCTGGACAGTTTATAAACAACATTTGTTTATATATGTGGACATGAGGCTTCACATTATCATTGCCAGGAATGTAGACACAAAGGCCTGTGTCCAGAGTTATGTCCGAGACAGTTTATAAACAACATTTGTTTATATATGTGGACATGAGTCTTCACATTATCATTGTCAGGAATGTAGACACAAAGACCTGTGTCCAGAGTTATGTCCTAGACAGTTTATAAACAACATTTGTTTATATATGTGGACATGAGGCTTCACATTATCATTGTCAGGAATGTAGACACAAAGACCTGTGTCCAGAGTTATGTCCGAGACAGTTTATAAACAAATTTGTTTATATATGTGGACATGAGGCTTCACATTATCATTGTCAGGAATGTAGACACAAAGACCTGTGTCCAGAGTTATGTCCGAGACAGTTTATAAACAACATTTGTTTATATATGTGGACATGAGGCTTCACATTATCATTGTCAGGAATGTAGACACAAAGACCTGTGTCCTGAGTTATGTCCTAAGCAGTTTATAAACAACATTTGTTTATATATGTGGACATGAGGCTTCACATTATCATTGTCAGGAATGTAGACACAAAGACCTGTGTCCAGAGTTATGTCCGAGACAGTTTATAAACAACATTTGTTTATATATGTGGACATGAGTCTTCACATTATCATTGTCAGGAATGTAGACACAAAGACCTGTGTCCAGAGTTATGTCCTAGACAGTTTATAAACAACATTTGTTGAGATATGTGGACATGAGGCTTCACATTATCATTGCCAGGAATGTAGACACAAAGACCTGTGTCCAGAGTTATGTCCTAGACAGTTTATAAACAACATTTGTTTATATATGTGGACATATGGCTTCACATTATCATTGTCAGGAATGTAGACACAAAGACCTGTGTCCAGAGTTATGTCCTAGACAGTTTATAAACAACATTTGTTTATATATGTGGACATGAGGCTTCACATTATCATTGTCAGGAATGTAGACACAAAGACCTGTGTCCAGAGTTATGTCCGAGACAGTTTATAAACAACATTTGTTTATATATGTGGACATGAGGCTTCACATTATCATTGCCAGGAATGTAGACACAAAGACCTGTGTCCAGAGTTATGTCCTGGACAGTTTATAAACAACATTTGTTTATATATGTGGACATGAGGCTTCACATTATCATTGTCAGGAATGTAGACACAAAGACCTGTGTCCAGAGTTATGTCCTGGACAGTTTATAAACAACATTTGTTTATATATGTGGACATGAGGGTTCACATTATCATTGCCAGGAATGTAGACACAAAGACCTGTGTCCAGAGTTATGTCCGAGACAGTTTATAAACAGCATTTGTTTAGAAATGTGGACATGAGGCTTCACATTATCATTGCCAGGAATGTAGACACAAAGACCTGTGTCCAGAGTTATGTCCTGGACAGTTTATAAACAACATTTGTTTATATATGTGGACATGAGGCTTCACATTATCATTGCCAGGAATGTAGACACAAAGGCCTGTGTCCAGAGTTATGTCCGAGACAGTTTATAAACAACATTTGTTTATATATGTGGACATGAGTCTTCACATTATCATTGTCAGGAATGTAGACACACAGACCTGTGTCCAGAGTTATGTCCTAGACAGTTTATAAACCACATTTGTTTATATATGTGGACATGAGGCTTCACATTATCATTGTCAGGAATGTAGACACAAAGACCTGTGTCCAGAGTTATGTCCGAGACAGTTTATAAACAGCATTTGTTTATATATGTGGACATGAGGCTTCACATTATCATTGCCAGGAATGTAGACACAAAGACCTGTGTCCAGAGTTATGTCCTGGACAGTTTATAAACAACATTTGTTTATATATGTGGACATGAGGCTTCACATTATCATTGCCAGGAATGTAGACACAAAGGCCTGTGTCCAGAGTTATGTCCGAGACAGTTTATAAACAACATTTGTTTATATATGTGGACATGAGTCTTCACATTATCATTGTCAGGAATGTAGACACAAAGACCTGTGTCCAGAGTTATGTCCTCGACAGTTTATAAACAACATTTGTTTATATATGTGGACATGAGGCTTCACATTATCATTGTCAGGAATGTAGACACAAAGACCTGTGTCCAGAGTTATGTCCGAGACAGTTTATAAACAAATTTGTTTATATATGTGGACATGAGGCTTCACATTTTCATTGTCAGGAATGTAGACACAAAGACCTGTGTCCAGAGTTATGTCCGAGACAGTTTATAAACAACATTTGTTTATATATGTGGACATGAGGCTTCACATTATCATTGTCAGGAATGTAGACACAAAGACCTGTGTCCAGAGTTATGTCCGAGACAGTTTATAAACAACATTTGTTTATATATGTGGACATGAGGCTTCACATTATCATTGTCAGGAATGTTGACACAAAGACCTGTGTCCAGAGTTATGTCCGAGACAGTTTATAAACAACATTTGTTTAGATATGTGGACATGAGGCTTCACATTATCATTGCCAGGAATGTAGGCACAAAGACCTGTGTCCAGAGTTATGTCCGAGACAGTTTATAAACAACATTTGTTTATATATGTGGACATGAGGCTTCACATTATCATTGTCAGGAATGTAGACACAAAGACCTGTGTCCAGAGTTATGTCCGAGACAGTTTATAAACAACATTTGTTTATATATGTGGACATGAGGCTTCACATTATCATTGTCAGGAATGTAGGCAAAAATACCTGTGTCCAGAGTTATGTCCGAGACAGTTTATAAACAACATTTGTTTATATATGTGGACATGAGGCTTCACATTATCATTGTCAGGAATGTAGACACAAAGACCTGTGCCCAGAGTTATGTCCTAGACAGTTTATAAACAACATTTGTTTATATATGTGGACATGAGGCTTCACATTATCATTGTCAGGAATGTAGACACAAAGACCTTTGTCCAGAGTTATGTCCGAGACAGTTTATAAACAACATTTGTTTATATATGTGGACATGAGGCTTCACATTATCATTGTCAGGAATGTAGACACAAAGACCTGTGTCCAGAGTTATGTCCGAGACAGTTTATAAACAACATTTGTTTATATATGTGGACATGAGTCTTCACATTATCATTGTCAGGAATGTAGACACAAAGACCTGTGTCCAGAGTTATGTCCTAGACTGTTTATAAACAACATTTGTTTATATATGTGGACATGAGGCTTCACATTATCATTGCCAGGAATGTAGACACAAAGACCTGTGTCCAGAGTTATGTCCTAGACAGTTTATAAACAACATTTGTTTATATATGTGGACATGAGGCTTCACATTATCATTGTCAGGTATGTAGACACAAAGACCTGTGTCCAGAGTTATGTCCTAGACAGTTTATAAACAACATTTGTTTATATATGTGGACATGAGGCTTCACATTATCATTGTCAGGAATGTAGACACAAAGACCTGAGTCCAGAGTTATGTCCGAGACAGTTTATAAACAACATTTGTTTATATATGTGGACATGAGGCTTCACATTATCATTGTCAGGAATGTAGACACAAAGACCTGTGTCCAGAGTTATGACCTGGACAGTTTATAAACAACATTTGTTTATATATGTGGACATGAGGCTTCACATTATCATTGCCAGGAATGTAGACACAAAGACCTGTGTCCAGAGTTATGTCCTGGACAGTTTATAAACAACATTTGTTTATATATGTGGACATGAGGCTTCACATTATCATTGTCAGGAATGTCGACACAAAGACCTGTGTCCAGAGTTATGTCCGAGACAGTTTATAAACAACATTTGTTTATATATGTGGACATGAGGCTTCACATTATCATTGCCAGGAATGTAGACACAAAGACCTGTGTCCAGAGTTATGTCCTGGACAGTTTATAAACAACATTTGTTTATATATGTGGACATGAGGCTTCACATTATCATTGCCAGGAATGTAGACACAAAGGCCTGTGTCCAGAGTTATGTCCGAGACAGTTTATAAACAACATTTGTTTATATATGTGGACATGAGTCTTCACATTATCATTGTCAGGAATGTAGACACACAGACCTGTGTCCAGAGTTATGTCCTAGACAGTTTATAAACAACATTTGTTTATATATGTGGACATGAGGCTTCACATTATCATTGTCAGGAATGTAGACACAAAGACCTGTGTCCAGAGTTATGTCCGAGACAGTTTATAAACAGCATTTGTTTATATATGTGGACATGAGGCTTCACATTATCATTGCCAGGAATGTAGACACAAAGACCTGTGTCCAGAGTTATGTCCTGGACAGTTTATAAACAACATTTGTTTATATATGTGGACATGAGGCTTCACATTATCATTGCCAGGAATGTAGACACAAAGGCCTGTGTCCAGAGTTATGTCCGAGACAGTTTATAAACAACATTTGTTTATATATGTGGACATGAGTCTTCACATTATCATTGTCAGGAATGTAGACACAAAGACCTGTGTCCAGAGTTATGTCCTAGACAGTTTATAAACAACATTTGTTTATATATGTGGACATGAGGCTTCACATTATCATTGTCAGGAATGTAGACACAAAGACCTGTGTCCAGAGTCATGTCCGAGACAGTTTATAAACAAATTTGTTTATATATGTGGACATGAGGCTTCACATTATCATTGTCAGGAATGTAGACACAAAGACCTGTGTCCAGAGTTATGTCCGAGACAGTTTATAAACAACATTTGTTTATATATGTGGACATGAGGCTTCACATTATCATTGTCAGGAATGTAGACACAAAGACCTGTGTCCAGAGTTATGTCCTAGACAGTTTATAAACAACATTTGTTTATATATGTGGACATGAGGCTTCACATTATCATTGCCAGGAATGTAGACACAAAGACCTGTGTCCAGAGTTATGTCCGAGACAGTTTATAAACAACATTTGTTTATATATGTGGACATGAGGCTTCACATTATCATTGTCAGGAATGTAGACACAAAGACCTGTGTCCAGAGTTATGTCCGAGACAGTTTATAAACAACATTTGTTTATATATGTGGACATGAGGCTTCACATTATCATTGCCAGGAATGTAGGCACAAAGACCTGTGTCCAGAGTTATGTCCGAGACAGTTTATAAACAACATTTGTTTATATATGTGGACATGAGGCTTCACATTATCATTGTCAGGAATGTAGACACAAAGACCTGTGTCCAGAGTTATGTCCGAGACAGTTTATAAACAACATTTGTTTATATATGTGGACATGAGGCTTCACATTATCATTGTCAGGAATGTAGGCAAAAATACCTGTGTCCAGAGTTATGTCCGAGACAGTTTATAAACAACATTTGTTTATATATGTGGACATGAGGCTTCACATTATCATTGTCAGGAATGTAGACACAAAGACCTGTGTCCAGAGTTATGTCCTAGACAGTTTATAAACAACATTTGTTTATATATGTGGACATGAGGCTTCACATTATCATTGTCAGGAATGTAGACACAAAGACCTGTGTCCAGAGTTATGTCCGAGACAGTTTATAAACAACATTTGTTTATATATGTGGACATGAGGCTTCACATTATCATTGCCAGGAATGTAGACACAAAGACCTCTGTCCAGAGTTATGTCCTAGACAGTTTATAAACAACATTTGTTTATATATGTGGACATGAGGCTTCACATTATCATTGCCAGGAATGTAGACACAAAGACCTGTGTCCAGAGTTATGTCCGAGACATTTTATAAACAACATTTGTTTATATATGTGGACATGAGGCTTCACATTATCATTGTCAGGAATGTAGACACAAAGACCTGTGTCCAGTGTTATGTCCTAGACAGTTTATAAACAACATTTGTTTATATCTGTGGACATGAGGCTTCACATTATCATTGTCAGGAATGTAGACACAAAGACCTGTGTCCAGAGTTATGGCCGAGACAGTTTATAAACAACATTTGTTTATATATGTGGACATGAGGCTTCACATTATCATTGCCAGGAATGTAGACACGAAGACCTGTGTCCAGAGTTATGTCCTGGACAGTTTATGAACAACATTTGTTTATATATGTGGACATGAGGCTTCACATTATCATTGCCAGGAATGTAGACACAAAGACCTGTGTCCAGAGTTATGTCCTAGACAGTTTATAAACAACATTTGTTTATATATGTGGTCATGAGGCTTCACATTATCATTGTCAGGAATGTAGACACAAATACCTGTGTCCAGAGTTATGTCCGAGACAGTTTATAAACAACATTTGTTTATATATGTGGACATGAGGCTTCACATTATCATTGTCAGGAATGTAGACACAAAGACCTGTGTCCAGAGTTATGTCCGAGACAGTTTATAAACAACATTTGTTTATATATGTGGACATGAGGCTTCACATTATCATTGCCAGGAATGTAGACACAAAGACCTGAGTCCAGAGTTATGTCCTAGACAGTTTATAAACAACATTTGTTTATATATGTGGACATGAGGCTTCACATTATCATTGTCAGGAATGTAGACACAAAGACCTGTATCCAGAATTATGTCCTAGACAGTTTATAAACAACATTTGTTGATATATGTGGACATGAGGCTTCACATTATCATTGCCAGGAATGTAGACACAAAGACCTGTGTCCAGAGTTATGTCCTAGACAGTTTATAAACAACATTTGTTTATATATGTGGACATGAGGCTTCACATTATCATTGTCAGGAATGTAGACACAAAGACCTGTGTCCAGAGTTATGTCCTAGACAGTTTATAAACAACATTTGTTTATATATGTGGACATGAGGCTTCACATTATCATTGTTAGGAATGTAGACACAAAGACCTGTGTCCAGAGTTATGTCCTAGACAGTTTATAAACAACATTTGTTTATATATGTGGACATGAGGCTTCACATTATCATTGTCAGGAATGTAGACACAAAGACCTGTGTCCAGAGTTATGTCCTAGACAGTTTATAAACAACATTTGTTTATATATGTGGACATGAGGCTTCACATTATCATTGTCAGGAATGTAGACACAAAGACCTGTGTCCTGAGTTATGTCCTAAGCAGTTTATAAACAACATTTGTTTATATATGTGGACATGAGGCTTCACATTATCAATGTCAGGAATGTAGACACAAATACCTGTGTCCAGAGTTATATCCGAGACAGTTTATAAAAAACATTTGTTTATATATGTGGACATGAGGCTTCACATTATCATTGTCAGGAATGTAGACACAAAGACCTGTGTCCAGAGTTATGTCCGAGACAGTTTATAAACAGCATTTGTTTAGAAATGTGGACATGAGGCTTCACATTATCATTGCCAGGAATGTAGACACAAAGACCTGTGTCCAGAGTTATGTCCTGGACAGTTTATAAACAACATTTGTTTATATATGTGGACATGAGGCTTCACATTATCATTGTCAGGAATGTAGACACAAAGACCTGTGTCCAGAGTTATGTCCTAGACAGTTTATAAACAACATTTGTTTATATATGTGGACATGAGGCTTCACATTATCATTGTCAGGAATGTAGACACAAAGACCTGTGTCCAGAGTTATGTCCGAGACAGTTTATAAACAACATTTGTTTATATATGTGGACATGAGGCTTCACATTATCATTGCCAGGAATGTAGACACAAAGACCTCTGTCCAGAGTTATGTCCTAGACAGTTTATAAACAACATTTGTTTATATATGTGGACATGAGGCTTCACATTATCATTGCCAGGAATGTAGACACAAAGACCTGTGTCCAGAGTTATGTCCGAGACATTTTATAAACAACATTTGTTTATATATGTGGACATGAGGCTTCACATTATCATTGTCAGGAATGTAGACACAAAGACCTGTGTCCAGAGTTATGTCCTAGACAGTTTATAAACAACATTTGTTTATATCTGTGGACATGAGGCTTCACATTATCATTGTCAGGAATGTAGACACAAAGACCTGTGTCCAGAGTTATGGCCGAGACAGTTTATAAACAACATTTGTTTATATATGTGGACATGAGGCTTCACATTATCATTGCCAGGAATGTAGACACGAAGACCTGTGTCCAGAGTTATGTCCTGGACAGTTTATGAACAACATTTGTTTATATATGTGGACATGAGGCTTCACATTATCATTGCCAGGAATGTAGACACAAAGACCTGTGTCCAGAGTTATGTCCTAGACAGTTTATAAACAACATTTGTTTATATATGTGGTCATGAGGCTTCACATTATCATTGTCAGGAATGTAGACACAAATACCTGTGTCCAGAGTTATGTCCGAGACAGTTTATAAACAACATTTGTTTATATATGTGGACATGAGGCTTCACATTATCATTGTCAGGAATGTAGACACAAAGACCTGTGTCCAGAGTTATGTCCGAGACAGTTTATAAACAACATTTGTTTATATATGTGGACATGAGGCTTCACATTATCATTGCCAGGAATGTAGACACAAAGACCTGTGTCCAGAGTTATGTCCTAGACAGTTTATAAACAACATTTGTTTATATATGTGGACATGAGGCTTCACATTATCATTGTCAGGAATGTAGACACAAAGACCTGTATCCAGAGTTATGTCCTAGACAGTTTATAAACAACATTTGTTTATATATGTGGACATGAGGCTTCACATTATCATTGTCAGGAATGTAGACACAAAGACCTGTGTCCAGAGTTATGTCCTAGACAGTTTATAAACAACATTTGTTTATATATGTGGACATGAGGCTTCACATTATCATTGTCAGGAATGTAGACACAAAGACCTGTGTCCAGAGTTATGTCCTAGACAGTTTATAAACAACATTTGTTTATATATGTGGACATGAGGCTTCACATTATCATTGTCAGGAATGTAGACACAAAGACCTGTGTCCAGAGTTATGTCCTAGACAGTTTATAAACAACATTTGTTTATATATGTGGACATGAGGCTTCACATTATCATTGTCAGGAATGTAGACACAAAGACCTGTGTCCTGAGTTATGTCCTAAGCAGTTTATAAACAACATTTGTTTATATATGTGGACATGAGGCTTCACATTATCAATGTCAGGAATGTAGACACAAATACCTGTGTCCAGAGTTATATCCGAGACAGTTTATAAACAACATTTGTTTATATATGTGGACATGAGGCTTCACATTATCATTGTCAGGAATGTAGACACAAAGACCTGTGTCCAGAGTTATGTCCTAGACAGTTTATAAACAACATTTGTTTATATATGTGGACATGAGGCTTCACATTATCATTGTCAGGAATGTAGACACAAAGACCTGTGTCCTGAGTTATGTCCTAAGCAGTTTATAAACAACATTTGTTTATATATGTGGACATGAGGCTTCACATTATCAATGTCAGGAATGTAGACACAAATACCTGTGTCCAGAGTTATATCCGAGACAGTTTATAAACAACATTTGTTTATATATGTGGACATGAGGCTTCACATTATCATTGTCAGGAATGTAGACACAAAGACCTGTGTCCAGAGTTATGTCCGAGACAGTTTATAAACAACATTTGTTTATATATGTGGACATGAGTCTTCACATTATCATTGTCAGGAATGTAGACACAAAGACCTGTGTCCAGAGTTATGTCCTAGACAGTTTATAAACAACATTTGTTTATATATGTGGACATGAGGCTTCACATTATCATTGCCAGGAATGTAGACACAAAGACCTGTGTCCAGAGTTATGTCCTAGACAGTTTATAAACAACATTTGTTTATATATGTGGACATGAGGCTTCACATTATCATTGTCAGGAATGTAGACACAAAGACCTGTGTCCAGAGTTATGTCCTAGACAGTTTATAAACAACATTTGTTTATATATGTGGACATGAGGCTTCACATTATCATTGTCAGGAATGTAGACACAAAGACCTGTGTCCAGAGTTATGTCCGAGACAGTTTATAAACAACATTTGTTTATATATGTGGACATGAGGCTTCACATTATCATTGCCAGGAATGTAGACACAAAGACCTGTGTCCAGAGTTATGTCCTGGACAGTTTATAAACAACATTTGTTTATATATGTGGACATGAGGCTTCACATTATCATTGCCAGGAATGTAGACACAAAGACCTGTGTCCAGAGTTATGTCCTGGACAGTTTATAAACAACATTTGTTTATATATGTGGACATGAGGCTTCACATTATCATTGCCAGGAATGTAGACACAAAGACATGTGTCCAGAGTTATGTCCTGGACAGTTTATAAACAACATTTGTTTATATATGTGGACATGAGGCTTCACAATATCATTGCCAGGAATGTAGACACAAATACCTGTGTCCAGAGTTATGTCCTAGACAGTTTATAAACAACATTTGTTTATATATGTGGACATGAGGCTTCACATTATCATTGCCAGGAATGTAGACACAAATACCTGTGTCCAGAGTTATGTCCTAGACAGTTTATAAACAACATTTGTTTATATATGTGGACATGAGGCTTCACATTATCATTGCCAGGAATGTAGACACAAAGACCTGTGTCCAGTGTTATGTCCGAGACAGTTTATAAACAACATTTGTTTATATATGTGGACATGAGGCTTCACATTAGCATTGCCAGGAATGTAGACACAAAGACCTGTATCCAGAGATATGTCCTAGACAGTTCATAAACAACATTTGTTTATATATGTGGACATGAGGCTTCACATTATCATTGCCAGGAATGTAGACACAAAGACCTGTGTCCAGAGTTATGTCCGAGACAGTTTATTAACAACATTTGTTTATATATGTGGACATGAGGCTTCACATTATCATTGTCAGGAATGTTGACACAAAGACCTGTGTCCAGAGTTATGTCCTAGACAGTTTATAAACAACATTTGTTTATATATGTGGACATGAGGCTTCACATTATCATTGCCAAGAATGTAGACACAAAGACCTGTGTCCAGAGTTATGTCCCAGACAGTTTATAAACAACATTTGTTTATATATGTGGACATGAGGCTTCACATTATCATTGTCAGGAATGTTGACACAAAGACCTGTGTCCAGAGTTATGTCCGAGACAGTTTATAAACAACATTTGTTTATATATGTGGACATGAGGCTTCACATTATCATTGCCAAGAATGTGGACACAAAGACCTGTGTCCAGAGTTATGTCCGAGACAGTTTATAAACAACATTTGTTTATATATGTGGACATGAGGCTTCACATTATCATTGTCAGGAATGTAGACACAAAGACCTGTGTCCAGAGTTATGTCCGAGACAGTTTATAAACAACATTTGTTTATATATGTGGACATGAGGCGTCACATTATCATTGTCAGGAATGTAGACACAAAGACCTGTGTCCAGAGTTATGTCCGAGACAGTTTATAAACAACATTTGTTTATATATGTGGACATGAGGCTTCACATTATCATTGCCAGGAATGTAGACACAATGACCTGTGTCCAGAGTTATGTCCTAGACAGTTTATAAACAACATTTGTTTATATATGTGGACATGAGGCTTCACATTATCATTGTCAGGAATGTAGACACAAAGACCTGTGTCCAGAGTTATGTCCGAGACAGTTTATAAACAACATTTGTTTATATATGTGGACATGAGGCTCCACATTATCATTGTCAGGAATGTAAACACAAAGACCTGTGTCCAGAGTTATGTCCGAGACAGTTTATAAACAACATTTGTTTATATATGTGGACATGAGGCTTCACATTATCATTGCCAGGAATGTAGACACAAAGACCTGTGTCCAGAGTTATGTCCTGGACAGTTTATAAACAACATTTGTTTATATATGTGGACATGAGGCTTCACATTATCATTGCCAGGAATTTAGACACAAAGACCTGTGTCCAGAGTTATGTCCTGGACAGTTTATAAACAACATTTGTTTATATATGTGGACATGAGGCTTCACATTATCATTGCCAGGAATGCAGACACAAAGACCTGTGTCCAGAGTTATGTCCTGGACAGTTTATAAACAACATTTGTTTATATATGTGGACATGAGGCTTCACAATATCATTGCCAGGAATGTAGACACAAATACCTGTGTCCAGAGTTATGTCCTAGACAGTTTATAAACAACATTTGTTTATATATGTGGACATGAGGCTTCACATTATCATTGCCAGGAATGTAGACACAAAGACCTGTGTCCAGAGTTATGTCCTAGACAGTTTATAAACAACATTTGTTTATATATGTGGACATGAGGCTTCACATTATCATTGCCAGGAATGTAGACACAAAGACCTGTGTTCAGTGTTATGTCCGAGACAGTTTATAAACAACATTTGTTTATATATGTGGACATGAGGCTTCACATTAGCATTGCCAGGAATGTAGACACAAAGACCTGTGTCCAGAGTTATGTCCTAGACAGTTTATAAACAACATTTGTTTATATATGTGGACATGAGGCTTCACATTATCATTGCCAGGAATGTAGACACAAAGACCTGTGTCCAGAGTTATGTCCGAGACAGTTTAATAACAACATTTTTTTATATATGTGGACATGAGGCTTCACATTATCATTGTCAGGAATGTTGACACAAAGACCTGTGTCCAGAGTTATGTCCTAGACAGTTTATAAACAACATTTGTTTATATATGTGGACATGAGGCTTCACATTATCATTGCCAAGAATGTAGACACAAAGACCTGTGTCCAGAGTTATGTCCCAGACAGTTTATAAACAACATTTGTTTATATATGTGGACATGAGGCTTCACATTATCATTGTCAGGAATGTTGACACAAAGACCAGTGTCCAGAGTTATGTCCGAGACAGTTTATAAACAACATTTGTTTATATATGTGGACATGAGGCTTCACATTATCATTGCCAAGAATGTAGACACAAAGACCTGTGTCCAGAGTTATGTCCGAGACAGTTTATAAACAACATTTGTTTATATATGTGGACATGAGGCTTCACATTATCATTGTCAGGAATGTAGACACAAAGACCTGTGTCCAGAGTTATGTCCGAGACAGTTTATAAACAACATTTGTTTATATATGTGGACATGAGGCGTCACATTATCATTGTTAGGAATGTAGACACAAAGACCTGTGTCCAGAGTTATGTCCTCGACAGTTTATAAACAACATTTGTTTATATATGTGGACATGAGGCTTCACATTATCATTGTCAGGAATGTAGACACAAAGACCTGTGCCCAGAGTTATGTCCTAGACAGTTTATAAACAACATTTGTTTATATATGTGGACATGAGGCTTCACATTATCATTGCCAGGAATGTAGACACAAAGACCTGTGTCCAGAGTTATGTCCGAGACAGTTTATAAACAACATTTGTTTATATATGTGGACATGAGGCTTCACATTATCATTGTCAGGAATGTAGACACAAAGACCTGTGTCCAGAGTTATGTCCTGGAAAGTTTATAAACAACATTTGTTTATATATGTGGACATGAGGCTTCACATTATCATTGCCAGGAATGTAGACACAAAGACCTGTGTCCAGAGTTATGTCCTAGACAGTTAATAAACAACATTTGTTTATATATGTGGACATGAGGCTTCACATTATCATTGTCAGGAATGTAGACACAAAGACCTGTGTCCAGAGTTATGTCCGAGACAGTTTATAAACAACATTTGTTTATATATGTGGACATGAGGCTTCACATTATCATTGCCAGGAATGTAGACACAAAGACCTGTGTCCAGAGTTATGTCCGAGACAGTTTATAAACAACATTTGTTTATATATGTGGACATGAGGCTTCACATTATCATTGTCAGGAATGTAGACACAAAGACCTGTGTCCAGAGTTATGTCCGAGACAGTTTATAAACAACATTTGTTTATATATGTGGACATGAGGCTTCACATTATCATTGTCAGGAATGTAGACACAAAGACCTGTGTCCAGAGTTATGTCCGAGACAGTTTATAAACAACATTTGTTTATATATGTGGACATGAGGCTTCACATTATCATTGTCAGGAATGTAGACACAAAGACCTGTGTCCAGAGTTATGTCCTGGACAGTTTATAAACAACATTTCTTTATATTTGTGGACATGAGGCTTCACATTATCATTGTCAGGAATGTAGACACAAAGACCTGTGTCCAGAGTTATGTCTGAGACAGTTTATAAACAACATTTGTTTATATATGTGGACATGAGGCTTCACATTATCATTGTCAGGAATGTAGACACAAAGACCTGTGTCCAGAGTTATGTCCGAGACAGTTTATAAACAACATTTGTTTATATATGTGGACATGAGGCTTCACATTATCATTGTCAGGAATGTAGACACAAAGGCCTGAGTCCAGAGTTATGTCCGAGACAGTTTATAAACAACATTTGTTTATATATGTGGACATGAGGCTTCACATTATCATTGTCAGGAATGTAGTCACAAAGACCTCTGTCCAGAGTTATGTCCGAGACAGTTTATAAACAACATTTGTTTATATATGTGGACATGAGGCTTCACATTATCATTGTCAGGAATGTAGACACAAAGACCTGTGTCCAGAGTTATGTCCTGGACAGTTTATAAACAACATTTGTTTATATATGTGGACATGAGGCTTCACATTATCATTGCCAGGAGTGTAGACACAAAGACCTGTGACCGGAGTTATGTCCTGGACAGTTTATAAACAACATTTGTTTATATATGTGGACATGAGGCTTCACATTATCATTGCCAGGAATGTGGACACAAAGACCTGTGTCCAGAGTTATGTCCTAGACTGTTTATAAACAACATTTGTTTATATATGTGGACATGAGGCTTCACATTATCATTGTCAGGAATGTAGACACAAAGACCTGTGTCCAGAGTTATGTCCTGGACAGTTTATGAACAACATTTGTTTATATATGTGGACATGAGGCTTCACATTATCATTGCCAGGAATGTAGGCACAAATACTTGTGTCCAGAGTTATGTCCTAGACAGTTTATAAACAACATTTGTTTATATATGTGGACATGAGGCTTCACATTATCATTGTCAGGAATGTAGACACAAAGACCTGTGTCCAGAGTTATGTCCGAGACAGTTTATAAACAACATTTGTTTATATATGTGGACATGAGGCTTCACATTATCATTGTCAGGAATGTAGACACAAAGACCTGTGTCCAGAGTTATGTCCGAGACAGTTTAAAAACAACATTTGTTTATATATGTGGACATGAGGCTTCACATTATCATTGTCAGGAATGTAGACACAAAGACCTGTGTCCAGAGTTATGTCCTAGACAGTTTATAAACAACATTTGTTTATATATGTGGACATGAGGCTTCACATTATCATTGTCAGGAATGTAGACACAAAGACCTGTTTCCAGAGTTATGTCCTGGACAGTTTATAAACAACATTTGTTTATATATGTGGACATGAGGCTTCACATTATCATTGCCAGGAATGTAGACACAAAGACCTGTGTCCAGAGTTATGTCCGAGACAGTTTATAAACAACATTTGTTTATATATGTGGACATGAGGCTTCACATTATCATTGTCAGGAATGTAGACACAAAGACCGGTGTCCAGAGTTATGTCCTGGACAGTTTATAAACAACATTTGTTTATATATGTGGACATGAGGCTTCACATTATCATTGCCAGGAATGTAGACACAAAGACCTGTGTCCAGAGTTATGTCCGAGACAGTTTATAAACAACATTTGTTTATATATGTGGACATGAGGCTTCACATTATCATTGTCAGGAATGTAGACACAAAGACCTGTGTCCAGAGTTATGTCCGAGACAGTTTATAAACAACATTTGTTTATATATGTGGACATGAGGCTTCACATTATCATTGTCAGGAATGTAGACACAAAGACCTGTGTCCAGAGTTATGTCCTGGACAGTTTATAAACAACATTTCTTTATATATGTGGACATGAGGCTTCACATTATCATTGTCAGGAATGTAGACACAAAGACCTGTGTCCAGAGTTATGTCCGAGACAGTTTATAAACAACATTTGTTTATATATGTGGACATGAGGCTTCACATTATCATTGCCAGGAGTGTAGACACAAAGACCTGTGACCGGAGTTATGTCCTGGACAGTTTATAAACAACATTTGTTTATATATGTGGACATGAGGCTTCACATTATCATTGCCAGGAATGTGGACACAAAGACCTGTGTCCAGAGTTATGTCCTAGACTGTTTATAAACAACATTTGTTTATATATGTGGACATGAGGCTTCACATTATCATTGTCAGGAATGTAGACACAAAGACCTGTGTCCAGAGTTATGTCCTGGACAGTTTATGAACAACATTTGTTTATATATGTGGACATGAGGCTTCACATTATCATTGCCAGGAATGTAGGCACAAATACTTGTGTCCAGAGTTATGTCCTAGACAGTTTATAAACAACATTTGTTTATATATGTGGACATGAGGCTTCACATTATCATTGTCAGGAATGTAGACACAAAGACCTGTGTCCAGAGTTATGTCCGAGACAGTTTATAAACAACATTTGTTTATATATGTGGACATGAGGCTTCACATTATCATTGTCAGGAATGTAGACACAAAGACCTGTGTCCAGAGTTATGTCCGAGACAGTTTAAAAACAACATTTGTTTATATATGTGGACATGAGGCTTCACATTATCATTGTCAGGAATGTAGACACAAAGACCTGTGTCCAGATTTATGTCCTAGACAGTTTATAAACAACATTTGTTTATATATGTGGACATGAGGCTTCACATTATCATTGTCAGGAATGTAGACACAAAGACCTGTTTCCAGAGTTATGTCCTGGACAGTTTATAAACAACATTTGTTTATATATGTGGACATGAGGCTTCACATTATCATTGCCAGGAATGTAGACACAAAGACCTGTGTCCAGAGTTATGTCCGAGACAGTTTATAAACAACATTTGTTTATATATGTGGACATGAGGCTTCACATTATCATTGTCAGGAATGTAGACACAAAGACCGGTGTCCAGAGTTATGTCCTGGACAGTTTATAAACAACATTTGTTTATATATGTGGACATGAGGCTTCACATTATCATTGCCAGGAATGTAGACACAAAGACCTGTGTCCAGAGTTATGTCCGAGACAGTTTATAAACAACATTTGTTTATATATGTGGACATGAGGCTTCACATTATCATTGTCAGGAATGTAGACACAAAGACCTGTGTCCAGAGTTATGTCCGAGACAGTTTATAAACAACATTTGTTTATATATGTGGACATGAGGCTTCACATTATCATTGTCAGGAATGTAGACACAAAGACCTGTGTCCAGAGTTATGTCCTGGACAGTTTATAAACAACATTTCTTTATATATGTGGACATGAGGCTTCACATTATCATTGTCAGGAATGTAGACACAAAGACCTGTGTCCAGAGTTATGTCCGAGACAGTTTATAAACAACATTTGTTTATATATGTGGACATGAGGCTTCACATTATCATTGTCAGGAATGTAGACACAAAGACCTGTGTCCAGAGTTATGTCCGAGACAGTTTATAAACAACATTTGTTTATATATGTGGACATGAGGCTTCACATTATCATTGTCAGGAATGTAGACACAAAGGCCTGTGTCCAGAGTTATGTCCGAGACAGTTTATAAACAACATTTGTTTATATATGTGGACATGAGGCTTCACATTATCATTGTCAGGAATGTAGTCACAAAGACCTCTGTCCAGAGTTATGTCCGAGACAGTTTATAAACAACATTTGTTTATATATGTGGACATGAGGCTTCACATTATCATTGTCAGGAATGTAGACACAAAGACCTGTGTCCAGAGTTATGTCCTGGACAGTTTATAAACAACATTTGTTTATATATGTGGACATGAGGCTTCACATTATCATTGCCAGGAGTGTAGACACAAAGACCTGTGTCCAGAGTTATGTCCTGGACAGTTTATAAACAACATTTGTTTATATATGTGGACATGAGGCTTCACATTATCATTGCCAGGAATGTGGACACAAAGACCTGTGTCCAGAGTTATGTCCTAGACAGTTTATAAACAACATTTGTTTATATATGTGGACATGAGGCTTCACATTATCATTGTCAGGAATGTAGACACAAAGACCTGTGTCCAGAGTTATGTCCTGGACAGTTTATGAACAACATTTGTTTATATATGTGGACATGAGGCTTCACATTATCATTGCCAGGAATGTAGGCACAAATACTTGTGTCCAGAGTTATGTCCTAGACAGTTTATAAACAACATTTGTTTATATATGTGGACATGAGGCTTCACATTATCATTGTCAGGAATGTAGACACAAAGACCTGTGTCCAGAGTTATGTCCGAGACTGCTTATAAACAACATTTGTTTATATATGTGGACATGAGGCTTCACATTATCATTGTCAGGAATGTAGACACAAAGACCTGTGTCCAGAGTTATGTCCGAGACAGTTTATAAACAACATTTGTTTATATATGTGGACATGAGGCTTCACATTATCATTGTCAGGAATGTAGACACAAAGACCTGTGTCCAGAGTTATGTCCTAGACAGTTTATAAACAACATTTGTTTATATATGTGGACATGAGGCTTCACATTATCATTGCCAGGAATGTAGACACAAAGACCTGTGTCCAGAGTTATGTCCGAGATAGTTTATAAACAACATTTGTTTATATATGTGGACATGAGGCTTCACATTATCATTGCCTGGAATGTGGACACAAAGACCTGTGTCCAGAGTTATGTCCTAGACAGTTTATAAACAACATTTGTTTATATATGTGGACATGAGGCTTCACATTATCATTGTCAGGAATGTAGACACAAAGACCTGTGTCCAGAGTTATGTCCGAGACAGTTTATAAACAACATTTGTTTATATATGTGGACATGAGGCTTCACATTATCATTGCCAGGAATGTAGACACAAAGACCTGTGTCCAGAGTTATGTCCGAGACAGTTTATAAACAACATTTGTTTATATATGTGGACATGAGGCTTCACATTATCATTGTCAGGAATGTAGACACAAAGACCTGTGTCCAGAGTTATGTCCGAGACAGTTTATAAACAACAATTGTTTATATATGTGGACATGAGGCTTCACATTATCATTGTCAGGAATGTAGACACAAAGACCTCTGTCCAGAGTTATGTCCGAGACAGTTTATAAACAACATTTGTTTATATATGTGGACATGAGGCTTCACATTATCATTGCCATGAATGTAGACACAAAGACCTCTGTCCAGAGTTATGTCCTGGACAGTTTATAAACAACATTTGTTTATATATGTGGACATGAGGCTTCACATTATCATTGCCAGGAATGTAGACACAAAGACCTGTGTCCAGAGTTATGTCCTAGACAGTTTAATAACAACATTTGTTTATATATGTGGACATGAGGCTTCACATTATCATTGTCAGGAATGTAAACACAAAGACCTGTGTCCAGAGTTATGTCCTAGACAGTTTATAAACAACATTTGTTTATATATGTGGACATGAGGCTTCACATTATCATTGCCAGGAATGTAGACACAAAGACCTGTGTCCAGAGTTATGTCCGAGACAGTTTATAAACAACATTTGTTTATATATGTGGACATGAGGCTTCACATTATCATTGCCAGGAATGTAGGCACAAAGCCCTGTGTCCAGAGTTATGTCATGGACATTTTATAAACAACATTTGTTTATATATGTGGACATGAGGCTTCACATTATCATTGCCAGGAATGTAGACACAAAGACCTGTGCCCAGAGTTATGTCCGAGACAGTTTATAAACAACATTTGTTTATATATCTGTACATGAGGCTTCACATTATCATTGTCAGGAATGTAGACACAAAGACCTGTGTCCAGAGTTATGTCCTAGACAGTTTATAAACAACATTTGTTTATATATGTGGACATGAGGCTTCACATTATCATTGTCAGGAATGTAGACACAAAGACCTGTGTCCAGAGTTATGTCCGAGACAGTTTATAAACAACATTTGTTTATATATGTGGACATGAGGCTTCACATTATCATTGTCAGGAATGTAGACACAAAGACCTGTGTCCAGAGTTATGTCCTAGACAGTTTATAAACAACATTTGTTTATATATGTGGACATGAGGCTTCACATTATCATTGTCAGGAATGTAGACACAAAGACCTGTGTCCAGAGTTATGTCCTAGACAGTTTCTAAACAACATTTGTTTATATATGTGGACATGAGGCTTCACATTATCATTGTCAGGAATGTATACACAAAGACCTGTGTCCAGAGTTATGTCCTAGATAGTTTATAAACAACATTTGTTTATATATGTGGACATGAGGCTTCACATTATCATTGCCAGGAATGTAGACACAAAGACCTGTGTCCAGACTTATGTCCTAGACAGTTTATAAACAACATTTGTTTATATATGTGGACATGAGGCTTCACATTATCATTGCCAGGAATGTGGACACAAAGACCTGTGTCCAGAGTTATGTCCTAGACAGTTTATGAACAACATTTGTTTATATATGTGGACATGAGGCTTCACATTATCATTGCCAGGAATGTAGACACAAAGACCTGTGTCCAGAGTTATGTCCTGGACAATTTATAAACAACATTTGTTTATATATGTGGACATGAGGCTTCACATTATCATTGCCAGGAATGTAGACACAAAGACCTGTGTCCAGAGTTATGTCCTAGACAGTTTATAAACAACATTTGTTTATATATGTGGACATGAGGCTTCACATTTTCATTGTCAGGAATGTAAACACAAAGACCTGTGTCCAGAGTTATGTCCTAGACAGTTTATAAACAACATTTGTTTATGTATGTGGACATGAGGCTTCACATTATCATTGCCAGGAATGTAGACACAAAGACCTGTGTCCAGAGTTATGTCCGAGACAGTTTATAAACAACATTTGTTTATATATGTGGACATGAGGCTTCACATTATCATTGCCAGGAATGTAGGCACAAAGCCCTGTGTCCAGAGTTATGTCATGGACAGTTTATAAACAACATTTGTTGATATATGTGGACATGAGGCTTCACATTATCATTGCCAGGAATGCAGACACAAAGACCTGTGTCCAGAGTTATGTCCGAGACAGTTTATAAACAACATTTGTTTATATATGTGGACATGAGGCTTCACATTATCATTGTCAGGAATGTAGACACAAAGACCTGTGTCCAGAGTTATGTCCTGGACAGTTTATAAACAACATTTGTTTATATATGTGGACATGAGGCTTCACATTATCATTGCCAGGAATGCAGACACAAAGACCTGTGTCCAGAGTTATGTCCGAGACAGTTTATAAACAACATTTGTTTATATATGTGGACATGAGGCTTCACATTATCATTGTCAGGAATGTAGACACAAAGACCTGTGTCCAGAGTTATGTCCGAGACAGTTTATAAACAACATTTGTTTATATATGTGGACATGAGGCTTCACATTATCATTGTCAGGAATGTAGACACAAAGACCTGTGTCCAGAGTTATGTCCTAGACAGTTTATAAACAACATTTGTTTATATATGTGGACATGAGGCTTCACATTATCATTGCCAGGAATGTAGGCACAAATACCTGTGTCCAGAGTTATGTCCTGGACAGTTTATAAACAACATTTGTTTATATATGTGGACATGAGGCTTCACATTATCATTGTCAGGAATGTAGACACAAAGACCTGTGTCCAGAGTTATGTCCTAGACAGTTTATAAAGAACATTTGTTTATATATGTGGACATGAGGCTTCACATTATCATTGCCAGGAATGTAGACACAAAGATCTGTGTCCAGAGTTATGTCCGAGACAGTTTATAAACAACATTTGTTTATATATGTGGACATGAGGCTTCACATTATCATTGTCTGGAATGTAGACACAAAGACCTGTGTCCAGAGTTATGTCCGAGACAGTTTATAAACAACATTTGTTTATATATCTGGACATGAGGCTTCACATTATCATTGTCAGGAATGTAGACACAAAGACCTGTGTCCAGAGTTATGTCCGAGACAGTTTATAAACAACATTTGTTTATATATGTGGACATGAGGCTTCACATTATCATTGTCAGGAATGTAGACACAAAGACCTGTGTCCAGAGTTATGTCCTAGACAGTTTATAAACAACATTTGTTTATATATGTGGACATGAGGCTTCACATTATCATTGTCAGGAATGTAGACACAAAGACCTGTGTCCAGAGTTATGTCCTAGACAGTTTCTAAACAACATTTGTTTATATATGTGGACATGAGGCTTCACATTATCATTGTCAGGAATGTATACACAAAGACCTGTGTCCAGAGTTATGTCCTAGACAGTTTATAAACAACATTTGTTTATATATGTGGACATGAGGCTTCACATTATCATTGCCAGGAATGTAGACACAAAGACCTGTGTCCAGACTTATGTCCTAGACAGTTTATAAACAACATTTGTTTATATATGTGGACATGAGGCTTCACATTATCATTGCCAGGAATGTGGACACAAAGACCTGTGTCCAGAGTTATGTCCTAGACAGTTTATGAACAACATTTGTTTATATATGTGGACATGAGGCTTCACATTATCATTGCCAGGAATGTAGACACAAAGACCGGTGTCCAGAGTTATGTCCTGGACAGTTTATAAACAACATTTGTTTATATATGTGGACATGAGGCTTCACATTATCATTGCCAGGAATGTAGACACAAAGACCTGTGTCCAGAGTTATGTCCTAGACAGTTTATAAACAACATTTGTTTATATATGTGGACATGAGGCTTCACATTTTCATTGTCAGGAATGTAAACACAAAGACCTGTGTCCAGAGTTATGTCCTAGACAGTTTATAAACAACATTTGTTTATGTATGTGGACATGAGGCTTCACATTATCATTGCCAGGAATGTAGACACAAAGACCTGTGTCCAGAGTTATGTCCGAGACAGTTTATAAACAACATTTGTTTATATATGTGGACATGAGGCTTCACATTATCATTGCCAGGAATGTAGGCACAAAGCCCTGTGTCCAGAGTTATGTCATGGACAGTTTATAAACAACATTTGTTTATATATGTGGACATGAGGCTTCACATTATCATTGCCAGGAATGTAGACACAAAGACCTGTGTCCAGAGTTATGTCCTAGACAGTTTATAAACAACATTTGTTTATATATGTGGACATGAGGCTTCACATTATCATTGTCAGGAATGTAGACACAAAGACCTGTGTCCAGAGTTATGTCCTAGACAGTTTATAAACAACATTTGTTTATATATGTGGACATGAGGCTTCACATTATCATTGCCAGGAATGTAGACACAAAGACCTGTGTCCAGACATATGTCCTAGACAGTTTATAAACAACATTTGTTTATATATGTGGACATGAGGCTTCACATTATCATTGCCAGGAATGTGGACACAAAGACCAGTGTCCAGAGTTATGTCCTAGACAGTTTATGAACAACATTTGTTTATATATGTGGACATGAGGCTTCACATTATCATTGCCAGGAATGTAGACACAAAGACCTGTGTCCAGAGTTATGTCCTAGACAGTTTATAAACAACATTTGTTTATATATGTGGACATGAGGCTTCACATTATCATTGCCAGGAATGTAGACACAAAGACCTGTGTCCAGACTTATGTCCTAGACAGTTTACAAACAACATTTGTTTATATATGTGGACATGAGGCTTCACATTATCATTGCCAGGAATGTAGACACAAAGACCTGTGTCCAGAGTTATGTCCTAGACAGTTTATAAACAACATTTGTTTATATATGTGGACATGAGGCTTCACATTATCATTGTCAGGAATGTAGACACAAAGACCTGTGTCCAGAGTTATGTCCTAGACAGTTTATAAACAACATTTGTTTATATATGTGGACATGAGGCTTCACATTATCATTGTCAGGAATGTAGACACAAAGACCTGTGTCCAGAGTTATGTCCTAGACAGTTTATAAACAACATTTGTTTATATATGTGGACATGAGGCTTCACATTATCATTGCCAGGAATGTAGGCACAAAGACCTGTGTCCAGAGTTATGACCTAGACAGTTTATAAACAACATTTGTTTATATATGTGGACATGAGGCTTCACATTATCATTGTCAGGAATGTAGACACAAAGACCTGTGTCCAGAGTTATGTCCTAGACAGTTTATAAACAACATTTGTTGATATATGTGGACATGAGGCTTCACATTATCATTGCCAGGAATGCAGACACAAAGACCTGTGTCCAGAGTTATGTCCGAGACAGTTTATAAACAACATTTGTTTATATATGTGGACATGAGGCTTCACATTATCATTGTCAGGAATGTAGACACAAAGACCTGTGTCCAGAGTTATGTCCTGGACAGTTTATAAACAACATTTGTTTATATATGTGGACATGAGGCTTCACATTATCATTGCCAGGAATGCGGACACAAAGACCTGTGTCCAGAGTTATGTCCGAGACAGTTTATAAACAACATTTGTTTATATATGTGGACATGAGGCTTCACATTATCATTGTCAGGAATGTAGACACAAAGACCTGTGTCCAGAGTTATGTCCGAGACAGTTTATAAACAACATTTGTTTATATATGTGGACATGAGGCTTCACATTATCATTGTCAGGAATGTAGACACAAAGACCTGTGTCCAGAGTTATGTCCTAGACAGTTTATAAACAACATTTGTTTATATATGTGGACATGAGGCTTCACATTATCATTGCCAGGAATGTAGGCACAAATACCTGTGTCCAGAGTTATGTCCTGGACAGTTTATAAACAACATTTGTTTATATATGTGGACATGAGGCTTCACATTATCATTGTCAGGAATGTAGACACAAAGACCTGTGTCCAGAGTTATGTCCTAGACAGTTTATAAAGAACATTTGTTTATATATGTGGACATGAGGCTTCACATTATCATTGCCAGGAATGTAGACACAAAGATCTGTGTCCAGAGTTATGTCCGAGACAGTTTATAAACAACATTTGTTTATATATGTGGACATGAGGCTTCACATTATCATTGTCTGGAATGTAGACACAAAGACCTGTGTCCAGAGTTATGTCCGAGACAGTTTATAAACAACATTTGTTTATATATCTGGACATGAGGCTTCACATTATCATTGTCAGGAATGTAGACACAAAGACCTGTGTCCAGAGTTATGTCTGAGACAGTTTATAAACAACATTTGTTTATATATGTGGACATGAGGCTTCACATTATCATTGTCAGGAATGTAGACACAAAGACCTGTGTCCAGAGTTATGTCCTAGACAGTTTATAAACAACATTTGTTTATATATGTGGACATGAGGCTTCACATTATCATTGTCAGGAATGTAGACACAAAGACCTCTGTCCAGAGTTATGTCCTAGACAGTTTATAAACAACATTTGTTTATATATGTGGACATGAGGCTTCACATTATCATTGTCAGGAATGTAGACACAAAGACCTGTGTCCAGAGTTATGTCCTAGACAGTTTATAAACAACATTTGTTTATATATGTGGACATGAGGCTTCACATTATCATTGCCAGGAATGTAGACACAAAGACCTGTGTCCAGA
Organism: Heterodontus francisci; assembly: GCF_036365525.1. Taxonomy (NCBI): domain Eukaryota; kingdom Metazoa; phylum Chordata; class Chondrichthyes; order Heterodontiformes; family Heterodontidae; genus Heterodontus; species Heterodontus francisci. The sequence continues at coordinate 665,850 of NW_027140130.1, read as the reverse complement.
GTTATGTCCCAGACAGTTTATAAACAACATTTGTTTATATATGTGGACATGAGGCTTCACATTAACATTGCCAGGAATGTAGGCACAAAGACCTGTGTCCAGAGTTATGTCCGAGACAGTTTATAAACAACATTTGTTTATATATGTGGACATGAGGCTTCACATTATCATTGCCAGGAATGTAGACACAAAGACCTGTGTCCAGACTTATGTCCTAGACAGTTTATAAACAACATTTGTTTATATATGTGGACATGAGGCTTCACATTATCATTGCCAGGAATGTGGACACAAAGACCTGTGTCCAGAGTTATGTCCTAGACAGTTTATGAACAACATTTGTTTATATATGTGGACATGAGGCTTCACATTATCATTGCCAGGAATGTAGACACAAAGACCTGTGTCCAGAGTTATGTCCTAGACAGTTTATAAACAACATTTGTTTATATATGTGGACATGAGGCTTCACATTATCATTGCCAGGAATGTAGACACAAAGACCTGTGTCCAGACTTATGTCCTAGACAGTTTATAAACAACATTTGTTTATATATGTGGACATGAGGCTTCACATTATCATTGCCAGGAATGTAGACACAAAGACCTGTGTCCAGAGTTATGTCCTAGACAGTTTATAAACAACATTTGTTTATATATGTGGACATGAGGCTTCACATTATCATTGCCAGGAATGTAGACACAAAGACCTGTGTCCAGAGTTATGTCCTAGACAGTTTATAAACAACATTTGTTTATATATGTGGACATGAGGCTTCACATTATCATTGTCAGGAATGTAGACACAAAGACCTGTGTCCAGAGTTATGTCCTAGACAGTTTATAAACAACATTTGTTTATATATGTGGACATGAGGCTTCACATTATCATTGCCAGGAATGTAGGCACAAAGACCTGTGTCCAGAGTTATGACCTAGACAGTTTATAAACAACATTTGTTTATATATGTGGACATGAGGCTTCACATTATCATTGCCAGGAATGCAGACACAAAGACCTGTGTCCAGAGTTATGTCCGAGACAGTTTATAAACAACATTTGTTTATATATGTGGACATGAGGCTTCACATTATCATTGTCAGGAATGTAGACACAAAAACCTCTGTCCAGAGTTATGTCCTAGACAGTTTATAAACAACATTTGTTTATATATGTGGACATGAGGCTTCACATTATCATTGTCAGGAATGTAGACACAAAGACCTGTGTCCAGAGTTATGTCCTAGACAGTTTATAAACAACATTTGTTGATATATGTGGACATGAGGCTTCACATTATCATTGCCAGGAATGCAGACACAAAGACCTGTGTCCAGAGTTATGTCCGAGACAGTTTATAAACAACATTTGTTTATATATGTGGACATGAGGCTTCACATTATCATTGTCAGGAATGTAGACACAAAGACCTGTGTCCAGAGTTATGTCCTGGACAGTTTATAAACAACATTTGTTTATATATGTGGACATGAGGCTTCACATTATCATTGCCAGGAATGCAGACACAAAGACCTGTGTCCAGAGTTATGTCCGAGACAGTTTATAAACAACATTTGTTTATATATGTGGACATGAGGCTTCACATTATCATTGTCAGGAATGTAGACACAAAGACCTGTGTCCAGAGTTATGTCCGAGACAGTTTATAAACAACATTTGTTTATATATGTGGACATGAGGCTTCACATTATCATTGTCAGGAATGTAGACACAAAGACCTGTGTCCAGAGTTATGTCCTAGACAGTTTATAAACAACATTTGTTTATATATGTGGACATGAGGCTTCACATTATCATTGCCAGGAATGTAGGCACAAATACCTGTGTCCAGAGTTATGTCCTGGACAGTTTATAAACAACATTTGTTTATATATGTGGACATGAGGCTTCACATTATCATTGTCAGGAATGTAGACACAAAGACCTGTGTCCAGAGTTATGTCCTAGACAGTTTATAAAGAACATTTGTTTATATATGTGGACATGAGGCTTCACATTATCATTGCCAGGAATGTAGACACAAAGATCTGTGTCCAGAGTTATGTCCGAGACAGTTTATAAACAACATTTGTTTATATATGTGGACATGAGGCTTCACATTATCATTGTCTGGAATGTAGACACAAAGACCTGTGTCCAGAGTTATGTCCGAGACAGTTTATAAACAACATTTGTTTTTATATCTGGACATGAGGCTTCACATTATCATTGTCAGGAATGTAGACACAAAGACCTGTGTCCAGAGTTATGTCTGAGACAGTTTATAAACAACATTTGTTTATATATGTGGACATGAGGCTTCACATTATCATTGTCAGGAATGTAGACACAAAGACCTGTGTCCAGAGTTATGTCCTAGACAGTTTATAAACAACATTTGTTTATATATGTGGACATGAGGCTTCACATTATCATTGTCAGGAATGTAGACACAAAGACCTCTGTCCAGAGTTATGTCCTAGACAGTTTATAAACAACATTTGTTTATATATGTGGACATGAGGCTTCACATTATCATTGTCAGGAATGTAGACACAAAGACCTGTGTCCAGAGTTATGTCCTAGACAGTTTATAAACAACATTTGTTTATATATGTGGACATGAGGCTTCACATTATCATTGCCAGGAATGTAGACACAAAGTCCTGTGTCCAGAGTTATGTCCCAGACAGTTTATAAACAACATTTGTTTATATATGTGGACATGAGGCTTCACATTAACATTGCCAGGAATGTAGGCACAAAGACCTGTGTCCAGAGTTATGTCCGAGACAGTTTATAAACAACATTTGTTTATATATGTGGACATGAGGCTTCACATTATCATTGCCAGGAATGTAGACACAAAGACCTGTGTCCAGACTTATGTCCTAGACAGTTTATAAACAACATTTGTTTATATATGTGGACATGAGGCTTCACATTATCATTGCCAGGAATGTGGACACAAAGACCTGTGTCCAGAGTTATGTCCTAGACAGTTTATGAACAACATTTGTTTATATATGTGGACATGAGGCTTCACATTATCATTGCCAGGAATGTAGACACAAAGCCCTGTGTCCAGAGTTATGTCCTAGACAGTTTATAAACAACATTTGTTTATATATGTGGACATGAGGCTTCACATTATCATTGCCAGGAATGTAGACACAAAGACCTGTGTCCAGACTTATGTCCTAGACAGTTTATAAACAACATTTGTTTATATATGTGGACATGAGGCTTCACATTATCATTGCCAGGAATGTAGACACAAAGACCTGTGTCCAGAGTTATGTCCTAGACAGTTTATAAACAACATTTGTTTATATATGTGGACATGAGGCTTCACATTATCAATGCCAGGAATGTAGACACAAAGACCTGTGTCCAGAGTTATGTCCTAGACAGTTTATAAACAACATTTGTTTATATATGTGGACATGAGGCTTCACATTATCATTGTCAGGAATGTAGACACAAAGACCTGTGTCCAGAGTTATGTCCTAGACAGTTTATAAACAACATTTGTTTATATATGTGGACATGAGGCTTCACATTATCATTGCCAGGAATGTAGGCACAAAGACCTGTGTCCAGAGTTATGTCCTAGACAGTTTATAAACAACATTTGTTTATATATGTGGACATGAGGCTTCACATTATCATTGTCAGGAATGTAGACACAAAGACCTGTGTCCAGAGTTATGTCCTAGACAGTTTATAAACAACATTTGTTTATATATGTGGACATGAGGCTTCACATTATCATTGCCAGGAATGTAGGCACAAAGACCTGTGTCCAGAGTTATGACCTAGACAGTTTATAAACAACATTTGTTTATATATGTGGACATGAGGCTTCACATTATCATTGTCAGGAATGTAGACACAAAGACCTGTGTCCAGAGTTATGTCCTAGACAGTTTATAAACAACATTTGTTGATATATGTGGACATGAGGCTTCACATTATCATTGCCAGGAATGCAGACACAAAGACCTGTGTCCAGAGTTATGTCCGAGACAGTTTATAAACAACATTTGTTTATATATGTGGACATGAGGCTTCACATTATCATTGTCAGGAATGTAGACACAAAGACCTGTGTCCAGAGTTATGTCCTGGACAGTTTATAAACAACATTTGTTTATATATGTGGACATGAGGCTTCACATTATCATTGCCAGGAATGCGGACACAAAGACCTGTGTCCAGAGTTATGTCCGAGACAGTTTATAAACAACATTTGTTTATATATGTGGACATGAGGCTTCACATTATCATTGTCAGGAATGTAGACACAAAGACCTGTGTCCAGAGTTATGTCCGAGACAGTTTATAAACAACATTTGTTTATATATGTGGACATGAGGCTTCACATTATCATTGTCAGGAATGTAGACACAAAGACCTGTGTCCAGAGTTATGTCCTAGACAGTTTATAAACAACATTTGTTTATATATGTGGACATGAGGCTTCACATTATCATTGCCAGGAATGTAGGCACAAATACCTGTGTCCAGAGTTATGTCCTGGACAGTTTATAAACAACATTTGTTTATATATGTGGACATGAGGCTTCACATTATCATTGTCAGGAATGTAGACACAAAGACCTGTGTCCAGAGTTATGTCCTAGACAGTTTATAAAGAACATTTGTTTATATATGTGGACATGAGGCTTCACATTATCATTGCCAGGAATGTAGACACAAAGATCTGTGTCCAGAGTTATGTCCGAGACAGTTTATAAACAACATTTGTTTATATATGTGGACATGAGGCTTCACATTATCATTGTCTGGAATGTAGACACAAAGACCTGTGTCCAGAGTTATGTCCGAGACAGTTTATAAACAACATTTGTTTATATATCTGGACATGAGGCTTCACATTATCATTGTCAGGAATGTAGACACAAAGACCTGTGTCCAGAGTTATGTCTGAGACAGTTTATAAACAACATTTGTTTATATATGTGGACATGAGGCTTCACATTATCATTGTCAGGAATGTAGACACAAAGACCTGTGTCCAGAGTTATGTCCTAGACAGTTTATAAACAACATTTGTTTATATATGTGGACATGAGGCTTCACATTATCATTGTCAGGAATGTAGACACAAAGACCTCTGTCCAGAGTTATGTCCTAGACAGTTTATAAACAACATTTGTTTATATATGTGGACATGAGGCTTCACATTATCATTGTCAGGAATGTAGACACAAAGACCTGTGTCCAGAGTTATGTCCTAGACAGTTTATAAACAACATTTGTTTATATATGTGGACATGAGGCTTCACATTATCATTGCCAGGAATGTAGACACAAAGACCTGTGTCCAGAGTTATGTCCCAGACAGTTTATAAACAACATTTGTTTATATATGTGGACATGAGGCTTCACATTAACATTGCCAGGAATGTAGGCACAAAGACCTGTGTCCAGAGTTATGTCCGAGACAGTTTATAAACAACATTTGTTTATATATGTGGACATGAGGCTTCACATTATCATTGCCAGGAATGTAGACACAAAGACCTGTGTCCAGACTTATGTCCTAGACAGTTTATAAACAACATTTGTTTATATATGTGGACATGAGGCTTCACATTATCATTGCCAGGAATGTGGACACAAAGACCTGTGTCCAGAGTTATGTCCTAGACAGTTTATGAACAACATTTGTTTATATATGTGGACATGAGGCTTCACATTATCATTGCCAGGAATGTAGACACAAAGACCTGTGTCCAGAGTTATGTCCTAGACAGTTTATAAACAACATTTGTTTATATATGTGGACATGAGGCTTCACATTATCATTGCCAGGAATGTAGACACAAAGACCTGTGTCCAGACTTATGTCCTAGACAGTTTATAAACAACATTTGTTTATATATGTGGACATGAGGCTTCACATTATCATTGCCAGGAATGTAGACACAAAGACCTGTGTCCAGAGTTATGTCCTAGACAGTTTATAAACAACATTTGTTTATATATGTGGACATGAGGCTTCACATTATCATTGCCAGGAATGTAGACACAAAGACCTGTGTCCAGAGTTATGTCCTAGACAGTTTATAAACAACATTTGTTTATATATGTGGACATGAGGCTTCACATTATCATTGTCAGGAATGTAGACACAAAGACCTGTGTCCAGAGTTATGTCCTAGACAGTTTATAAACAACATTTGTTTATATATGTGGACATGAGGCTTCACATTATCATTGCCAGGAATGTAGGCACAAAGACCTGTGTCCAGAGTTATGACCTAGACAGTTTATAAACAACATTTGTTTATATATGTGGACATGAGGCTTCACATTATCATTGCCAGGAATGCAGACACAAAGACCTGTGTCCAGAGTTATGTCCGAGACAGTTTATAAACAACATTTGTTTATATATGTGGACATGAGGCTTCACATTATCATTGTCAGGAATGTAGACACAAAGACCTGTGTCCAGAGTTATGTCCTAGACAGTTTATAAACAACATTTGTTTATATATGTGGACATGAGGCTTCACATTATCATTGCCAGGAATGTAGGCACAAATACCTGTGTCCAGAGTTATGTCCTGGACAGTTTATAAACAACATTTGTTTATATATGTGGACATGAGGCTTCACATTATCATTGTCAGGAATGTAGACACAAAGACCTGTGTCCAGAGTTATGTCCTAGACAGTTTATAAAGAACATTTGTTTATATATGTGGACATGAGGCTTCACATTATCATTGCCAGGAATGTAGACACAAAGATCTGTGTCCAGAGTTATGTCCGAGACAGTTTATAAACAACATTTGTTTATATATGTGGACATGAGGCTTCACATTATCATTGTCTGGAATGTAGACACAAAGACCTGTGTTCAGAGTTATGTCCGAGACAGTTTATAAACAACATTTGTTTTTATATCTGGACATGAGGCTTCACATTATCATTGTCAGGAATGTAGACACAAAGACCTGTGTCCAGAGTTATGTCTGAGACAGTTTATAAACAACATTTGTTTATATATGTGGACATGAGGCTTCACATTATCATTGTCAGGAATGTAGACACAAAGACCTGTGTCCAGAGTTATGTCCTAGACAGTTTATAAACAACATTTGTTTATATATGTGGACATGAGGCTTCACATTATCATTGTCAGGAATGTAGACACAAAGACCTCTGTCCAGAGTTATGTCCTAGACAGTTTATAAACAACATTTGTTTATATATGTGGACATGAGGCTTCACATTATCATTGTCAGGAATGTAGACACAAAGACCTGTGTCCAGAGTTATGTCCTAGACAGTTTATAAACAACATTTGTTTATATATGTGGACATGAGGCTTCACATTATCATTGCCAGGAATGTAGACACAAAGTCCTGTGTCCAGAGTTATGTCCCAGACAGTTTATAAACAACATTTGTTTATATATGTGGACATGAGGCTTCACATTAACATTGCCAGGAATGTAGGCACAAAGACCTGTGTCCAGAGTTATGTCCGAGACAGTTTATAAACAACATTTGTTTATATATGTGGACATGAGGCTTCACATTATCATTGCCAGGAATGTAGACACAAAGACCTGTGTCCAGACTTATGTCCTAGACAGTTTATAAACAACATTTGTTTATATATGTGGACATGAGGCTTCACATTATCATTGCCAGGAATGTGGACACAAAGACCTGTGTCCAGAGTTATGTCCTAGACAGTTTATGAACAACATTTGTTTATATATGTGGACATGAGGCTTCACATTATCATTGCCAGGAATGTAGACACAAAGCCCTGTGTCCAGAGTTATGTCCTAGACAGTTTATAAACAACATTTGTTTATATATGTGGACATGAGGCTTCACATTATCATTGCCAGGAATGTAGACACAAAGACCTGTGTCCAGACTTATGTCCTAGACAGTTTATAAACAACATTTGTTTATATATGTGGACATGAGGCTTCACATTATCATTGCCAGGAATGTAGACACAAAGACCTGTGTCCAGAGTTATGTCCTAGACAGTTTATAAACAACATTTGTTTATATATGTGGACATGAGGCTTCACATTATCAATGCCAGGAATGTAGACACAAAGACCTGTGTCCAGAGTTATGTCCTAGACAGTTTATAAACAACATTTGTTTATATATGTGGACATGAGGCTTCACATTATCATTGTCAGGAATGTAGACACAAAGACCTGTGTCCAGAGTTATGTCCTAGACAGTTTATAAACAACATTTGTTTATATATGTGGACATGAGGCTTCACATTATCATTGCCAGGAATGTAGGCACAAAGACCTGTGTCCAGAGTTATGTCCTAGACAGTTTATAAACAACATTTGTTTATATATGTGGACATGAGGCTTCACATTATCATTGTCAGGAATGTAGACACAAAGACCTGTGTCCAGAGTTATGTCCTAGACAGTTTATAAACAACATTTGTTTATATATGTGGACATGAGGCTTCACATTATCATTGCCAGGAATGTAGGCACAAAGACCTGTGTCCAGAGTTATGACCTAGACAGTTTATAAACAACATTTGTTTATATATGTGGACATGAGGCTTCACATTATCATTGTCAGGAATGTAGACACAAAGACCTGTGTCCAGAGTTATGTCCTAGACAGTTTATAAACAACATTTGTTGATATATGTGGACATGAGGCTTCACATTATCATTGCCAGGAATGCAGACACAAAGACCTGTGTCCAGAGTTATGTCCGAGACAGTTTATAAACAACATTTGTTTATATATGTGGACATGAGGCTTCACATTATCATTGTCAGGAATGTAGACACAAAGACCTGTGTCCAGAGTTATGTCCTGGACAGTTTATAAACAACATTTGTTTATATATGTGGACATGAGGCTTCACATTATCATTGCCAGGAATGCGGACACAAAGACCTGTGTCCAGAGTTATGTCCGAGACAGTTTATAAACAACATTTGTTTATATATGTGGACATGAGGCTTCACATTATCATTGTCAGGAATGTAGACACAAAGACCTGTGTCCAGAGTTATGTCCGAGACAGTTTATAAACAACATTTGTTTATATATGTGGACATGAGGCTTCACATTATCATTGTCAGGAATGTAGACACAAAGACCTGTGTCCAGAGTTATGTCCTAGACAGTTTATAAACAACATTTGTTTATATATGTGGACATGAGGCTTCACATTATCATTGCCAGGAATGTAGGCACAAATACCTGTGTCCAGAGTTATGTCCTGGACAGTTTATAAACAACATTTGTTTATATATGTGGACATGAGGCTTCACATTATCATTGTCAGGAATGTAGACACAAAGACCTGTGTCCAGAGTTATGTCCTAGACAGTTTATAAAGAACATTTGTTTATATATGTGGACATGAGGCTTCACATTATCATTGCCAGGAATGTAGACACAAAGATCTGTGTCCAGAGTTATGTCCGAGACAGTTTATAAACAACATTTGTTTATATATGTGGACATGAGGCTTCACATTATCATTGTCTGGAATGTAGACACAAAGACCTGTGTCCAGAGTTATGTCCGAGACAGTTTATAAACAACATTTGTTTATATATCTGGACATGAGGCTTCACATTATCATTGTCAGGAATGTAGACACAAAGACCTGTGTCCAGAGTTATGTCTGAGACAGTTTATAAACAACATTTGTTTATATATGTGGACATGAGGCTTCACATTATCATTGTCAGGAATGTAGACACAAAGACCTGTGTCCAGAGTTATGTCCTAGACAGTTTATAAACAACATTTGTTTATATATGTGGACATGAGGCTTCACATTATCATTGTCAGGAATGTAGACACAAAGACCTCTGTCCAGAGTTATGTCCTAGACAGTTTATAAACAACATTTGTTTATATATGTGGACATGAGGCTTCACATTATCATTGTCAGGAATGTAGACACAAAGACCTGTGTCCAGAGTTATGTCCTAGACAGTTTATAAACAACATTTGTTTATATATGTGGACATGAGGCTTCACATTATCATTGCCAGGAATGTAGACACAAAGACCTGTGTCCAGAGTTATGTCCCAGACAGTTTATAAACAACATTTGTTTATATATGTGGACATGAGGCTTCACATTAACATTGCCAGGAATGTAGGCACAAAGACCTGTGTCCAGAGTTATGTCCGAGACAGTTTATAAACAACATTTGTTTATATATGTGGACATGAGGCTTCACATTATCATTGCCAGGAATGTAGACACAAAGACCTGTGTCCAGACTTATGTCCTAGACAGTTTATAAACAACATTTGTTTATATATGTGGACATGAGGCTTCACATTATCATTGCCAGGAATGTGGACACAAAGACCTGTGTCCAGAGTTATGTCCTAGACAGTTTATGAACAACATTTGTTTATATATGTGGACATGAGGCTTCACATTATCATTGCCAGGAATGTAGACACAAAGACCTGTGTCCAGAGTTATGTCCTAGACAGTTTATAAACAACATTTGTTTATATATGTGGACATGAGGCTTCACATTATCATTGCCAGGAATGTAGACACAAAGACCTGTGTCCAGACTTATGTCCTAGACAGTTTATAAACAACATTTGTTTATATATGTGGACATGAGGCTTCACATTATCATTGCCAGGAATGTAGACACAAAGACCTGTGTCCAGAGTTATGTCCTAGACAGTTTATAAACAACATTTGTTTATATATGTGGACATGAGGCTTCACATTATCATTGCCAGGAATGTAGACACAAAGACCTGTGTCCAGAGTTATGTCCTAGACAGTTTATAAACAACATTTGTTTATATATGTGGACATGAGGCTTCACATTATCATTGTCAGGAATGTAGACACAAAGACCTGTGTCCAGAGTTATGTCCTAGACAGTTTATAAACAACATTTGTTTATATATGTGGACATGAGGCTTCACATTATCATTGCCAGGAATGTAGGCACAAAGACCTGTGTCCAGAGTTATGACCTAGACAGTTTATAAACAACATTTGTTTATATATGTGGACATGAGGCTTCACATTATCATTGCCAGGAATGCAGACACAAAGACCTGTGTCCAGAGTTATGTCCGAGACAGTTTATAAACAACATTTGTTTATATATGTGGACATGAGGCTTCACATTATCATTGTCAGGAATGTAGACACAAAAACCTCTGTCCAGAGTTATGTCCTAGACAGTTTATAAACAACATTTGTTTATATATGTGGACATGAGGCTTCACATTATCATTGTCAGGAATGTAGACACAAAGACCTGTGTCCAGAGTTATGTCCTAGACAGTTTATAAACAACATTTGTTGATATATGTGGACATGAGGCTTCACATTATCATTGCCAGGAATGCAGACACAAAGACCTGTGTCCAGAGTTATGTCCGAGACAGATTATAAACAACATTTGTTTATATATGTGGACATGAGGCTTCACATTATCATTGTCAGGAATGTAGACACAAAGACCTGTGTCCAGAGTTATGTCCTGGACTGTTTATAAACAACATTTGTTTATATATGTGGACATGAGGCTTCACATTATCATTGCCAGGAATGCAGACACAAAGACCTGTGTCCAGAGTTATGTCCGAGACAGTTTATAAACAACATTTGTTTATATATGTGGACATGAGGCTTCACATTATCATTGTCAGGAATGTAGACACAAAGACCTGTGTCCAGAGTTATGTCCGAGACAGTTTATAAACAACATTTGTTTATATATGTGGACATGAGGCTTCACATTATCATTGTCAGGAATGTAGACACAAAGACCTGTGTCCAGAGTTATGTCCTAGACAGTTTATAAACAACATTTGTTTATATATGTGGACATGAGGCTTCACATTATCATTGCCAGGAATGTAGGCACAAATACCTGTGTCCAGAGTTATGTCCTGGACAGTTTATAAACAACATTTGTTTATATATGTGGACATGAGGCTTCACATTATCATTGTCAGGAATGTAGACACAAAGACCTGTGTCCAGAGTTATGTCCTAGACAGTTTATAAAGAACATTTGTTTATATATGTGGACATGAGGCTTCACATTATCATTGCCAGGAATGTAGACACAAAGATCTGTGTCCAGAGTTATGTCCGAGACAGTTTATAAACAACATTTGTTTATATATGTGGACATGAGGCTTCACATTATCATTGTCTGGAATGTAGACACAAAGACCTGTGTCCAGAGTTATGTCCGAGACAGTTTATAAACAACATTTGTTTATATATCTGGACATGAGGCTTCACATTATCATTGTCAGGAATGTAGACACAAAGACCTGTGTCCAGAGTTATGTCTGAGACAGTTTATAAACAACATTTGTTTATATATGTGGACATGAGGCTTCACATTATCATTGTCAGGAATGTAGACACAAAGACCTGTGTCCAGAGTTATGTCCTAGACAGTTTATAAACAACATTTGTTTATATATGTGGACATGAGGCTTCACATTATCATTGTCAGGAATGTAGACACAAAGACCTCTGTCCAGAGTTATGTCCTAGACAGTTTATAAACAACATTTGTTTATATATGTGGACATGAGGCTTCACATTATCATTGTCAGGAATGTAGACACAAAGACCTGTGTCCAGAGTTATGTCCTAGACAGTTTATAAACAACATTTGTTTATATATGTGGACATGAGGCTTCACATTATCATTGCCAGGAATGTAGACACAAAGTCCTGTGTCCAGAGTTATGTCCCAGACAGTTTATAAACAACATTTGTTTATATATGTGGACATGAGGCTTCACATTAACATTGCCAGGAATGTAGGCACAAAGACCTGTGTCCAGAGTTATGTCCGAGACAGTTTATAAACAACATTTGTTTATATATGTGGACATGAGGCTTCACATTATCATTGCCAGGAATGTAGACACAAAGACCTGTGTCCAGACTTATGTCCTAGACAGTTTATAAACAACATTTGTTTATATATGTGGACATGAGGCTTCACATTATCATTGCCAGGAATGTGGACACAAAGACCTGTGTCCAGAGTTATGTCCTAGACAGTTTATGAACAACATTTGTTTATATATGTGGACATGAGGCTTCACATTATCATTGCCAGGAATGTAGACACAAAGCCCTGTGTCCAGAGTTATGTCCTAGACAGTTTATAAACAACATTTGTTTATATATGTGGACATGAGGCTTCACATTATCATTGCCAGGAATGTAGACACAAAGACCTGTGTCCAGACTTATGTCCTAGACAGTTTATAAACAACATTTGTTTATATATGTGGACATGAGGCTTCACATTATCATTGCCAGGAATGTAGACACAAAGACCTGTGTCCAGAGTTATGTCCTAGACAGTTTATAAACAACATTTGTTTATATATGTGGACATGAGGCTTCACATTATCAATGCCAGGAATGTAGACACAAAGACCTGTGTCCAGAGTTATGTCCTAGACAGTTTATAAACAACATTTGTTTATATATGTGGACATGAGGCTTCACATTATCATTGTCAGGAATGTAGACACAAAGACCTGTGTCCAGAGTTATGTCCTAGACAGTTTATAAACAACATTTGTTTATATATGTGGACATGAGGCTTCACATTATCATTGCCAGGAATGTAGGCACAAAGACCTGTGTCCAGAGTTATGACCTAGACAGTTTATAAACAACATTTGTTTATATATGTGGACATGAGGCTTCACATTATCATTGCCAGGAATGTAGGCACAAATACCTGTGTCCAGAGTTATGTCCTGGACAGTTTATAAACAACATTTGTTTATATATGTGGACATGAGGCTTCACATTATCATTGTCAGGAATGTAGACACAAAGACCTGTGTCCAGAGTTATGTCCTAGACAGTTTATAAAGAACATTTGTTTATATATGTGGACATGAGGCTTCACATTATCATTGCCAGGAATGTAGACACAAAGATCTGTGTCCAGAGTTATGTCCGAGACAGTTTATAAACAACATTTGTTTATATATGTGGACATGAGGCTTCACATTATCATTGTCAGGAATGTAGACACAAAGACCTGTGTCCAGAGTTATGTCCGAGACAGTTTATAAACAACATTTGTTTATATATCTGGACATGAGGCTTCACATTATCATTGTCAGGAATGTAGACACAAAGACCTGTGTCCAGAGTTATGTCTGAGACAGTTTATAAACAACATTTGTTTATATATGTGGACATGAGGCTTCACATTATCATTGTCAGGAATGTAGACACAAAGACCTGTGTCCAGAGTTATGTCCTAGACAGTTTATAAACAACATTTGTTTATATATGTGGACATGAGGCTTCACATTATCATTGTCAGGAATGTAGACACAAAAACCTCTGTCCAGAGTTATGTCCTAGACAGTTTATAAACAACATTTGTTTATATATGTGGACATGAGGCTTCACATTATCATTGTCAGGAATGTAGACACAAAGACCTGTGTCCAGAGTTATGTCCTAGACAGTTTATAAACAACATTTGTTTATATATGTGGACATGAGGCTTCACATTATCATTGCCAGGAATGTAGACACAAAGACCTGTGTCCAGAGTTATGTCCTGGACAGTTTATAAACAACATTTGTTTATATATGTGGACATGAGGCTTCACATTAACATTGCCAGGAATGTAGGCACAAAGACCTGTGTCCAGAGTTATGTCCGAGACAGTTTATAAACAACATTTGTTTATATATGTGGACATGAGGCTTCACATTATCATTGCCAGGAATGTAGACACAAAGACCTGTGTCCAGACTTATGTCCTAGACAGTTTATAAACAACATTTGTTTATATATGTGGACATGAGGCTTCACATTATCATTGCCAGGAATGTGGACACAAAGACCTGTGTCCAGAGTTATGTCCTAGACAGTTTATGAACAACATTTGTTTATATATGTGGACATGAGGCTTCACATTATCATTGCCAGGAATGTAGACACAAAGACCTGTGTCCAGAGTTATGTCCTAGACAGTTTATAAACAACATTTGTTTATATATGTGGACATGAGGCTTCACATTATCATTGCCAGGAATGTAGACACAAAGACCTGTGTCCAGACTTATGTCCTAGACAGTTTATAAACAACATTTGTTTATATATGTGGACATGAGGCTTCACATTATCATTGCCAGGAATGTAGACACAAAGACCTGTGTCCAGAGTTATGTCCTAGACAGTTTATAAACAACATTTGTTTATATATGTGGACATGAGGCTTCACATTATCATTGCCAGGAATGTAGACACAAAGACCTGTGTCCAGAGTTATGTCCTAGACAGTTTATAAACAACATTTGTTTATATATGTGGACATGAGGCTTCACATTATCATTGTCAGGAATGTAGACACAAAGACCTGTGTCCAGAGTTATGTCCTAGACAGTTTATAAACAACATTTGTTTATATATGTGGACATGAGGCTTCACATTATCATTGCCAGGAATGTAGGCACAAAGAACTGTGTCCAGAGTTATGACCTAGACAGTTTATAAACAACATTTGTTTATATATGTGGACATGAGGCTTCACATTATCATTGTCAGGAATGTAGACACAAAGACCTGTGTCCAGAGTTATGTCCTAGACAGTTTATAAACAACATTTGTTGATATATGTGGACATGAGGCTTCACATTATCATTGCCAGGAATGCAGACACAAAGACCTGTGTCCAGAGTTATGTCCGAGACAGTTTATAAACAACATTTGTTTATATATGTGGACATGAGGCTTCACATTATCATTGTCAGGAATGTAGACACAAAGACCTGTGTCCAGAGTTATGTCCTGGACAGTTTATAAACAACATTTGTTTATATATGTGGACATGAGGCTTCACATTATCATTGCCAGGAATGCAGACACAAAGACCTGTGTCCAGAGTTATGTCCGAGACAGTTTATAAACAACATTTGTTTATATATGTGGACATGAGGCTTCACATTATCATTGTCAGGAATGTAGACACAAAGACCTGTGTCCAGAGTTATGTCCCAGACAGTTTATAAACAACATTTGTTTATATATGTGGACATGAGGCTTCACATTATCATTGTCAGGAATGTAGACACAAAGACCTGTGTCCAGAGTTATGTCCTAGACAGTTTATAAACAACATTTGTTTATATATGTGGACATGAGGCTTCACATTATCATTGCCAGGAATGTAGGCACAAATACCTGTGTCCAGAGTTATGTCCTGGACAGTTTATAAACAACATTTGTTTATATATGTGGACATGAGGCTTCACATTATCATTGTCAGGAATGTAGACACAAAGACCTGTGTCCAGAGTTATGTCCTAGACAGTTTATAAACAACATTTGTTTATATATGTGGACATGAGGCTTCACATTATCATTGCCAGGAATGTAGACACAAAGACCTGTGTCCAGAGTTATGTCCTAGACAGTTTATAAACAACATTTGTTTATATATGTGGACATGAGGCTTCACATTATCATTGTCAGGAATGTAGACACAAAGACCTGTGTCCAGATTTATGTCCTAGACAGTTTATAAACAACATTTGTTTATATATGTGGACATGAGGCTTCACATTATCATTGCCAGGAATGTAGGCACAAAGACCTGTGTCCAGAGTTATGACCTAGACAGTTTATAAACAACATTTGTTTATACATGTGGACATGAGGCTTCACATTATCATTGTCAGGAATGTAGACACAAAGACCTGTGTCCAGAGTTATGTCCGAGACAGTTTATAAACAACATTTGTTGATATATGTGGACATGAGGCTTCACATTATCATTGCCAGGAATGCAGACACAAAGACCTGTGTCCAGAGTTATGTCCGAGACAGTTTATAAACAACATTTGTTTATATATGTGGACATGAGGCTTCACATTATCATTGTCAGGAATGTAGACACAAAGACCTGTGTCCAGAGTTATGTCCTGGACAGTTTATAAACAACATTTGTTTATATATGTGGACATGAGGCTTCACATTATCATTGCCAGGAATGCAGACACAAAGACCTGTGTCCAGAGTTATGTCCGAGACAGTTTATAAACAACATTTGTTTATATATGTGGACATGAGGCTTCACATTATCATTGTCAGGAATGTAGACACAAAGACCTGTGTCCAGAGTTATGTCCGAGACAGTTTATAAACAACATTTGTTTATATATGTGGACATGAGGCTTCACATTATCATTGTCAGGAATGTAGACACAAAGACCTGTGTCCAGAGTTATGTCCTAGACAGTTTATAAACAACATTTGTTTATATATGTGGACATGAGGCTTCACATTATCATTGCCAGGAATGTAGGCACAAATACCTGTGTCCAGAGTTATGTCCTGGACAGTTTATAAACAACATTTGTTTATATATGTGGACATGAGGCTTCACATTATCATTGTCAGGAATGTAGACACAAAGACTTGTGTCCAGAGTTATGTCCTAGACAGTTTATAAACAACATTTGTTTATATATGTGGACATGAGGCTTCACATTATCATTGCAAGGAACGTAGACACAAAGATCTGTGACCAGAGTTATGTCCGAGACAGTTTATAAACAACATTTGTTTATATATGTGGACATGAGGCTTCACATTATCATTGTCAGGAATGTAGACACAAAGACCTGTGTCCAGAGTTATGTCCGAGACAGTTTATAAACAACATTTGTTTATATATCTGGACATGAGGCTTCACATTATCATTGTCAGGAATGTAGACACAAAGACCTGTGTCCAGAGTTATGTCCTAGACAGTTTATAAACAACATTTGTTTATATATGTGAACATGAGGCTTCACATTATCATTGTCAGGAATGTAGACACAAAGACCTGTGTCCAGAGTTATGTCCTAGACAGTTTATAAACAACATTTGTTTATATATGTGAACATGAGGCTTCACATTATCATTGTCCGGAATGTAGACACAAAGACCTGTGTCCAGACTTATGTCCCAGACAGTTTATAAACAACATTTGTTTATATATGTGGACATGAGGCTTCACATTATCATTGCCAGGAATGTAGGCACAAATACCTGTGTCCAGAGTTATGTCCTGGACAGTTTATAACCAACATTTGTTTATATATGTGGACATGAGGCTTCACATTATCATTGTCAGGAATGTAGACACAAAGACCTGTGTCCAGAGTTATGTCCTAGACAGTTTATAAAGAACATTTGTTTACATATGTGGACATGAGGCTTCACATTATCATTGCCAGGAATGTAGACACAAAGACCTGTGTCCAGAGTTATGTCCGAGACAGTTTATAAACAACATTTGTTTATATATGTGGACATGAGGCTTCACATTATCATTGTCAGGAATGTAGACACAAAGACCTGTGTCCAGAGTTATGTCCGAGACAGTTTATAAACAACATTTGTTTATATATGTGGACATGAGGCTTCACATTATCATTGTCAGGAATGTAGACACAAAGACCTCTGTCCAGAGTTATGTCCTAGACAGTTTATAAACAACATTTGTTTATATATGTGGACATGAGGCTTCACATTATCATTGCCAGGAATGTAGGCACAAAGACCTGTGTCCAGAGTTATGTCCTAGACAGTTTATAAACAACATTTGTTTATATATGTGGACATGAGGCTTCACATTATCATTGCCAGGAATGTAGACACAAAGACCTGTGTCCAGAGTTATGTCCGAGACAGTTTATAATCAACATTTGTTTATATATGTGAACATGAGGCTTCACATTATCATTGTCAGGAATGTTGACACAAAGACCTGTGTCCAGAGTTATGTCCTAGACAGTTTATAAACAACATTTGTTTATATATGTGAACATGAGGCTTCACATTATCATTGTCAGGAATGTAGACACAAAGACCTGTGTCCAGACTTATGTCCTAGACAGTTTATAAACAACATTTGTTTATATATGTGGACATGAGGCTTGACATTATCATTGTCAGGAATGTAGACACAAAGACCTGTGTCCAGAGTTATGTCCTAGACAGTTTATAAACAACATTTGTTTATATATGTGGACATAAGGCTTCACATTATCATTGCCAGGAATGTAGACACAAAGACCTGTGTCCAGAGTTATGTCCGAGACAGTTTATAAACAACATTTGTTTATATATGTGGACATGAGGCTTCACATTATCATTGTCAGGAATGTAGACACAAAGACCCGTGTCCAGAGTTATGTCCTAGACAGTTTATAAACAACATTTGTTTATATATGTGGACATGAGGCTTCACATTATCATTGCCAGGAATGTAGACACAAAAACCTGTGTCCAGAGTTATGTCCTAGACAGTTTATAAACAACATTTGTTTATATATGTGGACATGAGGCTTCACATTATCATTGTCAGGAATGTAGACACAAAGACCTGTGTCCAGAGTTATGTCCTAGACAGTTTATAAACAACATTTGTTTATATATGGGAACATGAGGCTTCACATTATCATTGTCAGGAATGTAGACACAAAGACCTGTGTCCAGAGTTATGTCCTAGACAGTTTATAAACAACATTTGTTTATATATGTGGACATGAGGCTTCACATTATCATTGCCAGGAATGTAGACACAAAGACCTGTGTCCAGAGTTATGTCCTAGACAGTTTATAAAGAACATTTGTTTATATATGTGGACATGAGGCTTCACATTATCATTGCCAGGAATGTAGACACAAAGACGTGTGTCCAGAGTTATGTACTAGACAGTTTATAAACAACATTTGTTTATATATGTGGACACGAGGCTTCACATTATCATTGCCAGGAATGTAGACACAAAGACCTGTGTCCAGAGTTATGTCCTAGACAGTTTATAAACAACATTTGTTTATATATGTGGACATGAGGCTTCACATTATCATTGTCAGGAATGTAGACACAAAGACCTGTGTCCAGACTTATGTCCTAGACAGTTTATAAACAACATTTGTTTATATATGTGGACATGAGGCTTCACATTATCATTGCCAGGAATGTAGACACAAAGACCTGTGTCCAGAGTTATGTCCTAGACAGTTTATAAACAACATTGGTTTTTATATGTGGACATGAGGCTTCACATTATCATTGCCAGGAATGTAGACACAAAGACCTGTGTCCAGAGTTATGTCCGAGACAGTTTATAAACAACATTTGTTTATATATGTGGACATGAGGCTTCACATTATCATTGCCAGGAATGTAGACACAAAGACCTGTGTCCAGAGTTATGTCCCAGACAGTTTATAAACAACATTTGTTTATATATGTGAACATGAGGCTTCACATTATCATTGCCACGAATGTTGACACAAAGACCTGTGTCCAGACTTATGTCCTAGACAGTTTATAAACAACATTTGTTTATATATGTGGACATGAGGCTTCACATTATCATTGCCAGGAATGTAGACAGAAAGACCTGTGTCCAGAGTTATGTCCGAGACAGTTTATAAACAACATTTGTTTATATATCTGGACATGAGGCTTCACATTATCATTGTCAGGAATGTAGACACAAAGACCTCTGTCCAGAGTTATGTCCTAGACAGTTTATAAACAACATGTGTTTATATATGTGGACATGAGGCTTCACATTATCATTGTCAGGAATGTAGACACAAAGACCTGTGTCCAGAGTTATGTCCTAGACAGTTTATAAACAACATTTGTTCATATATGTGGACATGAGGCTTCACATTATCATTGCCAGGAATGTAGACACAAAGACCTGTGTCCAGACTTATGTCCCAGACAGTTTATAAACAACATTTGTTTATATATGTGGACATGAGGCTTCACATTATCATTGTCAGGAATGTAGACACAAAGACCTGTGTCCAGAGTTATGTCCGAGACAGTTTATAAACAACATTTGTTTATATATGTGGACATGAGGCTTCACATTATCATTGCCAGGAATGTAGACACAAAGACCTGTGTCCAGAGTTATGTCCTAGACAGTTTATAAACAACATTTGTTTATATATGTGGACATGAGGCTTCACATTATCATTGCCAGGAATGTAGACACAAAGACCTGTGTCCAGAATAATGTCCTAGACAGTTTATAAACAACATTTGTTTATATATGTGAACATGAGGCTTCACATTATCATTGTCAGGAATGTAGACACAAAGACCTGTGTCCAGAGTTATGTCCTAGACAGTTTATAAACAACATTTGTTTATATATGTGAACATGAGGCTTCACATTATCATTGTCAGGAATGTAGACACAAAGACCTGTGTCCAGACTTATGTCCTAGACAGTTTATAAACAACATTTGTTTATATATGTGGACATGAGGCTTCACATTATCATTGCCAGGAATGTTGACACAAAGACCTGTGTCCAGACTTTTGTCCTAGACAGTTTATAAACAACATTTGTTTATATATCTGGACATGAGGCTTCACATTATCATTGTCAGGAATGTAGACACAAAGACCTGTGTCCAGAGTTATGTCCTAGACAGTTTATAAACAACATTTGTTTATATATGTGGACATGAGGCTTCACATTATCATTGCCAGGAATGTTGACACAAAGACCTGTGTCCAGACTTATGTCCTAGACAGTTTATAAACAACATTTGTTTATATATCTGGACATGAGGCTTCACATTATCATTGTCAGGAATGTAGACACAAAGACCTGTGTCCAGAGTTATGTCCTAGTCAGTTTATAAACAACATTTGTTTATATATGTGGACATGAGGCTTCACATTATCATTGTCAGGAATGTAGACACAAAGACCTGTGTCCAGAGTTATGTCCTAGACAGTTTATAAACAACATGTGTTTATATATGTGGACATGAGGCTTCACATTATCATTGTCAGGAATGTAGACACAAAGACCTGTGTCCAGAGTTATGTCCTAGACAGTTTATAAACAACATTTGTTCATATATGTGGACATGAGGCTTCACATTATCATTGCCAGGAATGTAGACACAAAGACCTGTGTCCAGACTTATGTCCCAGACAGTTTATAATCAACATTTGTTTATATATGTGGACATGAGGCTTCACATTATCATTGTCAGGAATGTAGACACAAAGACCTGTGTCCAGAGTTATGTCCGAGACAGTTTATAAACAACATTTGTTTATATATGTGGACATGAGGCTTCACATTATCATTGCCAGGAATGTAGACACAAAGACCTGTGTCCAGAGTTATGTCCTAGACAGTTTATAAACAACATTTGTTTATATATGTGGACATGAGGCTTCACATTATCATTGCCAGGAATGTAGACACAAAGACCTGTGTCCAGAGTTATGTCCTAGACAGTTTATAAACAACATTTGTTTATATATGTGAACATGAGGCTTCACATTATCATTGTCAGGAATGTAGACACAAAGACCTGTGTCCAGAGTTATGTCCTAGACAGTTTATAAACAATATTTGTTTATATATGTGAACATGAGGCTTCACATTATCATTGTCAGGAATGTAGACACAAAGACCTGTGTCCAGACTTATGTCCTAGACAGTTTATAAACAACATTTGTTTATATATGTGGACATGAGGCTTCACATTATCATTGCCAGGATTGTTGACACAAAGACCTGTGTCCAGACTTATGTCCTAGACAGTTTATAAACAACATTTGTTTATATATCTGGACATGAGGCTTCACATTATCATTGTCAGGAATGTAGACACAAAGACCTGTGTCCAGAGTTATGTCCTAGACAGTTTATAAACAACATTTGTTTATATATGTGGACATGAGGCTTCACATTATCATTGTCAGGAATGTAGACACAAAGACCTGTGTCCAGAGTTATGTCCTAGACAGTTTATAAACAACATTTGTTCATATATGTGGACATGAGGCTTCACATTATCATTGCCAGGAATGTAGACACAAAGACCTGTGTCCAGACTTATGTCCTAGACAGTTTATAAACAACATGTGTTTATATATGTGGACATGAGGCTTCACATTATCATTGTCAGGAATGTAGACACAAAGACCTGTGTCCAGAGTTATGTCCGAGACAGTTTATAAACAACATTTGTTTATATATGTGGACATGAGGCTTCACATTATCATTGCCAGGAATGTAGACACAAAGACCTGTGTCCAGAGTTATGTCCTAGACAGTTTATAAACAACATTTGTTTATATATGTGAACATGAGGCTTCACATTATCATTGTCAGGAATGTAGACACAAAGACCTGTGTCCAGAGTTATGTCCTAGACAGTTTATAAACAACATTTGTTTATATATGTGAACATGAGGATTCACATTATCATTGTCAGGAATGTAGACACAAAGACCTGTGTCCAGACTTATGTCCTAGACAGTTTATAAACAACATTTGTTTATATATGTGGACATGAGGCTTCACATTATCATTGCCAGGAATGTTGACACAAAGACCTGTGTCCAGACTTATGTCCTAGACAGTTTATAAACTACATTTGTTTATATATCTGGACATGAGGCTTCACATTATCATTGTCAGGAATGTAGACACAAAGACCTGTGTCCAGAGTTATGTCCTAGACAGTTTATAAACAACATTTGTTTATATATGTGGACATGAGGCTTCACATTATCATTGCCATAAATGTTGACACAAAGACCTGTGTCCAGACTTATGTCCTAGACAGTTTATAAACAACATTTGTTTATATATCTGGACATGAGGCTTCACATTATCATTGTCAGGAATGTAGACACAAAGACCTGTGTCCAGAGTTATGTCCTAGACAGTTTATAAACAACATTTGTTTATATATGTGGACATGAGGCTTCACATTATCATTGTCAGGAATGTAGACACAAAGACCTGTGTCCAGAGTTATGTCCTAGACAGTTTATAAACAACATGTGTTTATATATGTGGACATGAGGCTTCACATTATCATTGTCAGGAATGTAGACACAAAGACCTGTGTCCAGAGTTATGTCCTAGACAGTTTATAAACAACATTTGTTCATATATGTGGACATGAGGCTTCACATTATCATTGCCAGGAATGTAGACACAAAGACCTGTGTCCAGACTTATGTCCCAGACAGTTTATAAACAACATTTGTTTATATATGTGGACATGAGGCTTCACATTATCATTGTCAGGAATGTAGACACAAAGACCTGTGTCCAGAGTTATGTCCGAGACAGTTTATAAACAACATTTGTTTATATATGTGGACATGAGGCTTCACATTATCATTGCCAGGAATGTAGACACAAAGACCTGTGTCCAGAGTTATGTCCTAGACAGTTTATAAACAACATTTGTTTATATATGTGAACATGAGGCTTCACATTATCATTGTCAGGAATGTAGACACAAAGACCTGTGTCCAGAGTTATGTCCTAGACAGTTTATAAACAACATTTGTTTATATATGTGAACATGAGGCTTCACATTATCATTGTCAGGAATGTAGACACAAAGACCTGTGTCCAGACTTATGTCCTAGACAGTTTATAAACAACATTTGTTTATATATGTGGACATGAGGCTTCACATTATCATTGCCAGGAATGTTGACACAAAGACCTGTGTCCAGACTTATGTCCTAGACAGTTTATAAACAACATTTGTTTATATATCTGGACATGAGGCTTCACATTATCATTGTCAGGAATGTAGACACAAAGACCTGTGTCCAGAGTTATGTCCTAGACAGTTTATAAACAACATTTGTTTATATATGTGGACATGAGGCTTCACATTATCATTGTCATGAATGTAGACACAAAGACCTGTGTCCAGAGTTATGTCCTAGACAGTTTATAAACAACAGTTGTTCATATATGTGGACATGAGGCTTCACATTATCATTGCCAGGAATGTAGACACAAAGACCTGTGTCCAGACTTATGTCCTAGACAGTTTATAAACAACATTTGTTTATATATGTGGACATGAGGCTTCACATTATCATTGTCAGGAATGTAGACACAAAGACCTGTGTCCAGAGTTATGTCCGAGACAGTTTATAAACAACATTTGTTTATATATGTGAACATGAGGCTTCACATTATCATTGTCAGGAATGTAGACACAAAGACCTGTGTCCAGACTTATGTCCTAGACAGTTTATAAACAACATTTGTTTATATATGTGGACATGAGGCTTCACATTATCATTGTCAGGAATGTAGACACAAAGACCTGTGTCCAGAGTTATGTCCTAGACAGTTTATAAACAACATTTGTTTATATATGTGGACATGAGGCTTCACATTATCATTGCCAGGAATGTAGACACAAAGACCTGTGTCCAGAGTTATGTCCGAGACAGTTTATAAACAACATTTGTTTATATATGTGGACATGAGGCTTCACATTATCATTGTCAGGAATGTAGACACAAAGACCTGTGTCCAGAGTTATGTCCTAGACAGTTTATAAACAACATTTGTTTATATATGTGGACATGAGGCTTCACATTATCATTGCCAGGAATGTAGACACAAAAACCTGTGTCCAGAGTTATGCCCTAGACAGTTTATAAACAACATTTGTTTATATATGTGGACATGAGGCTTCACATTATCATTGTCAGGAATGTAGACACAAAGACCTGTGTCCAGAGTTATGTCCTAGACAGTTTATAAACAACATTTGTTTATATATGTGGACATGAGGCTTCACATTATCATTGCCAGGAATGTAGACACAAAGACCTGTGTCCAGAGTTATGTCCGAGACAGTTTATAAACAACATTTGTTTATATATCTGGACATGAGGCTTCACATTATCATTGTCAGGAATGTAGACACAAAGACCTGTGTCCAGAGTTATGTCCTAGACAGTTTATAAACACATTTGTTTATATATGTGGACATGAGGCTTCACATTATCATTGTCAGGAATGTAGACACAAAGACCTGTGTCCAGCGTTATGTCCTAGACAGTTTATAAACAACATTTGTTCATATATGTGGACATGAGGCTTCACATTATCATTGCCAGGACTGTAGACACAAAGACCTGTGTCCAGACTTATGTCCTAGACAGTTTATAAACAACATTTGTTTATATATGTGGACATGAGGCTTCACATTATCATTGCCAGGAATGTAGACACAAAGACCTGTGACCAGAGTTATGTCCGAGACAGTTTATAAACAACATTTGTTTATATATGTGGACATGAGGCTTCACATTATCATTGTCAGGAATGTAGACACAAAGACCTGTGTCCAGAGTTATGTCCGAGACAGTTTATAAACAACATTTGTTTATATATGTGGACATGAGGCTTCACATTATCATTGCCAGGAATGTAGACACAAAGACCTGTGTCCAGAGTTATGTCCTAGACAGTTTATAAACAACATTTGTTTATATATGTGGACATGAGGCTTCACATTATCATTGCCAGGAATGTAGACACAAATACCTGTGTCCAGAGTTATGTCCTAGACAGTTTATAAACAACATTTGTTTATATATGTGGACATGAGGCTTCACATTATCATTGCCAGGAATGTAGACACAAAGACCTGTGTCCAGAGTTATGTCCGAGACAGTTTATAAACAACATTTGTTTATATATGTGGACATGAGGCTTCACATTATCATTGCCAGGAATGTAGACACAAAGACCTGTGTCCAGAGTTATGTCCGAGACAGTTTATAAACAACATTTGTTTATATAGGTGGACATGAGGCTTCACATTATCATTGCCAGGAATGTAGACACAAAGACCTGTGTCCAGAGTTATGTCCTAGACAGTTTATAAACAACATTTGTTTATATATCTGGACATGAGGCTTCACATTTTCATTGTCAGGAATGTAGACACAAAGACCTGTGTCCAGAGTTATGTCCTAGACAGTTTATAAACAACATTTGTTTATATATGTGGACATGAGGCTTCACATTATCATTGTCAGGAATGTCGACACAAAGACCTGTGTCCAGAGTTATGTCCTAGACAGTTTATAAACAACATTTGTTCATATATGTGGACATGAGGCTTCACATTATCATTGCCAGGAATGTAGACACAAAGACCTGTGTCCAGACTTATGTCCTAGACAGTTTATAAACAACATTTGTTTCTATATGTGGACATGAGGCTTCACATTATCATTGTCAGGAATGTAGACACAAAGACCTGTGTCCAGAGTTATGTCCGAGACAGTTTATAAACAACATTTGTTTATATATGTGGACATGAGGCTTCACATTATCATTGCCAGGAATGTAGACACAAAGTCCTGTGTCCAGAGTTATGTCCTAGACAGTTTATAAACAACATTTGTTTATATATGTGGACATGAGGCTTCACATTATCATTGCCAGGAATGTAGACACAAAGACCTGTGTCCAGAGTTATGTCCTAGACAGTTTATAAACAACATTTGTTTATATATGTGAACATGAGGCTTCACATTATCATTGTCAGGAATGTAGACACAAAGACCTGTGTCCAGAGTTATGTCCTAGACAGTTTATAAACAACATTTGTTTATATATGTGAACATGAGGCTTCACATTATCATTGTCAGGAATGTAGACACAAAGACTTGTGTCCAGACTTATGTCCTAGACAGTTTATAAACAACATTTGTTTATATATGTGGACAAGAGGCTTCACATTATCATTGTCAGGAATGTAGACACAAAGACCTGTGTCCAGAGTTATGTCCTAGACAGTTTATAAACAACATTTGTTTATATATGTGGACATGAGGCTTCACATTATCATTGCCAGGAATGTAGACACAAAGACCTGTGTCCAGAGTTATTTCCGAGACAGTTTATAAACAACATTTGTTTATATATGTGGACATGAGGCTTCACATTATCATTGTCAGGAATGTAGACACAAAGACCTGTGTCCAGAGTTATGTCCTAGACAGTTTATAAACAACATTTGTTTATATATGTGGACATGTGGCTTCACATTATCATTGTCAGGAATGTAGACACAAAGACCTGTGTCCAGAGTTATGTCCTAGACAGTTTATAAACAATATTTGTTTATATATGTGGACATGAGGCTTCACATTATCATTGCCAGGAATGTAGACAAAAAGACCTGAGTCCAGAGTTATGTCCTAGACAGTTTATAAAGAACATTTGTTTATATATGTGGACATGAGGCTTCACATTATCATTGCCAGGAATGTAGACACAAAGACGTGTGTCCAGAGTTATGTCCTAGACAGTTTATAAACAACATTTGTTTATATATGTGGACATGAGGCTTCACATTATCATTGTCAGGAATGTAGACACAAAGACCTGTGTCCAGAGTTATGTCCTAGACAGTTTATAAACAACATTTGTTTATATATGTGGACATGAGGCTTCACATTATCATTGTCAGGAATGTAGACACAAAGACCTGTGTCCAGACTTATGTCCGAGACAGTTTATAAACAACATTTGTTTATATATGTGGACATGAGGCTTCACATTATCATTGCCAGGAATGTAGACACAAAGACCTGTGTCCAGAGTTATGTCCTAGACAGTTTATAAACAACATTTGTTTATATATGTGGACATGAGGCTTCACATTATCATTGCCAGGATTGTAGACACAAAGACCTGTGTCCAGAGTTATGTCCGAGACAGTTTATTAACAACATTTGTTTATATATGTGGACATGAGGCTTCACATTATCATTGCCAGGAATGTAGACACAAAGACCTGTGTCCAGAGTTATGTCCGAGACAGTTTATAAACAACATTTATTTATATATGTGGACATGAGGCTTCACATTATCATTGCCAGGAATGTAGACACAAAGACCTGTGTCCAGAGTTATGTCCAAGACAGTTTATAAACAACATTTGTTTATATATGTGGACATGAGGCTTCACATTATCATTGCCAGGAATGTAGACACAAAGACCTGTGTCCAGAGTTATGTCCTAGACAGTTTATAAACAACATTTGTTTATATATCTGGACATGAGGCTTCACATTTTCATTGTCAGGAATGTAGACACAAAGACCTGTGTCCAGAGTTATGTCCTAGACAGTTTATAAACAACATTTGTTTATATATGTGGACATGAGGCTTCACATTATCATTGTCAGGAATGTAGACACAAAGACCTGTGTCCAGAGTTATGTCCTAGACAGTTTATAAACAACATTTGTTCATATATGTGGACATGAGGCTTCACATTATGATTGCCAGGAATGTAGACACAAAGACCTGTGTCCAGACTTATGTCCTAGACAGTTTATAAACAACATTTGTTTCTATATGTGGACATGAGGCTTCACATTATCATTGTCAGGAATGTAGACACAAAGACCTGTGTCCAGAGTTATGTCCGAGACAGTTTATAAACAACATTTGTTTATATATGTGGACATGAGGCTTCACATTATCATTGCCAGGAATGTAGACACAAAGTCCTGTGTCCAGAGTTATGTCCTAGACAGTTTATAAACAACATTTGTTGATATATGTGGACATGAGGCTTCACATTATCATAGCCAGGAATGTAGACACAAAGACCTGTGTCCAGAGTTATGTCCTAGACGGTTTATAAACAACATTTGTTTATATATGTGAACATGAGGCTTCACATTATCATTGTCAGGAATGTAGACACAAAGACCTGTGTCCAGAGTTATGTCCTAGACAGTTTATAAACAACATTTGTTTATATATGTGAACATGAGGCTTCACATTATCATTGTCAGGAATGTAGACACAAAGACTTGTGTCCAGACTTATGTCCTAGACAGTTTATAAACAACATTTGTTTATATATGTGGACAAGAGGCTTCACATTATCATTGTCAGGAATGTAGACACAAAGACCTGTGTCCAGAGTTATGTCCTAGACAGTTTATAAACAACATTTGTTTATATATGTGGACATGAGGCTTCACATTATCATTGCCAGGAATGTAGACACAAAGACCTGTGTCCAGAGTTATGTCCGAGACAGTTTATAAACAACATTTGTTTATATATGTGGACATGAGGCTTCACATTATCATTGTCAGGAATGTAGACACAAAGACCTGTGTCCAGAGTTATGTCCTAGACAGTTTATAAACAACATTTGTTTATATATGTGGACATGAGGCTTCACATTATCATTGTCAGGAATGTAGACACAAAGACCTGTGTCCAGAGTTATGTCCTAGACAGTTTATAAACAATATTTGTTTATATATGTGGACATGAGGCTTCACATTATCATTGCCAGGAATGTAGACAAAAAGACCTGTGTCCAGAGTTATGTCCTAGACAGTTTATAAAGAACATTTGTTTATATATGTGGACATGAGGCTTCACATTATCATTGCCAGGAATGTAGACACAAAGACGTGTGTCCAGAGTTATGTCCTAGACAGTTTATAAACAACATTTGTTTATATATGTGGACATGAGGCTTCACATTATCATTGTCAGGAATGTAGACACAAAGACCTGTGTCCAGAGTTATGTCCTAGACAGTTTATAAACAACATTTGTTTATATATGTGGACATGAGGCTTCACATTATCATTGTCAGGAATGTAGACACAAAGACCTGTGTCCAGACTTATGTCCTAGACAGTTTATAAACAACATTTGTTTATATATGTGGACATGAGGCTTCACATTATCATTGCCAGGAATGTAGACACAAAGACCTGTGTCCAGAGTTATGTCCTAGACAGTTTATAAACAACATTTGTTTATATATGTGGACATGAGGCTTCACATTATCATTGCCAGGAATGTAGACACAAAGACCTGTGTCCAGAGTTATGTCCGAGACAGTTTATTAACAACATTTGTTTATATATGTGGACATGAGGCTTCACATTATCATTGCCAGGAATGTAGACACAAAGACCTGTGTCCAGAGTTATGTCCCAGACAGTTTTTAAACAACATTTGTTTATATATGTGGACATGAGGCTTCACATTATCATTGCCAGGAATGTTGACACAAAGACCTGTGTCCAGACTGATGTCCGAGACAGTTTATAAACAACATTTGTTTACATATGTGGACATGAGGCTTCACATTATCATTGCCAGGAATGTAGACAGAATGACCTGTGTCCAGAGTTATGTCCGAGACAGTTTATAAACAACATTTGTTTATATATGTGGACATGAGGCTTCACATTATCATTGTCAGGAATGTAGACACAAAGACCTGTGTCCAGAGTTATGTCTGAGACAGTTTATAAACAACATTTGTTTATATATGTGGACATGAGGCTTCACATTATCATTGTCAGGAATGTAGACACAAAGACCTGTGTCCAGAGTTATGTCCTAGACAGTTTATAAACAACATTTGTTCATATATGTGGACATGAGGCTTCACATTATCATTGCCAGGAATGTAGACACAAAGACCTGTGTCCAGACTTATGTCCTAGACAGTTTATAAAAAACATTTGTTTATATATGTGGACATGAGGCTTCACATTATCATTGTCAGGAATGTAGACACAAAGACCTGTGTCCAGAGTTATGTCCGAGAAAGTTTTTAAATACATTTGTTTATATATGTGGACATGAGGCTTCACATTATCATTGCCAGGAATGTAGACACAAAGACCTGTGTCCAGAGTTATGTCCTAGACAGTTTATAAACAACATTTGTTTATATATGTGGACATGAGGCTTCACATTATCATTGCCAGGAATGTAGGCACAAAGACCTGTGTCCAGAGTTATGTCCGAGACAGTTTATAAACAACATTTGTTTATATATGTGGACATGAGGCTTCACATTATCATTGTCAGGAATGTAGACACAAAGACCTGTGTCCAGAGTTATGTCCTAGACAGTTTATAAACAACATTTGTTTATATATGTGGACATGAGGCTTCACATTATCATTGCCAGGAATGTAGACACAAAGACCTGTGTCCAGAGTTATGTCCTAGACAGTTTATAAACAACATTTGTTTATATATGTGGACATGAGGCTTCACATTATCATTGCCAGGAATGTAGACACAAATACCTGTGTCCAGAGTTATGTCCTAGACAGTTTATAAACAACATTTGTTTATATATGTGGACATGAGGCTTCACATTATCATTGCCAGGAATGTAGACACAAAGACCTGTGTCCAGAGTTATATCCTGGACAGTTTATAAACAACATTTGTTTATATATGTGGACATGAGGATTCACATTATCATTGTCAGGAATGTAGACACAAAGACCTGTGTCCAGAGTTATGTCCTAGACAGTTTATAAACAACATTTGTTTATATATGTGGACATGAGGCTTCACATTATCATTGCCAGGAATGTAGACACAAAGACCTGTGTCCAGAGTTATGTCCTGGACAGTTTATAAACAACATTTGTTTATATATGTGGACATGAGGCTTCACATTACCATTGCCAGGAATGTAGACACAAAGACCTGTGTCCAGAGTTATGTCCTGGAAAGTTTATAAACAACATTTGTTTATATATGTGGACATGAGGCTTCACATTATCATTGTCAGGAATGTAGACACAAAGACCTGTGTCCAGAGTTATGTCCGAGACAGTTTATAAACAACATTTGTTTATATATGTGGACATGAGGCTTCACATTATCATTGCCAGGAATGTAGACACAAAGACCTGTGTCCAGAGTTATGTCCGAGACAGTTTATAAACAACATTTGTTTATATATGTGGACATGAGGCTTCACATTATCATTGTCAGGAATGTAGACACAAAGACCTGTGTCCAGAGTTATGTCCGAGACAGTTTATAAACAACATTTGTTTATATATGTGGACATGAGGCTTCACATTATCATTGCCAGGAATGTAGGCACAAAGACCTGTGTCCAGAGTTATGTCCGAGACAGTTTATAAACAACATTTGTTTATATATGTGGACATGAGGCTTCACATTATCATTGCCAGGAATGTAGACACAAAGACCTGTGTCCAGAGTTCTGTCCTGGACAGTTTATAAACAACATTTGTTTATATATGTGGACATGAGGCTTCACATTATCATTGCCAGGAATGTAGACACAAAGACCTGTGTCCAGAGTTATGTCCTGGACAGTTTATAAACAACATTTGTTTATATATGTGGACATGAGGATTCACATTATCATTGCCAGGAATGTAGGCACAAAGACCTGTGTCCAGAGTTATGTCCGAGACAGTTTATAAACAACATTTGTTTATATATGTGGACATGAGGCTTCACATTATCATTGTCAGGAATGTAGACACAAAGACCTGTGTCCAGAGTTATGTCCGAGACAGTTTATAAACAACATTTGTTTATATATGTGGACATGAGGCTTCACATTATCATTGTCAGGAATGTCGACACAAAGACCTGTGTCCAGAGTTATGTCCGAGACAGTTTATAAACAACATTTGTTTATATATGTGGACATGAGGCTTCACATTATCATTGCCAGGAATGTAGACACAAAGACCTCTGTCCAGAGTTATGTCCTAGACAGTTTATAAACAACATTTGTTTATATATGTGGACATGAGGCTTCACATTATCATTGCCAGGAATGTAGACACAAAGACCTGTGTCCAGAGTTATGTCCTGGACAGTTTATAAACAACATTTGTTTATATATGTGGACATGAGGCTTCACATTATCATTGCCAGGAATGTAGACACAAAGACCTGTGTCCAGAGTTATGTACTGGACAGTTTATAAACAACATTTGTTTATATATGTGGACATGAGGCTTCACATTATCATTGTCAGGAATGTAGACACAAAGACCTGTGTCCAGAGTTATGTCCGAGACAGTTTATAAACAACATTTGTTGATATATGTGGACATGAGGCTTCACATTATCATTGCCAGGAATGTAGACACAAAGACCTGTGTCCAGAGTTATGTCCTAGACAGTTTATAAACAACATTTGTTTATATATGTGGACATGAGGCTTCACATTATCATTGCCAGGAATGTAGACACAAAGACCTGTGTCCAGAGTTGTGTCCGAGACAGTTTATAAACAACATTTGTTTATATATGTGGACATGAGGCTTCACATTATCATTGTCAGGAATGTAGACACAAAGACCTGTGTCCAGAGGTATGTCCGAGACAGTTTATAAACAACATTTGTTTATATATGTGGACATGAGGCTTCACATTATCATTGTCAGGAATGTAGACACAAAGACCTGTGTCCAGAGTTATGTCCGAGACAGTTTATAAACAACATTTGTTTATATATGTGGACATGAGGCTTCACATTATCATTGTCAGGAATGTAGACACAAAGACCTGTGTACAGAGTTATGTCCGAGACAGTTTATAAACAACATTTGTTTATATATGTGGACATGAGGCTTCACATTATCATTTTCAGGAATGTAGACACAAAGACCTGTGTCCAGAGTTATGTCCTGGACAGTTTATAAACAACATTTGTTTATATATGTGGACATGAGGCTTCACATTATCATTGTCAGGAATGTAGACACAAAGACCTGTGTCCAGAGTTATGTCCTAGACAGTTTATAAACAACATTTGTTTATATATGTGGACATGAGGCTTCACATTATCATTGCCAGGAATGTAGACACAAAGACCTGTGTCCAGAGTTATTTCCGAGACAGTTTATAAACAACATTTGTTTATATATGTGGACATGAGGCTTCACATTATCATTGTCAGGAATGTAGACACAAAGACCTGTGTCCAGAGTTATGTCCTAGACAGTTTATAAACAACATTTGTTTATATATGTGGACATGTGGCTTCACATTATCATTGTCAGGAATGTAGACACAAAGACCTGTGTCCAGAGTTATGTCCTAGACAGTTTATAAACAATATTTGTTTATATATGTGGACATGAGGCTTCACATTATCATTGCCAGGAATGTAGACAAAAAGACCTGTGTCCAGAGTTATGTCCTAGACAGTTTATAAAGAACATTTGTTTATATATGTGGACATGAGGCTTCACATTATCATTGCCAGGAATGTAGACACAAAGACGTGTGTCCAGAGTTATGTCCTAGACAGTTTATAAACAACATTTGTTTATATATGTGGACATGAGGCTTCACATTATCATTGTCAGGAATGTAGACACAAAGACCTGTGTCCAGAGTTATGTCCTAGACAGTTTATAAACAACATTTGTTTATATATGTGGACATGAGGCTTCACATTATCATTGTCAGGAATGTAGACACAAAGACCTGTGTCCAGACTTATGTCCGAGACAGTTTATAAACAACATTTGTTTATATATGTGGACATGAGGCTTCACATTATCATTGCCAGGAATGTAGACACAAAGACCTGTGTCCAGAGTTATGTCCTAGACAGTTTATAAACAACATTTGTTTATATATGTGGACATGAGGCTTCACATTATCATTGCCAGGATTGTAGACACAAAGACCTGTGTCCAGAGTTATGTCCGAGACAGTTTATTAACAACATTTGTTTATATATGTGGACATGAGGCTTCACATTATCATTGCCAGGAATGTAGACACAAAGACCTGTGTCCAGAGTTATGTCCGAGACAGTTTATAAACAACATTTATTTATATATGTGGACATGAGGCTTCACATTATCATTGCCAGGAATGTAGACACAAAGACCTGTGTCCAGAGTTATGTCCAAGACAGTTTATAAACAACATTTGTTTATATATGTGGACATGAGGCTTCACATTATCATTGCCAGGAATGTAGACACAAAGACCTGTGTCCAGAGTTATGTCCTAGACAGTTTATAAACAACATTTGTTTATATATCTGGACATGAGGCTTCACATTTTCATTGTCAGGAATGTAGACACAAAGACCTGTGTCCAGAGTTATGTCCTAGACAGTTTATAAACAACATTTGTTTATATATGTGGACATGAGGCTTCACATTATCATTGTCAGGAATGTAGACACAAAGACCTGTGTCCAGAGTTATGTCCTAGACAGTTTATAAACAACATTTGTTCATATATGTGGACATGAGGCTTCACATTATGATTGCCAGGAATGTAGACACAAAGACCTGTGTCCAGACTTATGTCCTAGACAGTTTATAAACAACATTTGTTTCTATATGTGGACATGAGGCTTCACATTATCATTGTCAGGAATGTAGACACAAAGACCTGTGTCCAGAGTTATGTCCGAGACAGTTTATAAACAACATTTGTTTATATATGTGGACATGAGGCTTCACATTATCATTGCCAGGAATGTAGACACAAAGTCCTGTGTCCAGAGTTATGTCCTAGACAGTTTATAAACAACATTTGTTGATATATGTGGACATGAGGCTTCACATTATCATAGCCAGGAATGTAGACACAAAGACCTGTGTCCAGAGTTATGTCCTAGACGGTTTATAAACAACATTTGTTTATATATGTGAACATGAGGCTTCACATTATCATTGTCAGGAATGTAGACACAAAGACCTGTGTCCAGAGTTATGTCCTAGACAGTTTATAAACAACATTTGTTTATATATGTGAACATGAGGCTTCACATTATCATTGTCAGGAATGTAGACACAAAGACTTGTGTCCAGACTTATGTCCTAGACAGTTTATAAACAACATTTGTTTATATATGTGGACAAGAGGCTTCACATTATCATTGTCAGGAATGTAGACACAAAGACCTGTGTCCAGAGTTATGTCCTAGACAGTTTATAAACAACATTTGTTTATATATGTGGACATGAGGCTTCACATTATCATTGCCAGGAATGTAGACACAAAGACCTGTGTCCAGAGTTATGTCCGAGACAGTTTATAAACAACATTTGTTTATATATGTGGACATGAGGCTTCACATTATCATTGTCAGGAATGTAGACACAAAGACCTGTGTCCAGAGTTATGTCCTAGACAGTTTATAAACAACATTTGTTTATATATGTGGACATGAGGCTTCACATTATCATTGTCAGGAATGTAGACACAAAGACCTGTGTCCAGAGTTATGTCCTAGACAGTTTATAAACAATATTTGTTTATATATGTGGACATGAGGCTTCACATTATCATTGCCAGGAATGTAGACAAAAAGACCTGTGTCCAGAGTTATGTCCTAGACAGTTTATAAAGAACATTTGTTTATATATGTGGACATGAGGCTTCACATTATCATTGCCAGGAATGTAGACACAAAGACGTGTGTCCAGAGTTATGTCCTAGACAGTTTATAAACAACATTTGTTTATATATGTGGACATGAGGCTTCACATTATCATTGTCAGGAATGTAGACACAAAGACCTGTGTCCAGAGTTATGTCCTAGACAGTTTATAAACAACATTTGTTTATATATGTGGACATGAGGCTTCACATTATCATTGTCAGGAATGTAGACACAAAGACCTGTGTCCAGACTTATGTCCTAGACAGTTTATAAACAACATTTGTTTATATATGTGGACATGAGGCTTCACATTATCATTGCCAGGAATGTAGACACAAAGACCTGTGTCCAGAGTTATGTCCTAGACAGTTTATAAACAACATTTGTTTATATATGTGGACATGAGGCTTCACATTATCATTGCCAGGAATGTAGACACAAAGACCTGTGTCCAGAGTTATGTCCGAGACAGTTTATTAACAACATTTGTTTATATATGTGGACATGAGGCTTCACATTATCATTGCCAGGAATGTAGACACAAAGACCTGTGTCCAGAGTTATGTCCCAGACTGTTTTTAAACAACATTTGTTTATATATGTGGACATGAGGCTTCACATTATCATTGCCAGGAATGTTGACACAAAGACCTGTGTCCAGACTGATGTCCGAGACAGTTTATAAACAACATTTGTTTACATATGTGGACATGAGGCTTCACATTATCATTGCCAGGAATGTAGACAGAATGACCTGTGTCCAGAGTTATGTCCGAGACAGTTTATAAACAACATTTGTTTATATATGTGGACATGAGGCTTCACATTATCATTGTCAGGAATGTAGACACAAAGACCTGTGTCCAGAGTTATGTCTGAGACAGTTTATAAACAACATTTGTTTATATATGTGGACATGAGGCTTCACATTATCATTGTCAGGAATGTAGACACAAAGACCTGTGTCCAGAGTTATGTCCTAGACAGTTTATAAACAACATTTGTTCATATATGTGGACATGAGGCTTCACATTATCATTGCCAGGAATGTAGACACAAAGACCTGTGTCCAGACTTATGTCCTAGACAGTTTATAAAAAACATTTGTTTATATATGTGGACATGAGGCTTCACATTATCATTGTCAGGAATGTAGACACAAAGACCTGTGTCCAGAGTTATGTCCGAGAAAGTTTATAAACAACATTTGTTTATATATGTGGACATGAGGCTTCACATTATCATTGCCAGGAATGTAGACACAAAGACCTGTGTCCAGAGTTATGTCCTAGACAGTTTATAAACAACATTTGTTTATATATGTGGACATGAGGCTTCACATTATCATTGCCAGGAATGTAGGCACAAAGACCTGTGTCCAGAGTTATGTCCGAGACAGTTTATAAACAACATTTGTTTATATATGTGGACATGAGGCTTCACATTATCATTGTCAGGAATGTAGACACAAAGACCTGTGTCCAGAGTTATGTCCTAGACAGTTTATAAACAACATTTGTTTATATATGTGGACATGAGGCTTCACATTATCATTGCCAGGAATGTAGACACAAAGACCTGTGTCCAGAGTTATGTCCTAGACAGTTTATAAACAACATTTGTTTATATATGTGGACATGAGGCTTCACATTATCATTGCCAGGAATGTAGACACAAATACCTGTGTCCAGAGTTATGTCCTAGACAGTTTATAAACAACATTTGTTTATATATGTGGACATGAGGCTTCACATTATCATTGCCAGGAATGTAGACACAAAGACCTGTGTCCAGAGTTATATCCTGGACAGTTTATAAACAACATTTGTTTATATATGTGGACATGAGGATTCACATTATCATTGTCAGGAATGTAGACACAAAGACCTGTGTCCAGAGTTATGTCCTAGACAGTTTATAAACAACATTTGTTTATATATGTGGACATGAGGCTTCACATTATCATTGCCAGGAATGTAGACACAAAGACCTGTGTCCAGAGTTATGTCCTGGACAGTTTATAAACAACATTTGTTTATATATGTGGACATGAGGCTTCACATTACCATTGCCAGGAATGTAGACACAAAGACCTGTGTCCAGAGTTATGTCCTGGAAAGTTTATAAACAACATTTGTTTATATATGTGGACATGAGGCTTCACATTATCATTGTCAGGAATGTAGACACAAAGACCTGTGTCCAGAGTTATGTCCGAGACAGTTTATAAACAACATTTGTTTATATATGTGGACATGAGGCTTCACATTATCATTGCCAGGAATGTAGACACAAAGACCTGTGTCCAGAGTTATGTCCGAGACAGTTTATAAACAACATTTGTTTATATATGTGGACATGAGGCTTCACATTATCATTGTCAGGAATGTAGACACAAAGACCTGTGTCCAGAGTTATGTCCGAGACAGTTTATAAACAACATTTGTTTATATATGTGGACATGAGGCTTCACATTATCATTGCCAGGAATGTAGGCACAAAGACCTGTGTCCAGAGTTATGTCCGAGACAGTTTATAAACAACATTTGTTTATATATGTGGACATGAGGCTTCACATTATCATTGCCAGGAATGTAGACACAAAGACCTGTGTCCAGAGTTCTGTCCTGGACAGTTTATAAACAACATTTGTTTATATATGTGGACATGAGGCTTCACATTATCATTGCCAGGAATGTAGACACAAAGACCTGTGTCCAGAGTTATGTCCTGGACAGTTTATAAACAACATTTGTTTATATATGTGGACATGAGGATTCACATTATCATTGCCAGGAATGTAGGCACAAAGACCTGTGTCCAGAGTTATGTCCGAGACAGTTTATAAACAACATTTGTTTATATATGTGGACATGAGGCTTCACATTATCATTGTCAGGAATGTAGACACAAAGACCTG
This sequence comes from Heterodontus francisci, assembly GCF_036365525.1. NCBI lineage: Eukaryota > Metazoa > Chordata > Chondrichthyes > Heterodontiformes > Heterodontidae > Heterodontus > Heterodontus francisci. Next base: position 625,793 of record NW_027140130.1, on the reverse strand, counting down.
TGTCCAGAGTTATGTCCGAGACAGTTTATAAACAACATTTGTTTATATATGTGGACATGAGGCTTCACATTATCATTGTCAGGAATGTCGACACAAAGACCTGTGTCCAGAGTTATGTCCGAGACAGTTTATAAACAACATTTGTTTATATATGTGGACATGAGGCTTCACATTATCATTGCCAGGAATGTAGACACAAAGACCTCTGTCCAGAGTTATGTCCTAGACAGTTTATAAACAACATTTGTTTATATATGTGGACATGAGGCTTCACATTATCATTGCCAGGAATGTAGACACAAAGACCTGTGTCCAGAGTTATGTCCTGGACAGTTTATAAACAACATTTGTTTATATATGTGGACATGAGGCTTCACATTATCATTGCCAGGAATGTAGACACAAAGACCTGTGTCCAGAGTTATGTACTGGACAGTTTATAAACAACATTTGTTTATATATGTGGACATGAGGCTTCACATTATCATTGTCAGGAATGTAGACACAAAGACCTGTGTCCAGAGTTATGTCCGAGACAGTTTATAAACAACATTTGTTGATATATGTGGACATGAGGCTTCACATTATCATTGCCAGGAATGTAGACACAAAGACCTGTGTCCAGAGTTATGTCCTAGACAGTTTATAAACAACATTTGTTTATATATGTGGACATGAGGCTTCACATTATCATTGCCAGGAATGTAGACACAAAGACCTGTGTCCAGAGTTATGTCCGAGACAGTTTATAAACAACATTTGTTTATATATGTGGACATGAGGCTTCACATTATCATTGTCAGGAATGTAGACACAAAGACCTGTGTCCAGAGGTATGTCCGAGACAGTTTATAAACAACATTTGTTTATATATGTGGACATGAGGCTTCACATTATCATTGTCAGGAATGTAGACACAAAGACCTGTGTCCAGAGTTATGTCCGAGACAGTTTATAAACAACATTTGTTTATATATGTGGACATGAGGCTTCACATTATCATTGTCAGGAATGTAGACACAAAGACCTGTGTACAGAGTTATGTCCTAGACAGTTTATAAACAACATTTGTTTATATATGTGGACATGAGGCTTCACATTATCATTGTCAGGAATGTAGACACAAAGACCTGTGTCCAGAGTTATGTCCGAGACAGTTTATAAACAACATTTGTTTATATATGTGGACATGAGGCTTCACATTATCATTGCCAGGAATGTAGACACAAAGAACTCCGTCCAGAGTTATGTCCCAGACAGTTTATAAACAACATTTGTTTATATATGTGGACATGAGGCTTCACATTATCATTGTCAGGAATGTAGACACAAAGACCTGTGTCCAGAGTTTTGTCCTCGACAGTTTATAAACAACATTTGTTTATATATGTGGACATGAGGCTTCACATTATCATTGCCAGGAATGTAGACACAAAGACCTGTGTCCAGACTTATGTCCTAGACAGTTTATAAACAACATTTGTTTATATATGTGGACATGAGGCTTCACATTATCATTGTCAGGAATGTAGACACAAAGACCTGTGTCCAGAGTTATGTCCGAGACAGTTTATAAACAACATTTGTTTATATATGTGGACATGAGGCTTCACATTTTCATTGTCAGGAATGTAGACACAAAGACCTGTGTCCAGAGTTATGTCCTAGACATTTTATAAACAACATTTGTTCATATATGTGGACATGAGGCTTCACATTATCATTGCCAGGAATGTAGACACAAAGACCTGTGTCCAGACTTATGTCCTAGACAGTTTATAAACAACATTTGTTTATATATGTGGACATGAGGCTTCACATTATCATTGTCAGGAATGTAGACACAAAGACCTGTGTCCAGAGTTATGTCCGAGACAGTTTATAAACAACATTTGTTTATATATGTGGACATGAGGCTTCACATTATCATTGCCAGGAATGTAGACACAAAGACCTGAGTCCAGAGTTATGTCCTAGACAGTTTATAAACAACATTTGTTTATATATGTGGACATGAGGCTTCACATTATCATTGCCAGGAATGTAGGCACAAAGACCTGTGTCCAGAGTTATGTCCGAGACAGTTTATAAACAACATTTGTTTATATATGTGGACATGAGGCTTCACATTATCATTGCCAGGAATGTAGACACAAAGACCTCTGTCCAGAGTTATGTCCTAGACAGTTTATAAACAACATTTGTTTATATATGTGGACATGAGGCTTCACATTATCATTGCCAGGAATGTAGACACAAAGACCTGTGTCCAGAGTTATGTCCTGGACAGTTTATAAACAACATTTGTTTATATATGTGGACATGAGGCTTCACATTATCATTGCCAGGAATGTAGACACAAAGACCTGTGTCCAGAGTTATGTCCTGGACACTTTATAAACAACATTTGCTTATATATGTGGACATGAGGCTTCACATTATCATTGTCAGGAATGTAGACACAAAGACCTGTGTCCAGAGTTATGTCCGAGACAGTTTATAAACAACATTTGTTGATATATGTGGACATGAGGCTTCACATTATCATTGCCAGGAATGTAGACACAAAGACCTGTGTCCAGAGTTATGTCCTAGACAGTTTATAAACAACATTTGTTTATATATGTGGACATGAGGCTTCACATTATCATTGCCAGGAATGTAGACACAAAGACCTGTGTCCAGAGTTATGTCCTAGACAGTTTATAAACAACATTTGTTTATATATGTGGACATGAGGCTTCACATTATCATTGTCAGGAATGTAGACACAAAGACCTGTGTCCAGAGTTATGTTCGAGACAGTTTATAAACAACATTTGTTTATATATGTGGACATGAGGCTTCACATTATCATTGTCAGGAATGTAGACACAAAGACCTGTGTCCAGAGTTATGTCCGAGACAGTTTATAAACAACATTTGTTTATATATGTGGACATGAGGCTTCACATTATCATTGTCAGGAATGTAGACACAAAGACCTGTGTACAGAGTTATGTCCTAGACAGTTTATAAACAACATTTGTTTATATATGTGGACATGAGGCTTCACATTATCATTGTCAGGAATGTAGACACAAAGACCTGTGTCCAGAGTTATGTCCGAGACAGTTTATAAACAACATTTGTTTATATATGTGTACATGAGGCTTCACATTATCATTGCCAGTAATGTAGACACAAAGAACTCCGTCCAGAGTTATGTCCCAGACAGTTTATAAACAACATTTGTTTATATATGTGGACATGAGGCTTCACATTATCATTGTCAGGAATGTAGACACAAAGACCTGTGTCCAGAGTTTTGTCCTCGACAGTTTATAAACAACATTTGTTTATATATGTGGACATGAGGCTTCACATTATCATTGTCAGGAATGTAGACACAAAGACCTGTGTCCAGAGTTATGTCTGAGACAGTTTATAAACAACATTTGTTTATATATGTGGACATGAGGCTTCACATTATCATTGTCAGGAATGTAGACAGAATGAACTGTGTCCAGAGTTATGTCCGAGACAGTTTATAAACAACATTTGTTTATATATGTGGACATGAGGCTTCACATTATCATTGTCAGGAATGTAGACAGAATGACCTGTGTCCAGAGTTATGTCCGAGACAGTTTATAAACAACATTTGTTTATATATGTGGACATGAGGCTTCACATTATCATTGTCAGGAATGTAGACACAAAGACCTGTGTCCAGAGTTATGTCTGAGACAGTTTATAAACAACATTTGTTTATATATGTGGACATGAGGCTTCACATTATCATTGTCAGGAATGTAGACACAAAGACCTGTGTCCAGAGTTATGTCCTAGACAGTTTATAAACAACATTTGTTCATATATGTGGACATGAGGCTTCACATTATCATTGCCAGGAATGTAGACACAAAGACCTGTGTCCAGACTTATGTCCTAGACAGTTTATAAACAACATTTGTTTATATATGTGGACATGAGGCTTCACATTATCATTGTCAGGAATGTAGACACAAAGACCTGTGTCCAGAGTTATGTCCGAGACAGTTTATAAACAACATTTGTTTATATATGTGGACATGAGGCTTCACATTATCATTGTCAGGAATGTAGACACAAAGACCTGTGTCCAGAGTTATGTCCTAGACATTTTATAAACAACATTTGTTCATATATGTGGACATGAGGCTTCACATTATCATTGCCAGGAATGTAGACACAAAGACCTGTGTCCAGACTTATGTCCTAGACAGTTTATAAACAACATTTGTTTATATATGTGGACATGAGGCTTCACATTATCATTGTCAGGAATGTAGACACAAAGACCTGTGTCCAGAGTTATGTCCGAGACAGTTTATAAACAACATTTGTTTATATATGTGGACATGAGGCTTCACATTATCATTGCCAGGAATGTAGACACAAAGACCTGTGTCCAGAGTTATGTCCTAGACAGTTTATAAACAACATTTGTTTATATATGTGGACATGAGGCTTCACATTATCATTGCCAGGAATGTAGGCACAAAGACCTGTGTCCAGAGTTATGTCCGAGACAGTTTATAAACAACATTTGTTTATATATGTGGACATGAGGCTTCACATTATCATTGCCAGGAATGTAGACACAAAGACCTCTGTCCAGAGTTATGTCCTAGACAGTTTATAAACAACATTTGTTTATATATGTGGACATGAGGCTTCACATTATCATTGCCAGGAATGTAGACACAAAGACCTGTGTCCAGAGTTATGTCCTGGACAGTTTATAAACAACATTTGTTTATATATGTGGACATGAGGCTTCACATTATCATTGCCAGGAATGTAGACACAAAGACCTGTGTCCAGAGTTATGTCCTGGACAGTTTATAAACAACATTTGTTTATATATGTGGACATGAGGCTTCACATTATCATTGTCAGGAATGTAGACACAAAGACCTGTGTCCAGAGTTATGTCCGAGACAGTTTATAAACAACATTTGTTGATATATGTGGACATGAGGCTTCACATTATCATTGCCAGGAATGTAGACACAAAGACCTGTGTCCAGAGTTATGTCCTAGACAGTTTATAAACAACATTTGTTTATATATGTGGACATGAGGCTTCACATTATCATTGCCAGGAATGTAGACACAAAGACCTGTGTCCAGAGTTATGTCCTAGACAGTTTATAAACAACATTTGTTTATATATGTGGACATGAGGCTTCACATTATCATTGTCAGGAATGTAGACACAAAGACCTGTGTCCAGAGTTATGTTCGAGACAGTTTATAAACAACATTTGTTTATATATGTGGACATGAGGCTTCACATTATCATTGTCAGGAATGTAGACACAAAGACCTGTGTCCAGAGTTATGTCCGAGACAGTTTATAAACAACATTTGTTTATATATGTGGACATGAGGCTTCACATTATCATTGTCAGGAATGTAGACACAAAGACCTGTGTACAGAGTTATGTCCTAGACGGTTTATAAACAACATTTGTTTATATATGTGGACATGAGGCTTCACATTATCATTGTCAGGAATGTAGACACAAAGACCTGTGTCCAGAGTTATGTCCGAGACAGTTTATAAACAACATTTGTTTATATATGTGTACATGAGGCTTCACATTATCATTGCCAGTAATGTAGACACAAAGAACTCCGTCCAGAGTTATGTCCCAGACAGTTTATAAACAACATTTGTTTATATATGTGGACATGAGGCTTCACATTATCATTGTCAGGAATGTAGACACAAAGACCTGTGTCCAGAGTTTTGTCCTCGACAGTTTATAAACAACATTTGTTTATATATGTGGACATGAGGCTTCACATTATCATTGTCAGGAATGTAGACACAAAGAACTGTGTCCAGAGTTATGTCTGAGACAGTTTATAAACAACATTTGTTTATATATGTGGACATGAGGCTTCACATTATCATTGTCAGGAATGTAGACAGAATGAACTGTGTCCAGAGTTATGTCCGAGACAGTTTATAAACAACATTTGTTTATATATGTGGACATGAGGCTTCACATTATCATTGTCAGGAATTTAGACACAAAGACCTGTGTCCAGAGTTATGTCCTAGACAGTTTATAAACAACATTTGTTCATATATGTGGACATGAGGCTTCACATTATCATTGCCAGGAATGTAGACACAAAGACCTGTGTCCAGACTTATGTCCTAGACAGTTTATAAACAACATTTGTTTATATATGTGGACATGAGGCTTCACATTATCATTGTCAGGAATGTAGACACAAAGACCTGTGTCCAGAGTTATGTCCGAGACAGTTTATAAACAACATTTGTTCATATATGTGGACATGAGGCTTCACATTATCATTGCCAGGAATGTAGACACAAAGACCTGTGTCCAGACTTATGTCCTAGACAGTTTATAAACAACATTTGTTTATATATGTGGACATGAGGCTTCACATTATCATTGTCAGGAATGTAGACACAAAGACCTGTGTCCAGAGTTATGTCCGAGACAGTTTATAAACAACATTTGTTTATATATGTGGACATGAGGCTTCACATTATCATTGCCAGGAATGTAGACACAAAGACCTGTGTCCAGAGTTATGTCCTAGACAGTTTATAAACAACATTTGTTTATATATGTGGACATGAGGCTTCACATTATCATTGCCAGGAATGTAGGCACAAAGACCTGTGTCCAGAGTTATGTCCGAGACAGTTTATAAACAACATTTGTTTATATATGTGGACATGAGGCTTCACATTATCATTGCCAGGAATGTAGACACAAAGACCTCTGTCCAGAGTTATGTCCTAGACAGTTTATAAACAACATTTGTTTATATATGTGGACATGAGGCTTCACATTATCATTGCCAGGAATGTAGACACAAAGACCTGTGTCCAGAGTTATGTCCTGGACAGTTTATAAACAACATTTGTTTATATATGTGGACATGAGGCTTCACATTATCATTGCCAGGAATGTAGACACAAAGACCTGTGTCCAGAGTTATGTCCTAGACAGTTTATAAACAACATTTGTTTATATATGTGGACATGAGGCTTCACATTATCATTGCCAGGAATGTAGACACAAAGACCTGTGTCCAGAGTTATGTCCTAGACAGTTTATAAACAACATTTGTTTATATATGTGGACATGAGGCTTCACATTATCATTGTCAGGAATGTAGACACAAAGACCTGTGTCCAGAGTTATGTTCGAGACAGTTTATAAACAACATTTGTTTATATATGTGGACATGAGGCTTCACATTATCATTGTCAGGAATGTAGACACAAAGACCTGTGTCCAGAGTTATGTCCGAGACAGTTTATAAACAACATTTGTTTATATATGTGGACATGAGGCTTCACATTATCATTGTCAGGAATGTAGACACAAAGACCTGTGTACAGAGTTATGTCCTAGACGGTTTATAAACAACATTTGTTTATATATGTGGACATGAGGCTTCACATTATCATTGTCAGGAATGTAGACACAAAGACCTGTGTCCAGAGTTATGTCCGAGACAGTTTATAAACAACATTTGTTTATATATGTGTACATGAGGCTTCACATTATCATTGCCAGTAATGTAGACACAAAGAACTCCGTCCAGAGTTATGTCCCAGACAGTTTATAAACAACATTTGTTTATATATGTGGACATGAGGCTTCACATTATCATTGTCAGGAATGTAGACACAAAGACCTGTGTCCAGAGTTTTGTCCTCGACAGTTTATAAACAACATTTGTTTATATATGTGGACATGAGGCTTCACATTATCATTGTCAGGAATGTAGACACAAAGAACTGTGTCCAGAGTTATGTCTGAGACAGTTTATAAACAACATTTGTTTATATATGTGGACATGAGGCTTCACATTATCATTGTCAGGAATGTAGACAGAATGAACTGTGTCCAGAGTTATGTCCGAGACAGTTTATAAACAACATTTGTTTATATATGTGGACATGAGGCTTCACATTATCATTGTCAGGAATTTAGACACAAAGACCTGTGTCCAGAGTTATGTCCTAGACAGTTTATAAACAACATTTGTTCATATATGTGGACATGAGGCTTCACATTATCATTGCCAGGAATGTAGACACAAAGACCTGTGTCCAGACTTATGTCCTAGACAGTTTATAAACAACATTTGTTTATATATGTGGACATGAGGCTTCACATTATCATTGTCAGGAATGTAGACACAAAGACCTGTGTCCAGAGTTATGTCCGAGACAGTTTATAAACAACATTTGTTTATATATGTGGACATGAGGCTTCACATTATCATTGTCAGGAATGTAGACACAAAGACCTGTGTCCAGAGTTATGTCCTAGACAGTTTATAAACAACATTTGTTCATATATGTGGACATGAGGCTTCACATTATCATTGCCAGGAATGTAGACACAAAGACCTGTGTCCAGACTTATGTCCTAGACAGTTTATAAACAACATTTGTTTATATATGTGGACATGAGGCTTCACATTATCATTGTCAGGAATGTAGACACAAAGACCTGTGTCCAGAGTTATGTCCGAGACAGTTTATAAACAACATTTGTTTATATATGTGGACATGAGGCTTCACATTATCATTGCCAGGAATGTAGACACAAAGACCTGTGTCCAGAGTTATGTCCTAGACAGTTTTCAACAACATTTGTTTATATATGTGGACATGAGGCTTCACATTATCATTGCCAGGAATGTAGGCACAAAGACCTGTGTCCAGAGTTATGTCCGAGACAGTTTATATACAACATTTGTTTATATATGTGGACATGAGGCTTCACATTATCATTGTCAGGAATGTAGACATAAAGACCTGTGTCCAGAGTTATGTCCGAGACAGTTTATAAACAACATTTGTTTATATATGTGGACATGAGGCTTCACATTATCATTGCCAGGAATGTAGACACAAAGACCTGTGTCCAGAGTTATGTCCTAGACAGTTTATAAACAACATTTGTTTATATATGTGGACATGAGGCTTCACATTATCATTGCCAGGAATGTAGACACAAATACCTGTGTCCAGAGTTATGTCCTAGACAGTTTATAAACAACATTTGTTTATATATGTGGACATGAGGCTTCACATTATCATTGCCAGGAATGTAGACACAAAGACCTGTGTCCAGAGTTATGTCCGAGACAGTTTATAAACAACATTTGTTTATATATGTGGACATGAGGCTTCACATTATCATTGCCAGGAATGTAGACACAAAGACCTGTGTCCAGAGTTATGTCCGAGACAGTTTATAAACAACATTTGTTTATATATGTGGACATGAGGCTTCACATTATCATTGCCAGGAATGTAGACACAAAGACCTGTGCCCAGAGTTATGTCCTAGACAGTTTATAAACAACATTTGTTTATATATGTGGACATGAGGCTTCACATTATCATTGTCAGGAATGTAGACACAAAGACCTGTGTCCAGAGTTATTTCCTGGACAGTTTATAAACAACATTTGTTTATATATGTGGACATGAGGCTTCACATTATCATTGCCAGGAATGTAGACACAAAGACCTGTGTCCAGAGTTATGTCCGAGACAGTTTATAAACAACATTTGTTTATATATGTGGACATGAGGCTTCACATTATCATTGTCAGGAATGTAGACACAAAGTCCTGTGTCCAGAGTTATGTCCTGGACAGTTTATAAACAACATTTGTTTATATATGTGGACATGAGGATTCACATTATCATTGTCAGGAATGTAGACACAAAGACCTGTGTCCAGAGTTATGTCCTAGACAGTTTATAAACAACATTTGTTTATATATGTGGACATCAGGGTTCACATTATCATTGCCAGGAATGTAGACACAAAGACCTGTGTCCAGAGTTATGTCCTGGACAGTTTATAAACAACATATGTTTATATATGTGGACATGAGGCTTCACATTACCATTGCCAGGAATGTAGACACAAAGACCTGTGTCCAGAGTTATGTCCTGGACAGTTTATAAACAACATTTGTTTATATATGTGGACATGAGGCTTCACATTATCATTGTCAGGAATGTAGACACAAAGACCTGTGTCCAGAGTTATGTCCTGGACAGTTTATAAACAACATTTGTTTATATATGTGGACATGAGGATTCACATTATCATTGCCAGGAATGTAGGCACAAAGACCTGTGTCCAGAGTTATGTCCGAGACAGTTTATAAACAACATTTGTTTATATATGTGGACATGAGGCTTCACATTATCATTGTCAGGAATGTCGACACAAAGACCTGTGTCCAGAGTTATGTCCGAGACAGTTTATAAACAACATTTGTTCATATATATGGACATGAGGCTTCACATTATCATTGCCTGGAATGTAGACACAAAGACCTGTGTCCAGAGTTATGTCCTGGACAGTTTATAAACAACATTTGTTTATATATGTGGACATGAGGCTTCACATTACAATTGCCAGGAATGTAGACACAAAGACCTGTGTCCAGAGTTATGTCCTGGACAGTTTATAAACAACATTTGTTTATATATGTGGACATGAGGCTTCACATTATCATTGTCAGGAATGTAGACACAAAGACCTGTGTCCAGAGTTATGTCCTGGACAGTTTATAAACAACATTTGTTTATATATGTGGACATGAGGATTCACATTATCATTGCCAGGAATGTAGGCACAAAGACCTGTGTCCAGAGTTATGTCCGAGACAGTTTATAAACAACATTTGTTTATATATGTGGACATGAGGCTTCACATTATCATTGCCAGGAATGTAGACACAAAGACCTGTGTCCAGAGTTATGTCCTGGACAGTTTATAAACAACATTTGTTTATATATGTGGACATGAGGCTTCACATTATCATTGCCAGGAATGTAGACACAAAGACCTGTGTCCAGAGTTATGTCCTGGACAGTTTATAAACAACATTTGTTTATATATGTGGACATGAGGCTTCACATTATCATTGTCAGGAATGTAGACACAAAGACCTGTGTCCAGAGTTATGTCCGAGACAGTTTATAAACAACATTTGTTTATATATGTGGACATGAGGCTTCACATTATCATTGCCAGGAATGTAGACACAAAGACCTGTGTCCAGAGTTATGTCCTAGACAGTATATAAACAACATTTGTTTATATATGTGGACATGAGGCTTCACATTATCATTGCCAGGAATGTAGACACAAAGACCTGTGTCCAGAGTTATGTCCGAGACAGTTTATAAACAACATTTGTTTATATATGTGGACATGAGGCTTCACATTATCATTGTCAGGAATGTAGACACAAAGACCTGTGTCCAGAGTTATGACCGAGACAGTTTATAAACAACATTTGTTTATATATGTGGACATGAGGCTTCACATTATCATTGTCAGGAATGTAGACACAAAGACCTGTGTCCAGAGTTATGTCCGAGACAGTTTATAAACAACATTTGTTTATATATGTGGACATGAGGCTTCACATTATCATTGTCAGGAATGTAGACACAAAGACCTGTGTCCAGAGTTATGTCCTAGACAGTTTATAAACAACATTTGTTTATATATGTGGACATGAGGCTTCACATTATCATTGTCAGGAATGTAGACACAAAGACCTGTGTCCAGAGTTATGTCCGAGACAGTTTATAAACAACATTTGTTTATATATGTGGACATGAGGCTTCACATTATCATTGCCAGTAATGTAGACACAAAGACCTCCGTCCAGAGTTATGTCCCAGACAGTTTATAAACAACATTTGTTTATATATGTGGACATGAGGCTTCACATTATCATTGTCAGGAATGTAGACACAAAGACCTGTGTCCAGAGTTTTGTCCTCGACAGTTTATAAACAACATTTGTTTATATATGTGGACATGAGGCTTCACATTATCATTGTCAGGAATGTAGACACAAAGACCTGTGTCCAGAGTTATGTCTGAGACAGTTTATAAACAACATTTGTTTATATATGTGGACATGAGGCTTCACATTATCATTGTCAGGAATGTAGACAGAA